>NC_067474.1:159982868-160334118 GCF_947179515.1 Apodemus sylvaticus
TATGGCAAAAATTTTAAGTCTCTCAACAAAGAAATCAAAGAATCCCTCATAAATTGGAGAAATATCCTAATAACATGGACTGGTACAATTAACACAGTAAAAATGGCCATCCTACCCAAAGCAATCCACAGATTTATTGCAATATCCATTAAAATTCCAACACAAGTCTTCAAACTTATGGAAAAAGCAATTCTCTAATTCATCTGGAAAAATAAAAAACACAGAATAGCTAAAAACCTTTCTTAATAATAAATCGTCAGCATTCCTGAACTCAAGATATACTACAAAGCAGCAGTGATAAAAATAGCATGGTGTTGATATGGAGACAGAAACCTTGATTAATGGAATAGAGTTGAAGACCCAGAAATAAACCACACACTTATGGACACTTGGTTTTTGACAAAGAAGCAAAAAAATATATAATGGAAAAAAGAAAACATCTTCAATAAATGTTGCTGGCCTACCTGACAGTTTGTATGTAGAAAAAGGAAAATAAATATATATGTATCAATGTGCACAAAGCTCAAGTCCAAGTGGATAAAGGACCTCAACATAAAAAAAAGATACAATCAATGAAAAAAAAAAAGACAAACTGGGAAAGAGCCTCAAACTTATTGTCACAGGGAGAAATGTCCTAAGCAGAACTCCAATGGCTCAGGCTCTAAGATCAAGAACTGATAAATGGAACCCCATGAAACTAGAAAGCTTTTGTAAAGCAAAGGACAGAGTCAATAGGACAACATGGGAACCTAAAGATAAGAAAAAGAAATGTTTTCTAACCTCCCATTTGATAGAGGGCTAATATTCAAAATATATAAAGAACTGAAAAGGCTAACCACCAAGAAACCAAAGAACCCAATGAAAAAAATGGAGTCAAAACCTAAACAGAAAATTCACAAGGGAGGGATCTCAAAAGACAGAGAAGAACTTAAAGAAATGTTCAAAGTCCTTAGTGATCAGGAACATACAAATCAAAATGACCCTGAGATTCCACCTTACACCAATCAGAATGGCTAAGACCAAAAACTCAAGTGACAACCCATGCTGGCCAGGATGTGGAGAAAGAGGACCACTCTTCCTTCCATTGCTGGTGGTATTGCAAACTGGTACAACCACTCTGTAAATCAATCTGGATGTTCCTCAGAAAATTGGAACTAGATTTACCTGAAGACCTAGCTATATCACTCTTGTGCACATACATGAAAGATAGCCCACCTCTCCACAGGGGCTTGTGTTCCACTATGTTCAGAGGGACCTTATTTGTGACAGCCAGAAGTTGGAAAAAAAAAACAGATGCCCCACAATGGAAGAATCAATACTGAAAATGTAGTTCATTTACACAATGGAATACTTGTCAGCTATTAAGAACAAGTACATAATGAGATTTGCAGGCAAATGGATTGAACTTGAAAATTCCATGTTGAGTGACGTCACTCCAAACCATAATCACATGTATAGTATGTACTCAATAAGTGGGTATCAGCCAAAAAATTATATAATACACAGCACACAACCCACATGACTAAGGAAGCTTAACAAGATGAAGGGTCTGAGTGAGGGTGCCGCAATCCTGCTTGGAAGAAAGAAGACAGCAGTCACAGGGGTAGAAGGAAGGAAGGATCTGGGTTGAAGTTGTAACAGGAAGAGATCATGACCAGGTATTGCATGCGGCAAAGGGGCAAGGACTGACACCATGAAAACTAGGAGAAAAAATGGAAATGTGGGGGGTAGAGGTAGGATATGGTGGACCATCTAGCATGTTTCAAAAGACCTAGCAGTTGAGAGACTCCCAGGACACATGGGAGAGACATTGGATGAAGTGTCCTACAGTGGGAGGGGGTACTTGTAGAATCCACCTCCAGTGAAGGACCAAACATCAAGTGGTGGGACATGAGAAAATGGATGTCCACAGACAGGCCCAAGTTAGGATTCAGATCAAGGGGAGGCATGGGGCCCTTAGACTGTTACTAATACTGTAGTGTGCTTATAGACAGGAGCCTCGCTTGGCTGCCGTCTAAGAGGTTGAGTAGGATGCAGATACTAGCACCGAACAAATGGATGGAAGCCATGGAACCCTTTGGTTGAATTGGGGGAAAGCCAGAATAAACTGAGGAGGAGGGTGGCTTCATGTATAGGCCAACTGAAATGGTACCGCGAGATCTCTCAGAGATGGAGTCAACAACTAGGCAGCATACACCAGCTGACATGAGGACCATGACACATAAACATCGGAGGATGGTCGGGTCGGACCTCAGTGAAAGAAGTTATACCTAATCCTCCAGAGAATTCAAGTCCAAGGGATTGGTGTGGGTTGGTGGGCTGTAGGGGAAGGAGGACATCCTCTTGGAGCTGGAGAGGAGGAGGGATGGGATGGGGTATGGAGAAAATTTTAGAAATTTAATAAAAAAAAGTTAAATGCCTTTAGTGTAAAAAGGATGTGTGACTTGTATACAACTTCTATGTGTAATTGTATGAATAATTTTGCTATGAACATAGTTTATGCTGAGAGCCTATTGCATAAAACATTGATTGCCATACATACTCTTTTTTCAAAATTTGCTTTACATCTGGATTGCTGACTCTCTCCCCAATATCCCCTCATATTTTTAACAAGGAATATTTGTAAAAGAGAAATCACTGCTTTAGTAGTATAACCACTGGAGAGTCAGCCCTGCTCCAATAATTACCTGTACACTCCATTCAATGATCCACAAACAAGAACTAAATAAAAGCAAAACAAAACCCCCAAATGCCTACTAACAGGATGAATTGGGAAAGTAATGAAAGAATGTGTGGTAATTGTGGCAGGATGTATTTCATACATGCATCAATTTATTAAAAATTAAAATCTATCAAATGTGTTTGAGTGTCATTCATATATAGATATGAATGGACATTCTTTTGTTGTATGGAGTATTTCCATAACTAAGTCAATGTGTAAGAACATTAATGACAGTTAAAAAGAAATTCTTCTTCTCTTCTCTCAGCTGTGGGCAACCTATGTTAAGCTTTTTACAAGTGTGTGACCTTCACAGATAGATTTTATAAATGAAAACGTAAAAATTTTGTCCCATTTTACACTTTAGATTATTTAGTATGTTTTCAAGTTTACTCCATTCTCTATGAAATGTCAATTAGCCAAACCTAGAAAGGACTGTGCTTCTTTTAATTGAACTTGATGCAGTTCTTATGTTGGTATTTTTTTATCTGCCTTTGTCTTTCTTTAGATACGAACACTCCATTATCATTATGAATCTTTGTCTCTAATTGCTGAAAACAGTTACTATTTACACTCTTCTCTTTCTATCCCATGTGAAGTCTACATTTTGTGAGTTGTAGAGATTTGCTTAATTATACACAAGTGTTTTGATAATAAAACCAATGTTAAGGCTGGAAACATAGTAAGCAAGGATTTAATGTAATAGTAAAATTAAGTTCTCCAGTTATTATGCGTACTGAAATATAATTCCTTGTTATGGAGATTTAATATTTTTCAACTCAGAAGTTTCCATTTAAAGATAGATAATGGTATAAAAAGATCTCAAAGAATATAGCAAGAAAATTCAAATAAAGATTCAGGAAATCAACAAGAAGTGTAGTCTTACCGGCAAACAAAAGATTGTTGTAATTCTCCACCATCACATCCATGTACAATGTTCTCTGAGCAAAACTGAGACATTCCCATTCCTCCAGTGAGAAGTCCAGAGCCACATCCTTGAAGGCTAACAGACCCTGTAATGGAAAACTAGTTATTTGCTCTGGAAAAAATTGCTTTACTATATTAATAAAAAGCCCTAAAGAATAGAAGATATTTTCTGATACAGATGAGGAAAGAAAATATTGTAGAACAAATGTTTTCTTAAAGTTGCATAGAAATGTGGCTAATGTTATAAATTGCTGCTCCTATATAGACAATTTATAGAATGACTTACTATAATGCTCTCATTTATGGAGGTTCTGCACTTCATTAATTTTCTGTGGTTTTCTGAGACCTTAGCAGCAAATGAAAGATGCCACAAGAACTATGTTAGAAAATTTTGTGTGCAGATGGGATTGTATAATATCTTTTAAAGTCCTCTATTGTGAAAGTTGTATTCCAGCAACCTCATGGCACTACAAATTGGATTTTTAAAACCCAGTTCTTTAAAATCCAGTGATCTGTGCTGGAACATCATTACCAGGAGGACTATACAGCACATATGCATAATTTCAGGCAAATGTAACCAACATCATACAAAAAGATGCTTACCCTAATAAAATATACTTTCTAAAATAGTGATAGACGCCCTTCTGTTTATATCTCTCTGAGAATGCATGATATAATCACCTTAAAAGCAGCAAACCTTTATAGAATATGTACATTTGATATGATGTAGAAATGTACTTTTATGAAATAAGCATTAATATCAAAGATAATCGTAGTGTGACTTCACAGGTGGTCAAGTCATGATGAGGAAAAATATGCTTTCAATTCTACAAAGTCCACCTTCCTAAAATATGGACACTAGTTCAGTCCTGTATGAAGCTGTGTCTCACATGACTGTATTGTAACATATCAATTTGACATTTAGAGGCCTACGTAAAAGGCTACAAAATGTCTGTAACAGTTAGAATATAAGATGCAGGATTAATGGATATACTAAATGTGACAATTTTTTCTTTAGACAGAAAAGGACTGCAATGTCAGGACATACATTAACATTCCAAATGACACATAGAATCTAATAGTTATGGAAATTATTTTATTAAATTATATTCACAAACAGGATATAGAAAAACCACTACTAGGGAGCATTAAATTATTTAAAGTTATGTGAAAGCTGGCATACACAATACAAATAATAAATATTTCTTAAATCCCATATGGTCTTTCATAAAAGAACATTTAGCTTTGAATGGATAAATTGCATCTGTCACAATTCATTTCAATGAAGAAGAATTTCTTAATCAAATCTTTTAAACTGAGGGAGAATTATGGTAACACTTCATAAACATGGTATACATTATTCAGCATATGATTGACTTAATGAAAAATTTCAATCTTGTAATTTTATCATTATTTTCTTTCTTTGGAATATGACCTTATTTGTGTCTCAGAATGGTAGCATCCATAGATAACTATTACCTTTAATTCTTCCTTTGTTTTTAAAAAACAATGACACACAGGTTATATATTATGTCTTTTACAAATGGGCATAAGAAATATAAACCAGGGGTAGGAAAAAAATGACTAAAAGGTAAAAATGCTTGCTGTGACTTCAGTGTCAAGGGCTTGGTACAGAACCCAGGGATCTATGAACATAAGGTATCATTCAGTGTATGTAAAAGCATGCAGATGAACAATTATATACTTAAGAAATATAATAAAAAAAATAACATCAACAAAACCCCTTCAGTTTTTCCGTAGGGAACACATTATTTCGGGGAAAGGGAAAAAGTAGATGAACCATGCTTCCATCTAATGAATAGAAGAGCCTGACCTGTAGCCCCACCCCAGCCCCACCAGCAGGGACCACATAGTCCTGTCTGCAGGGCAGGAGGAGGGCCTCATATAATGCAAGATGACTCAAAGTTCCCTGCATAACTGAGGATGACATTCAACTTGTGCTTCTGGCCCTCCCCCCTCCACTAGAGTGGGTGGATCTATGACTGGCTTTAGAAGAGCTTTTGATATGCAGGCAAAACAAGGTTATCTCATTGTCCTATAGGAGTTTTTGATATTGTGCTTCACAGAAGACCTATGAACAATATGTGAAATATGTATTTATACAAATTGACAAAAAAACAATAGAAGAGAAAAAAACTTGGAAAAAAGATTAATCCAAGCAAATGGTTCCAAGAAACAATCTAGAGTAGCCATTCCAATATTGAATAAAATTGACTTTCAATCAAAAGTTATCAAAAAAGATGAGGAATGACAACACTTCATACTCATCAATGGAAAAAAACCTACCAAGATGAATTCACAATTCTGAACATCTATACCCCAAGTGCAAGGGCAACCACATTTGTAAAAGAAACTTTACTAAACCTCAAAGCACACATTGAACCTGACACAGTAAATGTAGGAGACTTCAGCATCCCACTCTCACCAATGAACAGACTATGGAAACAAACTAAACAGAGACACAGTGAAACTAACGTAATGTGTAAACCAAATGGAATTAACAGATATTTATAGAACATTTCATCCTAAAACAAATACACAGACACACAGACACAGACACACACACACACACACACACACACACACACACACACACACACACTCTCTTCTCAGCACCTCATGGTACATTCTCCAAAATTGAACATACTGTAAACCTATCACATCATCATGGCCTAAGAATGGTCTTCAATAACAACAACAACAACAACAAAAAAAAAAAAACAACAGAAAGCTCACATATACATGGAAGCTTAAAAAGTCTCTACTCAATAATAACTTGGTCAGGGAAGAAATACAGAAAGAAATTAAATACTTTTTAGAATTTAACAAAAATGAAGGAACAACATATCCAAACATATTGGATACAATGAAAGCATTGCTAAAAGGAAAACTCATAGCTCTGAGTGCCTCCCGAAAGAAATTGGAGAGATCATACATCAGCAGCTTAACAGCATATGTGAAGGCTCTAGGACAAAAGAAGCAAACACACCCAAGAGGAATAGAAGGCAGGAAACAAATGCAGAGATGAAATCAACCAAGTAGAAACAAAGAAAACTATACAAGTAATCAATCAAACCAGTAGCTTGTCCTTTGAGAAAATCAACAAGAAAGATAAACCCTTAGCCAGACTAACCAGAGGGCATAGAGACAGTACCCAAATCAACAAAATCAGAAAAGAAATAACAATAGAAAGCGAGGAAATTCAAAAAATCATGAGATCCTATAACAAAAGTCTATATTTAACAAAACTGGAAAATTTAGATGAAATAAATGATTTTCTAGACAGATAACAAGTACCAATGTTAAATCAGGATCAGATAAACCATCTAAACATTCCCATAACCCCAAAAGAAATAAAAGTAATCATTAAAAGTCTCCCAACTAAAATAAAGCCCATGCCCAGATGGGTTTAGTGCAGAATTCTATCAGACCTTTAAAGAAGACCTAATACCAATACTTTTCAAATTCTTCCAGAAAATAGAATCAGAAGCAACACTATTTAATTCATTCTATGAATCCACAGTTACAATGATACCTAAAATAATCAAAGACCCAACAAGGAAAGAGAACTTCAGACTAATTTTCCTTATGAATGTCACTGCAAAAATACTCACTAAAATTTTAGCAAAATGACTCCAGAACAAATTAAAATTATCATTCACCATGAACAAGCAAGATTTAACCAGGGATGCATTGGTGGTTCAATATACAGAAATCTGTCAGCTTGATACAGTGTATGAAGGACTCCAAGAAAAAAAATTAAATGATCATCTCATTAGATCCTTAAAATGGCTTTAACAAAATACAGCACCCCTACTTGTTATAAAAGATAAGCAATCCAATGCTCATAATAAAACATAGTAAAAGAAATATACAGCAAACCAATAGTCAACATCAAACTAAATGGAGAAAAACTTGAAGCACTCAACCAAAATCAGAAACTAGACAAAGCTGCAAATAGTCTGTCTATGTATTCAACATAGTACTTGAAGTTCTAGCCAGAGGAATTAGACTACAAAAGGATGCCAAAGAGATGCAAATTGGAATGGAAGAAGTCAAGATATCACTATTTGCAGATGATATGATAATATACATAAGTGACCCCCAAAATTCCACCAGAGAATTCATTGAACTGGTAAGGAAACATGGCAGTGTTACCAAAATCAACCTACAGACTCAACACAACACCCATTAAAATTCCAACACAGTTTTTCACAGATATAGGGCAATTCCCAATTTGATCTGGAAAAACAAAAAACTCAGTATAGCAAAAACCATTCTCAATAATATGAGAATTTCAGTTGCAATTACCATCTCTGACCTCAAGCTCTACTACAAAGCGATAGTGATAAAAATCACATGGTATTGGTACAGAGACAGGCAGGCAGGACAGTGGCATATAATTGAAGACCCAGAAATAAACCAAAAGAGAACGGGAAATAACCCATTGAGAACTTGCCATAGAGCACCACACGGGGCAGTATCTCTCTCTTTTTTTTTTTCAGGTGTAAACATACCCATGATCATTGTGTCACATAAAATTTCAAATACACACACACACACACAAACACACACAATCCACAGAACTCAAAAAGGTCAACAACCTGAAGGACCCAAGTGAGGACCCCTCAGTACCACTTGGGAGAGACACGCAATCAATCACAAGTGTGGAGGGAGGGACCTCGGATGGAAAGAGGACAGACGGACAGGGAGTAAATGGGCAAGAGGAGGATCTCGTATAGGGTGAAGAAAAAGACTGAAGCCCTGAGGCCAGTAGAAAAAAAGGAAAAAGGCAACCTCAAGAAGTAGAAGGTTAGGGAGACCCTCCAGAATGCACCAGAGACCCAGGAGGTGAGAGAATCTTAGGATGTCAAATGAAATGTCCTACAATAGGGAGAGGGAACATATAGATCCCATCTCCACCTGAAAGACAGGCCATCAAGTGAGGGAGGGGTTGCCATCCCACAGTCAAAACTCTTACCCATACTATTCAGCCATTAGAAACAATGAATTCATGAAATTCTTAGGCAAATGGATGGAGCTAGAGAACATCATACTAAGTGAGGTAACCCAGACTCAAAAGGTGAATCATGGTATACACTCACTAATAAGTGGATATTAACCTAGAAACCTGGAATACCCAAAACATAATCTACACATCAAATGAGGTACAAGAAGAAAGGAAGAGTGGCCCCTTGTTCTGGAAAGACTCAGTGAAGCAGCATTCAGCAAAACCAGAACGGGGAAGTGGGAAGGGGTGGGTGGGAGGACAGGGGGAGAGAAGGGGGCTTACAGGACTTTCTGGGAGTGGGGGGGCTAGGAATGGGGAAATCATTTGAAATGTAAATAAAAAAATATATCGAATAAAAAAAAACCTCTTACCCATATTTTTTCCTGTCTGAAAGAAATGCATGGATGGGAATGGAGAGGAACCTGAGGAAAACAAGGTCCAGCCACAGGCCAAAAATGGGTTCCAGCTCTAGGAGAGGTCCCAAGGCCTGACACTATTACTGAGGCAATGGAGCACTCACAAAAAGGGACCTATCATGACTGCATTCCAGAAGACCCAAGAAACAGCTGAAAGTGTCAAATGCAGATATTTGTACCCAGCCAATGGACAGAAGCTGCTGGCCTATGTAGTTGAATTATGGAAGGGCTGGATGAAGCTGAGGAGCAGGGCAATCCTGTAGGAGGACAGGCAGTCTCAATTAACCTGGGCCCCTGAAATCTCAAACACTCTGCCACCAAACTAGCAGCATGCACCAGCTAATATGAGGCTCCTAACTCATAACAGAGGACTACTGGATCTGGGTTCAGGCAGCCAAGGTGCACCTAACCCTCAAGAGACTAAAGGTTCTAGGGAGTTTAGTGGTCTGATTGAATGGGAGCTGGGGCTGGGAAGGAGGTATGGGATGTAGAATAGTCATGGGGGGATGGAGAGGTGAGGGAGAATAAAATCTGGAGCAGAATGAATGAATGAATGAATGAATGAATGAATGAATAAATAAAATGAAAAATGTAAGATTAAAAAAATGTACCTCAATCTGCATCTGCTTACACACACATCAGTGTTATAGCAAAAGAAAGACACATATTCCTGTCATCTTCTGTGCATCCAGGATGTTAATGCTTTTACGATTAGGATTCCAGACAGTGGGCTCTTATAATTTTATACTTCTACAAATTGTTCTCTTCCATATATTGCTCAGTGTCATCAGTCTCCACATATTTCTATATCCACAATCACAAGCTTTTGTCTGGAACCCAGACCATATCTAAAATACTTCTTATGTGACACATGAGACTTTCTTTCCACATTAATATAATACAAAACTTCATGCAATGTAGAAATTAGCCATCAATAACATTTTTAAGAATCATTTACAATAGATTCTCTTTCAGACCTGAAGGTTTTCAGTCCATGGAAATTGTATGTCCTCACAGTACAAAATCTAGTGAAAGTATAATGGAGTTATATATGTGAAAGTTCTAAACATTAAATTCCCATTATCCCAGAAGAAAATGAAGACAATAAAAAATAAGACCTTTAGTTAACATCACCACATGTAGATGCTAAAACTTTTGAATGGTTTGAATGATAGAGAAATTTCTAAAATAATGTGGATAGCACACTGACCTGTGAAGTGTTTACCAGAGAAGCACTCATTCTTTTTGTTGTTCTTCTCCCAGGTGTGTGTTCAAATATTGGACCTCTCCTTGAAATTTAAGAACAGGGTTTGAAAAACACAAAGGTGAAATTAATACAACTACATTATGAACAATGCTAAAACACATAAAAATACATTAAAAGCAAAATAATACCAGGAATCTTGTCAACATTTCTACATACATGAGAGCACGTAATGACATATTTAGTGTGGAAAGGAATATGAGTATAATCTGAGGCCTATTTCTAACATCAGCAGGCACAAGACAAAAAATGAGAGCACATGCACACCTGCCATGAAACATTATTACTCAGAGTTATTTGTGAGAAATTATCTTCCTGAGTCTAGACTCAAGCACACCGGGCTAGTGGCTACCATGATGCATACTTAGAATTGAATTGTGTTTCATGAGCTATCATACTAGAATACGTAAGATATCTGACTTTTTGATGAGATTCCACTTTACTGTACTAGGTAAATACAATATATCCATTTTTCATGTTTGTCTATCGTCTTGGAATAAAACAATTCTATCTGCCAAATATCATGGCCTTTGCAAAAGAATACGTTGTGATCTGATTTAGTAATAGCCATTTTCATCATCATCTAAGAAGGCTTTTGATTGGCTATGAGATAAAACATATATTTCCAACTTACTTCTCCTTTGACTATGACCTGATTTCTACTTCCCATGAACACCTTTGTATGCATTGATTTTGATCCCTTGACATCTACATGAAAGCATCAATGTATGGAATACTAAAATTAAATCCAGAAATGTTATTAAATAAAATCAATTCAGCTAAAACTGTAAGCCATGTGTGCTCCTCTTAT
The DNA here is from genome assembly GCF_947179515.1 of Apodemus sylvaticus. Taxonomy (NCBI): domain Eukaryota; kingdom Metazoa; phylum Chordata; class Mammalia; order Rodentia; family Muridae; genus Apodemus; species Apodemus sylvaticus. Next base: position 159,994,038 of record NC_067474.1, read on the forward strand.
CTAATGCTGTGGTAAACTTTTATTACAGTTCCAGTAACTCATAAGTTGATGCATCCATGTTTCAGAACCACAGGCAGATTAATGAGAAGAGTAGTTTTTCAGTTCCCAGGACCATAAGAAAAATGTGAGAAGTGTCTCTCTAATAGTGGCAGAAAGTAAACACAACTTGTTTCATGCCAGAGATTCAAAATTATTTGAACAAGCACAAACCAAACACAAGGCACAAACTATGTACAATCAGTGAGAGAAGGCTCATAACCATGTCAATATATCTATGAAAGGCCTAGGGTAAAGTATCACAGGTGATGACTATGAAAGACATGAAGGATGAAACAGAAGGAACATCACTGAGTCTAATGAACATAATACCCAACATCTTAAACATGCACAAACATTGCACAAACAGAAGACTGCTGTCATCATTCTAATCTATTCAGAATACAGACAAGGATGTGCAAAGCCTCCACATTAAGTAAGTGCAGCAGTGCTTAGAAAGAACAAGTGAGACTTAGAATGATTTCACTGTTCAAATAATGATATGAGGAAGACACATCTTAAATTACAAGAAACATGATTCTTCAACTCAAGAGCTACAAATATCCCAAGAGAATAATCCAATCTGATAACACTCTTACTAAGCCATAGGAAAATAACGAGACAATACCATTTGGTTTTATACATTCTTAAAGAAAAATCTGAGAAATTAGAAAACCATTCAGTGTCTAAAATAATCTTGGATATGCTGGCTTAGCCTACAAACTGCTATAAACTGTGCTGTAGGCAGATGGGTGTTAGGAGTCCGTAATGGCTCTCCCTAGATGCTGACCCTTGTGCTGTAATACCAACCTATCTGACAATGTGTAACTACCAGTGTAGCAGTGACAAGTTGGTAACTGACATACTGCTATATGGAGAAATACTGGAAATGCACTTCAATTGTTGGTGCTTTCAGCCTAAGTCAGACAAACATAGTTTGTGAAGGGAAACAGCCGATTTAGAGAGTTCTGAGTAGAAAGCCTGCAGTGGAAGAAAAGGCAAGGCTCTAAAAAGGAGGAGGAAGTGGAGTTATGGGAACCCATACTGCCATTTACTATGGAATATGGAGTTATGAACATATGATAGCAGCATGGATACCCACCCAAAACCTGCCTCAGAACATACATGACACACACAGGTATGATGAAAACATGAATAACAAGATAACAAGGGATGGGACTGAGAATGAGGCGATGATAACTGTGCAAGCACTCTGGGGCACTTCATGTGCAAAGGTCACTCACCTATAATTGCAAGTACTAGGAGATTTAGACAGCACAGATTAAAATAATTTTTAGGAGCTTTGTAATATCTGCAGCAGCAAATTAATGAGATAAGGCAAATACTCTATCCGAATGTTTCTCTGTAAACATTCTAACATTTATAGTATGCCTGAAAAAAATGAGGATAATCCCTTATTCATGTGATAAAAAATTACTGAGAACAGGAATTTCTGTAAAACAGATATTTGAGATGCACGGAAAAATATAATGCTGTCAAAAATTTACAATATGGGGCCTGCAGAGATCGCTCAGTGGTTAAGAGCACTGACTGCTCTTCTGAAGGTCCTGAGTTCAAATCCCAGCAATCACATGGTGGCTCACAACCATCCATAATGAGATCTGATGCCCTCTTCTGGTGTATCTGAAGATAGCTACAGTGTACTTACATATAATAAATAAATCTTTTAAAAAATTTTCAATATGTAAAACTTGATGTCCTGGGCATTTATAGACAGCATCAAGTAGGTCATACAAAATGGGCATAGGAATACATAAATTTTCAGGGAGTAATCAGGACATTTTTCAAAAGCATGCCACTTTATGATTCTTGACTGTAACATATAGGGTGAGTATTGTAATTTCTACCACCAACAGATCATAAATTCCTGCTCCAGTGACAGATGCTGTGCTTTAAATTCAAAAGAAGTAAATATATAAAATAAATGTGTATCATGGAATTATTTTGCCTATGTGTATAACAGGAAAAGTACACCTTCAATTTCAAGGAGACTGAACAAGAGATCATTCTAGAATGACAAGAATAACCCCGTGGTGGTTTTATATACTTCCACAACGAAATCAATGTGAACACTAGGGCTCCGTCTTTAAATCTTGGAACCGATATTTCCTCAAATACACACCTGATCCTGACTAGCCTGGAATACATATGTCTAAGTAAGATGGAAGGCTGGGGTGGGTATACTTGCTTTCTATCACAGCACAATTGGGGATAAGGGGGAATTAGGCAGATCTCTCTTAGTTGAAATCCAGCCTGGACTACACAGCAAGAGTCAGGTCAGATAATACTTCTTAGTGAGACACTATCTAAATTAACAATAGTATACAAAATAAAAAACTCAAGAAGGAAATGAACTTCAGTTAAAACTCACAAAAGAGTGTGTTCTCTCATATACGTCTTCCCATTCATTACATACAACATGCATGTACTCTTGGGCTAAGACTTCACATCTCCAAGATTAAAAGTGTTCCACCCCACAAAATAAAAAATTAGTCAACAACATATATACAATAAAGTGGAATTTTTGAAGAGTTTCTTAATCTCACATCAAAAAACGAAGATCCTCATTTCTATGGTCATCTTCAAGTATAGCCCCTCTTCCTATCTCTGTAAATAGCAGCCTTGTGAACCTAGTAAGTCAGGCTATGCCTTGGGCTCAGCCTTGATTTTACCTCCATTTTAAATATCCATGTTCTGATAGCTACTACATTCTGTAGAATTTGATTAGTACAATTCTAGAATTTAAAATTTTTCTCTTGCTGTCCATTTGTCCTCTCACCACTCAGTATCAAGGAGGAATCCTTTCAAAATATGTCCAACCTTGATCCAAATTCCCTCAGATTCTAAGCTGCATTGGTCTACCCTCACCCTGCACTGTGCTCTGGCCATGGACTCATTCTGACTGTTCCTCAAATACTATGCCCCTTCACCTCATCACCTACTGGGATACCCTTTGAAATTACCTATGAGTCCTTAGATCTCTGCTCTTGTCACCATCTCAGACTACTTTTGGAATGTCCACCCTGTGGCTTGCAGGCACCTGGCTCTGTCCTCCATCTTCCATCAAGTGTCCCTAATAAGTATTGTTTCATAGAATTCGTTGGTGACAAACCCCTTTCATCTCTTTAGAACGTGGCTTCCTCAGAGAGGGAACCTTGTCAAGTCTCCCACTCTTTTTCCAGCTAATAAATAAGACAGGTTCCTGCATATTATCTCTGCACTGGGAGGTTGATACAAAAGTCTTCATTTGGAGGCCAGCCTGGGCTACATGGGACCTCTAAAGCAGAAGTAAGTATGGAGACATGGTCCTGTAATCTCAACAAGAGACAGATCCAGTTCAGTTACAGATCCTGCAGCTGTGTCCACCCCAGGGTCCCTGGACCATACCTCTCAGGTCAATAGGGAACCTGAGACCTCTATGCTGCAGAGTTTGGGAGAAAATAACAATGTGGGTGGTGTTTGCAATTCCCCTGAGTAAACAGGCATTCATGTGGACTATCCAGGGTGACTGGGGGACTCCATCACTCATCCTGCTCTTCTCTCCCTAAATCCAGAGCTGTATTCCCATGCCTGCAATAGAGCAGTGATGCGGAAGTGGAAAACAAGTGTGAGTGTACACTTCCACCAGGCACTCTGAGCTTTGGACTCAGAGAGGACAGCCTGGTATCTAAGCATTGTAGGCAGCAGCCTGGCCTAGGAATATGAGTATAATCTGAGACCTCTTTCTAACATCAGCATGCACCAGGCACAAACACAGAGCACACGCATACCTGCTGTAAAACATTATTAGCCAGGGTTATTACCCAGAATTCTCTGGGTCTAGAATCAAGGACAAACAGCTAGTGACTACTATGACTGATACCTAGAATTGAATGGTGTTTCATTAGTCATCATAATAGAATACCTGACTTTTTGATGATATTCCATTTCATTCTACCAGGCAGATACAATATATATATATATATATATATATATATATATATATATATATATATATATATATATATATATATATATATATGATTTATGTGTGTCCTTGTTGTCTTGGAGTACAGACAAAGATTCTCTCTGTTAACTATGTTGAAGTTCCACACAAGAGTTAAGAATGTATGACAAGGGTCTCCTGATATATATATATATATATATATATATGTGTGTGTGTGTGTGTGTGTGTGTGTGTGTGTGTGTGTCTGTGTGTGTGTGTGTGTACACACAGACAGACACACACATCAATCTGTTTGCACATGTATAAAAACAAAAGAATCATTTTGAATGTCAAGATACTATTGCCACACAAAGCTGTCATGATCATGGTATAAGCAAGTATTCAGCAAATTGCCCTGACCTTATTATTCTCTCATGTCAAATATTTCCTTTGGCATTTAAAAAATATATGGGTAGTATCTTTTGCTGCCCCTGCCTCATTAGTTTATATTGAAACTGGGAAATAACAGATGAGAGATAGCTGTGGAAAATCATATACAATTAGTGAGAATTAACAAGGAAATAATGATATCCTATGAACAAGTGAACAAGAAAACTTTCTATCTCATAAAACTAGATCAGGCAATAAGCAAGAGTGGAAACCTGGGCTTGCAGTGTTTCTTCTAACACTGTCTGAGGACTAAACAGATGCTACACTGAGTTCACAAATTTCTTTTACAAATTCCACAATAATTTTACCCAGAGAATACTACAGAACAGAAGGAAAATCATTTAGTCTAATGAAGATAATAGCCAACGTACTAAACCTATAATTACACAAACTGAAGACAGCTATCATCAATCCACTCTACTCAGAAGACAGACAAGGATGTGCAAAGCCTCAACACTAACGTATCACAGTGTAGCAGTGCATACAAAGAGAAAGTAAGACTCAGAACATTTTCAATGTTCAAATAAGGATATGAAGAAGGCAAGTTCTCTCCAATTACAAGAAACATAGTTCTTCAACCCAAAAGCTACAAATATCTCAAGAAAATAATTCCATCTGATAATGTACTTTAAGAGCTATAGAAAAAAAAAACAAGAAAATATCATTTGGTTTTATATATTCCTAAAGAATAGTTTGAGAAGTCAGAAGACCACTCAGTGTCTAAAAGGATTTGAAATATGCTAGTTTAGCCTACAAACTGCTAAAAAGGGCTCTGTCGGCTGATGGGGGTAAGGAGTCATTAATCACTCTCCCCTAGAGTAGTGACAAGTAGGTAACAAAAATTTACTGATTTGAAATGAGGTCAGTGTACAATAGAAATTCAGATATGGCACTTGAAGCTGGTCAAAAGTCCCTCTAAAGATTACAGGCCCAAAAGTGAATATATAACTTACATATTACTATATGTAGAAATACAGGTTATGCATTTAAATTGTTCTGTCTATACGGTAGCATGGTGGTGCTTTCAGCCGAGGTCACACAAACATGTTTTGTAAAGGAAAACTGACAATTCAGAAAATGCTGATTAAAAAGCCAGCAGTGGCCGGGCGGTGGTGGTGCACGCCTGTAATCCCAGCACTCTGGGAGGCAGAGGCAGGCAGATTTCTGAGTTCGAGGCCAGCCTGGTCTACACAGTGAGCTCCAGGACAGCCAGGGCTACACAGAGAAACCCTGTCTCGAAAAAACCAAATCCAAAAAAACAAAAACAAAAACAAAAACAAAACAAAACAACAACAACGACAAAAAAAAAAAACCCAGCAGTGGGGACATAGGCAAGACTCTAATAAAGGAGGAAATGGAGTTATGGAAACACATATTGTCACGTAACATGAACACAGACTTATGAATATAAGACAACATGGATACCCATCCAAAACCTGCCTCAGAACATACATGAAACACAAGGATGTAATGAAAACATGAATAACAAGGGATGGGAGACACTAGGGATTTAGCTAGCATAGATTAAAATAAATTCAAGGAGCTTTGCAACATTTGCAATAGCAAAGATACCAGATAATTCAAATATTTGACCAGAATGTTTCTCTGTAAATATTCTAACAATTGTGATATGCATGAAAAAAATAGTATAATCACTAATTCATATGATAGAAAATTTACTAACAATAGGAATTTTTCTAAAATAGAAATTGGAGATGCAGGGGAAAATATAATGCTGTTATAAATTTAAAATACATAAAACTTGATGCCCCAGGTATTTGTAGACAGCATCAAGTGGGTAGTAAACATGGGCATAGGAATACATGAATTTTCAGGGAGTAATCTGGACATTTTAGAAAGCATGTCACTTTATGATTTTTGTCTGTAACACACAGGCTAAGTATTGCTGACATTTCTACCAGCAAAAGATCAAAAATTTCTGCTCTAGTGACAGATATTGTGCTGAGTTAATTTCAACAGTAGTAAACATATAAAATGAACATGTTTCATGTAATTACTTATTCTATGTGTATCATGTGAAAAGTACATCTTCCACGTCATGGAGACTGAAAAAGAGCAAATACTAGAATAGGAAGAATAACCCATGGGTTTACACACTTCCACCATGAAATCTACATGAACACTAGGGCTTCGACTTTAAATCTTAGAACTGACATTTCCTCAAATACACACCTGATTCTGAATAGACTGAATAGAAATTCCACACTTTTCAGTCTTCCAGTCAACATTTACTATCCCTTGTTTTATCACAATTTATTTTTAAAGTAGATAAACTTAAATAGAATTGTGCAGTGTTCATATACTGGGACTCTTGAATACTAGAAGACCATAGCATTCTAGCCTAGCATTCCCTAGGAAAGTCTCTCAGAGTTTGGATTCATGGACTCCCAGGTCTATCTTCCCATTGTCACATCTAAGTGCTGTAACAGTGTATATCCCTTTCAGTTTCTTGATCTATTCCTTACCATCAAATAGACAACATTATATTACCATACACTAGTACTAAATCTTTATCCATAGGTTAAAATCAGGAGAGCATGGAATAATATTTTTCAAGCCCTGAGAGAAAATTACTGGCAACTGTAATGCTAAATCCAGAAAGTAGCTACTGGTATTGACAGTGTATAAGGTACATTTGAACGTAGTAATACATTAAGACATGTTTGTTAAGTGTAAAAAAAAAAACCTACCTGCATAATAAACTGATGACAATAAGCATAAAAGAATAATGCATACATTTTCCATGAGGTCGTAGGAAATAAGACATATCTTGTGAAGAATGAATGGATACAAGAAAACTAGGAGATATTGCTCATGTACAACACAGTGAAGCTCTATCCCACACAAGGAACGGAGAACAATGTGAACCATACTTTGCCACTCACAATGTCAGCAAACCTTCTAGATTACAAATCCTAAGGAATACAATCTCACAAAGAAAAACTTCATTGACCAATCATCAAAGGAATTAACAATGAAATACTTGGTAGAAGAATAGATAAAGCATATATCTACATAATGAAGAGTATTATTTGTGAATCTTGGATTTCAGTTCATGAAGGAGAAAGTCTACAGAACTAAACTGACAAAATATTATAGAAGGATGTTTGAACCTGTTCAGACTTAGGGTGTGGTTCAGCCCCAGGCACACAACTTGAATCACTATGACTGGAATGCAAGCAAACCCTTGGTATTCACTTTAATCTCAAACAACAAAAATGCAGTTACTAAATAAAAAGAGGCACCCCTGTTTGAAAGTGTTATCTAATTGAATAGCAGAAAATGTGAAATGTCACAGAAAGATCTGACAGAACAGGATGCGTGCAACTCTCCTGAGATGAGAGAGGAAAGGGAAGCTATTTAAGGGAGAGAAAGTCAGTACAGGAAGAAGAGAATAGTAAAGGAACACAGTAGAGTGCATGGGCAGCAGTACAGTACAGCTGAGAGAGCAGGGCAACAGAGGGAGAAGAAAACAGTTTTACTGGGAGAGATTTTATATTGTCAGACTGAAGAGAAAACATGATAGTCACAGTTAAAGACAAAATGAGCAAGAGAAAGACCGCCCAGAAGACTTTATTTTTTTAAGCTTTATCATAAGTGCAACTTTTCAATAAAAATTTACATCAAGATAAGATGAACAAGCCGGGTGGTGGCGTAGCATGCCTGTAATCCCAGCACTCTGAGAGGCTGAGGCAGGCGGATTTCTGAGTTTGAGGCCAGCCTGGTCTACAGAGTGAGTTCCAGGACAACCAGGGCTATACAGAGAAACTCTGTCTCGAAAAAACCAAATCCAAAAAAAAAAAAAAAAAAAAAAAACCAAAAAAAAAAAAGATAAAATGAACAATATTCAAATTTTTGAAACTTTAAATAAGATTTAAAAAACATTTTGAACTGAAAAACATACACATTTTGCACACAAATATTGTGATATGAATCAAGTCCAACTCGATTTAAAAATATGTGAATCAAATTACAGTTTGAGAAGTTAGTAATTCACATTTAAGCAAGTTGAATTGCTGAATTCAGCCTTTGTAAAAATGAGGGTTAGTGCATATTTTAATATTACATTGTAACTGTGTACCAATTATTGATAGTTCACCTTATTAAACAAGATAATGTTCTTGAAAGTTGATAAATAACAGCTAACCTCCTATGACATGTAAAATTTCCAATGGTAACAGTTACAATGTGTAATATAACACTTTCTATTGATTTGTTTTAACCTTAATTCTTTTTTTCAAGACAGGGTTTCTCTGTATAATCCTGGTTGTCCTGGAGCTCACTCTGTAGATCAGGCTGGTCTCGAACTCAGAAATCTGCCTGCCTCTGCCTCCCAAGTGCTGGGATTAAAGGTGTGCGCCACCACTGCCAGGCTAAGACATGTTTCTTAAGTAAACACATGTTAGCTTTGTCTTGGATCCTGGTTCCTTGCATGGCCAGAGCCCCCCCCCCCTCTTGCTTATCCTCAATAATCCTCCCCTGTCCAAGATCTGGTTCAGTCTGTACCCAACTAGATAATCTGACTGCTTCCTCCCTCAGACTGAAAAGCCAAAAATTAACCTCTAAGTACCACCAGCCTGAAAAAAGGTATCTTCTTAGAACGCTGCAGGTTTCACGTTTTTGGCAAATAATAAAGCCTCATACGAAACCACAATGGCTCATAAAACCACCTGTAGCATGTGAACAAAGTCCTTCTCTTGGTCAGGAAGAAAGATTTATAAAGCTTGCCCACATGGTGGAACTGGTTTTTCTCTGGCAACACTCAGGGTTAACAGAATCAGCTGTTAACCCCCCAAAACTGAGGGTGCCCCAGCGCCCACGCTCGGAAGGCGACACCCAAACCACTCGCAAGAAATGGTCTCGATGCAATAGCATGAGGATTTCTTTATTCCAGAAATCTGGGTTCCACAGCCATACACTGCCCAGGGGAAGAGGACTGAGGGACCCTGTGCAGCTGAAGTCAGGGGTATTTAAAGGGGAAAAAAAAATCACAAGACAAGGGTTGGAGGACACAATTCACAAGGCAAGGAGTGGAGGACAAAACATGCTAGGAATGGGGAAGTACAGAAGGAGGAAGTAAGGAAGGTTATCTGGAGCAAATGTCCTTGGGGCATTGTATAGTTAAACATTGGAACTAGAACAGGGTGGGCTATCTTTCTCAAGCAGAAAAACAAGTTACTCAGTGCTGTCTGTGTTTAGAGGTCTAAAAAACGTTGAGTTGGGGGGGGGGGGTCTCTCACAACAACTTATCTTCTCCTTAGCAGTACCTGGCAGCAATCCTGTTTTCAGTTTTCATTCAAAGCTAAGGTGTAACATTATTAACTAAGCCTAAGCTTATGAAGACACATTTCTGAATGCTGTATTTACATCAAAGACTGCATATACCTCAGTGTTAAATTAATGGAGAGTATAATTTTGCTTGGTTAATGTCAATATTTACTCCCATAAAAAGGTGTTTTATAACGAAAAGTTTCTAATTCAATCAAATTGCACCGGTTCCCCCTATGAAAAATATCTACAAAGCTCTCTAGGGACGACTATTCAGTTCCCTGGAGAAAGGGAAATGAAATGGTAAAGGGAGGAGCAGGGGAGCTGAGCAAGCATGAATGAATTTGAGTTGGAGGAGCTTTATTAAGGTTTTTTTTTTTTTTAAAGAAACCCTCCTAGTATACAAATTACAGATATGGCCAAGGATCTATAAGGTTATTTCAGAAAAATGTTCTGGCAACCATAAAACTAATTAAAACATAACCCTAAACCCCAGTTCATAGGATCTCAAACTTCCTGATAATGGTAAGAAACCCACAACACAACTGTGAGAGTGGCGGCAGAAAATGCACCCCTGCTCCACACCCCTGCTCCGCTCCTGCCCCTTTCCCAGCCCAACAGCTCCTCTGACCTGGTAGGGGACAGGACGAGCTGCTGAAAGTCCTAGGAGGTGAGCACAGCAACTGCAGCTTAAGGAAGTTTTCAGGTTCCGCAAATACGAGGCACTAGTCCCACGCCATGACTTCCAGACCCCGAAGCTCCCGAGATGCGCGCAGACTGCTGGAATGGCGGAACTTTCTGTCACTTCCACCTCCTGCCTCAGAGCCACTCCTTCTGGACCCGCCCAATACTCAGCAGCTTCCTGTAACTCAAAGTCCACCTACTTCAGGAACTTTTAATTAATTAGCTTCCCAATTTTTTACAGCAATTTTTATTGTTTTTTTTTTTTTACTTGGTTGCTTGTTTAATTATTCCTTTGTTTTTATTTTGTATTTTTCTTAAACTCATCTAATCATACAGGAGGCCCACCCTCGCCATCAGGAACTACTCCTCCTTCCCAGTAGCTTTCCCACAAGCTTGCTGCCAGACTGGACCAGGACCTGATGTAATAAGACACTGCACCTGTGTACTGAACCCTTCAGGTACAAGGAAATGTGATTTTCTGGCGACATTAATAACATTCACACATAGGTAAATAAAATTAGAAAATATATATAATTCTTAGTTTTTAATCAGTGAAGATGATGGGAATTTTGAATTAGAATAGTTGCGGTACCACAAGGACTTCAGTTACATCCTTAGCTGCAAAGGAAGTGAATGTTGCATAGTTTCTTCCACCAGTGCCTGAAACTGTCCTGTGAATGTGGAAACTGCAATGATGATGCTTTCTTTTCTCCATCACATGTTTATTTGGGTGTGAAGTGTCCAGAGAACTGGTGCCCCAACACAGAGCATCGGTTACTACTGTGTCCATTAGCCTGTGACAGCTCTGGCACATGAAGAAGCTTTGAGAATGTATCTTGCCTGTTTGCCTGTTTCACTGAATTCAGAGGTCTGATTCTTGGAGTTTTTGTGAAACACCTTCCATTTGGAAAGCCAAAAGCCACACTTGCACCTACATTCTACTCTTTTCCCTCATCTTCTGTTTCCTCGGCTCCTTGATATTAACAGGCCAATGAAACTCAGTCACTTTTATAGTGAGCAAACAATATTTGTAGTTGCATAGACTGGGATTTTTTTTCCTACAGTTTGGTCCAAATTGACTGTAGTTCTTGATTTCGGAGACTTCTTTTCTGAAATTGTTGCACAGTATTTATGTGTGTGTGTGTGTGTGTGTGTGTGTGTGTATTGGTTTTTCAAGACAGGGTTTCTCTGTGTAGCTCAGACTGTCTTTAGAACTCACTCTGTAGACCAGGCTGGCTTTGAACTCAGAAATCTGCATGCCTCTGCCTCCCAAGTGCTGTGATTAAAGATGTTTTGCCCGGCCATTATTAATATTTCATATGCAGGCATTACTATTAGTCCCCACAAATTCTAGTCTCAAATTTCAGGTCTGTTTTTTGGCATTTTTCTATGCAACATTTTGCTGGGTGATGATAATGTATATTATCTATGGATCATTAAAAATAAAGATATCAAGAAGCTTCAATTTGGAAGGGGTAGAAATTTTGAGTTTGATTCTGAGTCTGTTTGTCAGAAAGGAAGACTATGCTTGATCTTTATAGGTTAGATGATATAAGTGTGGAGGTCTCTTCAAACACTACGTCTGACAGAGTTCAATACCACTCTGGTTTTTTGGATTTTTTTTTTTTTTTTTTTTTGAGACAGGGTTTCTCTGTGTAGCCGTGGCTGTCCTGGAACTCACTCTGTAGACCAGGCTGGCCTCGAACTCAGAAATCCGCCTGCCTCTGCCTCCCAGAGTGCTGGGATTACAGTCAATACCACTCTGTAACTATTTCAGCCCTGGTTGTGCTTGTGTTGTGGATTATTGCCATTGAAATTCCTACAACACTCAGGAAAAGTCATTCCTAATGCATGTGTTTGTAGCTCTGAAGTAGAAAGTCTCCTGGCACTCAGAGGTTAAGATATATCACTAAATCCCATGGAACAATAAACCACACACAAGACATTTATTGGAAAAAACTCTGGAGAGAGGCGGCCTCTGCTCAGGTGAGAAGCAAAAGAAAACTGAGTGGGAGGCAGGCTTTTTATATGGTTTCATTGTGGGGGTAGGATTTTCAGGATTGGAAATATCTCCAAATGAATATTGCTGGGATTTTATGTCCTGAACTTGAGTAAACTCACAGATTTCTGAGTAATTAAAACTATAAATTCAGTGTAAGCTATAAAATTTCCATGTAGTCTCAGTAGTCACTGTTGAGTAAAACTTCAAGATTCTGACCACACGGTGGTTTATTTTAGGAATAGTTAAGCACATTATACTTGTAGAAATAAATTTATTGGTGATAATTGTCTCAATCCTCTGAGTACAATAAAGATTCAAGGGCGCCGACCTGAAAACGCTTTTGGAAAGTCCATGTGAGTCTTTCATGAAGTTAGGTTCTAAAACTAAGGTGTCTAGAGGAGGATCAAACATGCAGTGTAGAGGACACCAAGGTATAAGGTACATGTCACATCTCCCTCAAGACTTTGTATCAACTGAGAAACAATGACCTAGAGAGGGCAAGTCAGAGATAAATTTAATTATCTGGCACTTTCAAGTGTGGTTTCACAATAATTCTACCACGGGGGTACAATTAATAGAGTTAATATTAATGAATAGAATAAATTAATATAATTAATGTACCAAGCTACATTAATTCTCTCACCTCTGGTCAGAAAAGAGTGTTCTTCTCTTCTTCTTCTTCTTCTTCTTCTTTTTTTTTTTTTTTGTTTTTTTTTGTTTTTTTTGTTTTTTGAGACAGGGTTTCTCTGTGTAGCCCTGGCTGTCCTGGAACTCACTCTGTAGACCAGGCTGGCCTTGAACTCAGAAATCCACCTGCCTCTGCCTCCCAAGTGCTGCGATCACAGGCATGGACCACCACTGCCCGGCATTGCTTGACACTATAGACACAAAATATTCAAGTACTGTTGACCTAATCTCAGCATTCAGAATATTGAGACAGGTGTATTCCTCTTCATTTAAGGCCAGCCTCGTTTCCATCAAAGTGACATTTCAACCTGTGGGCCTGAATTTCCTCTTCTGGCCTGCAATGTCTCCACACATGGGTTGAGGTGAATTTTCTAAACTATTATGCATGTGTGTCTGTGTATTTTCAAATGTTGATTGCTACATTGGCAGAGAACTAATGCTAGCAAGGAACTTGATACTGTCATTTCTGTGGCCAATCACCAGCCTTATATTTGAAAATACTTGCCCTTCCACACCTACTGAGATATTTCCTGGGCAGTCAGCTCTCTATGCCTGGAGGCAATTCACAGAAGTTCTAGTGATGCCTCACACCTGATTGCTTTTTTTTTTCTTTCTTTTTTTGTTTTTTTGTTTTTTTTTTGTTTTTTTTGGATTTGGTTTTTTGAGACAGGGTTTCTGTTTGTAGCCCTGGCTGTCCTGGAACTCACTCTGTAGACCAGGCTGACCTCAAACTCAGAAATCCGCCTGCCTCTGCCTCCCAAGTGCTGGGATTACAGGCGTGCGCCACCACGCCCGGCTACACCTGGTTGCTTGTAAGAAAAAAACAAAAACTATAATCCAATTTCTGGGACAAAAATTGGAAGGTGGAATTTCTGGATAGAAAAAGTGATGTAGGGAGCAGAAAGAATATGGGGGAGACTTGGGGGGGGTCACAGAAAAGAGAACGGAGAAGGGAACAGGGACATAGGGAAGTAAAGATCTAGCCACATGGCAGGTCATAGACTTGAATAGTCTTAAATTTAAATGACAGCTGAAAGACTGAACCAATGAAAGTTTTGTTCTTTACCCTTTAGGGAAAACTATTCATTATATATAACTCTATTAAAATTTCCACAAAAACTGACTATACTCATTTTCATCACACATGTGCATAGAGGTTTATTACATTTAATGAGGGTGCTTTTGATGCTTAAACCATATCATATATTGTTATTCTAATATATTCATGACATCATTGACTTATCATCTTTTCCAGGAAGTACAGATTATAGATCAAAGGCTTTGTGGTTTTTTCTGAGTGTATTTCAGTTTTTAAAGCTAGCAAAGCATCCGCCCATATCAAGGACGCAGGAGGAGCTAGAGAGATGGCTCAGAGGTTAAGAGCACTTACTGCTCTTCTGAAGGTCCTGAGTTCAAATCCCAGCAACCACCTGGTGGCTCACAACCATCCGTAATGAGATCTGATGCCTTCTTCTTGTGTGTCTAAAGACAGCTACAGTGTACTCACATATAATAATAAAGAAATCTTTAAAAAAAAAAAGGGACACAGGAACCTAAGAGTCAATATTCTTACTGGCAGGCAGCAGCTTGACCTCCTCATATACAATCAGTTGTTTCAGTCTTTTCTTCAGCAATAAGGACTTGCTGCGAGTTTATGAAAAGCAATCCCTTTTGTTGTCAATGGTCTGAATTGTTTGGGCATTTACTATGAAACCACTTTGGTTAACAACTCGGTTGATATAAAACAGTGGGAAAGACAAAATTACCTGGGATTCCACCTCATTCAATATTCAAAGAATTCATTAGAATCACCTTCATACACTGATAAGATGGCATTTTTCAATTTTTTTTTTTTTTTTTTACAAACATCTTACAAAGAATACAGCCAGCAGAACTCCATGGAATGAATCTTGTACCATGGTGTTTTATTATGCATTGGCAGAACCATGTCTGTGGCAATGTAGTATACAAAAGATTTTACATTCTAATGGGGAATTTTCCTGGACCTCACAACCAGAATTAACGCAACCTGAAATAATTTAAAATTTAAAACTGTGACCCTACTGTGTACACAGCTTGGTGGTTTAGCCCATTTTCCAAGAACAATGTAAAAACAAATATTGTTTCCTATGGATTTCTCTTGTTATTGTAAGACCAGAGCCTTGGTCAGTGGTACTTTGAGATGTTCCTTAGTGATACAGAGATGAAGATCAATGTAAAAGCAAGAGTTTTATTTTCCAGAGCATCTGGGTTGACCTTCTATTAGTCTGTCAAGATGAGGTATAAGAGTCCATCAGAAGACCTCCACTCAAAAAGACCACAGAGTCTGGGATCGCTGCGAACTGCAAGAGGCTCCCTCAGCATGCAGGCAAGGGAAGACCTGAACTCACAAAGCACACACTTTTTATGTACATATTGGTGGAGAGTTCAGCAGTCTCCTGAGTTGGATGACTAATTGGTTACCCTGAGCAACATGCAAAATTATTGGCTAACTGGAACTGGACTGCCTTGTGACTGCTTTAGGCCTTTCCTGCCCACCTTGTGGTAGTTCTCAGTATTATCCTCCTGTTGAGCCATTTCCTTATCTGTCCTCACCCCCAGGCAGGGCAGTTTCCTGTTAGGCCTTACCTTTATCTGTCCTCTCTCCAGGCAGTTATGGGCAGAATGGAAAATTTTTGTCCTGCTGTGGGCCTGTTGTTTTTGACAGGGTTCCAACAGAGGTATAAAGAAGGGAACCCTGAATAGCTATTACAAGCAGTTTTAAATCTTTTTAGGGGCACAGGTTACGTCAGCAAGCTTAAAGTTCAAAGTTATTTGCTAAGGATATTGCCCTTTAATTCTATTGTTTAGCAAGCACGGCGTGCATTTGAACTCTACCTGGGACTTTCCAGAGGATTTGTATAACTATCAGTCAGTACATTCTGAGAATATTTTACTCAAGAAAGTTCCTGTGTGTAGACTGGAACTTGGCCTAGCCTTGGCTCCAGGCAGGAGGGGGAAGCTGATAGCAGGGTGTGGGACTGGAAAACCACTTGGGGTCCCTCATTATCAACTTTTAAAACCTAACCTGAGGCATAGCCACAACGGTATTTTATGATTTTTTTCATGCCCAGACCAGAAACTGCATGAGTGTCTTTTACTGAAAGCATGAAATACAGAGGCTTAAAGTAACCTTCCTAAATGAATATAGCATTTTGGGTATTGATTGAAAATCATTGATATTTATAAATGTTTGTTGTCTTGATCACTTGAAGCCAGTGACCTAATCCTTTCTAAAACTCTGCTAAAGATGTCTGTACACTATCCCATTCCTTCCCCCACTTCCCCATGTGATGATTCCCTCAATGTTCTATAAAAACTGCAAAGCTCTTTCTTACTGCCAGCCAGGATTATATAAATAGGCATCAGAGAGATACATACAAAGTACACAGATAGACACATACACAGAGACAAAGGGAGACACAGGGAGAGATACACAAGACAGCCTTCAGACTTCAGTCACATTTAAACTCTTGCAAGAGCAACAGGATCTAAGGCACAGGGAACATGAAGTATAGAATTCACTGTAGGACTCTCACTTAGTTAAATGCCTCTGAAGGAATGGTGTTTATTTCTTAACTCAACTCAGATACATTATTAATCACCAATATGTTTAATCTGTTTACAAATGCAGAATCAATTAGCTTGTGAGATGAATTTTGGCATAAACATAATATAGGAAAGAATCAAACTCATCACAAAGGAAAACAAGAAGCCCTGCCCTTAGAAAGGTGCCCATGGGCTCAGAAATCTGTACATTAAAGACACACCCCCAGGTCTGGGCTTGTGTTTCTGAGCTCTCACCTCTATGCTGAAATAGAATCTGTTTTAACCTGTCACAATCATCATAACAGTTACTGAATCTCAGAAGTCGACTGAGAATCCTGAAACTTATTATAATCATGAAAAGAGTTGATTTCCTAGCTAGAATCTCTACAGAGACTTGGGTGATTCTGGAGTTTCCTTTCCAGAGCATATGCAGATGTGCATGTGTGGAACAATCACGAAACCATCTATGAAAATGACTAAACGGTGCAGTCTGTATTGTAGTCCTATTTCTAGTTTTCTTTCTTTCTTTTGAATTTGAGAAAAATCTAGACAGTTTTCTAAAGGAATTCCTCTATTTTACCTCGCGCTTTCAACAGTAAATAATATTGTGCCTTAACCTAGCATTTTAATTCATCATTTTGCTTGACTGAGGAATCTAGCTCCTCTAACTTTTCTTCAAGTCTGATAATCCCACAGGTTCTCTATGATATATTATCATTTGGTTTACTGCAGTTTATTTTCAGGTTTTTTTTTTTTTGGTGTTTCTAATCACCTATTAAACACAATTTTCTTATCCTGTGTTGTCCTCATTCCCATTGAGCATCTGCTCTTATTTTCTTTCTCACAAATCATTTTGTTCCTGTCCTCTTTTAGTAGATTTACATAGTTTACAAACTTTGATCTCTTTGATCATGACTCTGGGTTTTCAATCGTTTGTCTTAGATCGCCTATAACTTATCCTCCTGAAGGGATACATATATGGTTTGAGCTTTGATCCAAGTATAGTTATCTTAGTTTTAATTTTTGGGTGGTATTTGTTCTGAGTAGCAGAATTCAGAGGGATTGCTTAATTGCGTGCATTTTTAGCCCGGGGCTAGACATACAATGTGAGACATTAGGCAGGATTACTTATTTCTGAAGGATTCAGAACCCAGGTGCAGTGTCTTCTTACATCCAGTTCTGGTCTAGTCTGGCAGCAAGACTGTGAAGAAGCTGTGCAGAGTAGGTCCTGGGAGGCTGTGTGGAAGGCAGCCTGCTACAGAAGTGGAGGAGAGGCTCCTGATGGTGAGGGTGGGCCTCCAGTGTGATTATATGAGTTTAAGAAAATGACAAAATAAAAACAATAGGAATAATAAGCAAGCAAGCAAAAATCCAAAACTACAAAAAATGCTGTGAGGAGTTGGGAAACTAATTAATTAAAAGGTCCGGAAATACGTGGGCTTAGAGTTACAGGAAGCTGCAGAGTATTGGGCGGGTCCAGAAGGAGTGGCTCTGAGGAAGGAGGCAGAAGTGACAGGAAGTCCCGCCATTCCTGCATTCTCCAGGCACCTCGGCTGCCTCGTGGTTAGCAAGTTATTGTTGGAGACGAGTGCCTCGTATTTGCAGAACCTGAAAACTTCCTTAAGCTGCAGTTGCTGTGCTCGCCTCCTAGGACATTCAGCAGCTCGTCCTGTCCCCTGCCAGGTCAGAGGAGCTGTTGGGCTGGGAAAGGGGCAGGAGCGGAGCAGGGGTGTGGAGCAGGGGGTGCATTTTCTGCCGCCACTCTCACAATTGTGCTGTGGGTATCCTACCATTATTAGGAAGTTTGAGATCCTGTGAACTGGGGTTTATGTTGATATTTTAATTAATTTTATAGTTGCCAGAATACTTTTCTAAAATAACTTCGTAAATTCTTGGCCGTATCTGGAGTTTGTATACCAGGACGGTTTTCTTTTCTTTTCTTTTCTTTTTTTTTTTTTTTGGTTTTTCGAGACAGGGTTTCTCAGTGTAGCTCGGGCTGTCCCGGAACTCACTCTGTAGACCAGGCTGGCCTCGAACTCAGAAATCTGCCTGCCTCTGCCTCCCAGGTGATGGGCTTAAAGGCATGTGCCACCAACGCCCGGCTGAGCGTTGTCTTTTCAAAAGCCTTAATAAAGCTCTTGGAATTTAAATTGCTTCTTGCTTTCTTAACTCCCCTGTTCCTCCATTTGCCATTTCATTCCCCTTTCTCCAGGGAACTAACTGAATAGGCATCACTAGAGAGCTTAGTAGATTGTTTGTCATATGGGGAACCAGTGCAGATTTGATTGAATTAGAAATTTTTCATTATAAAGCACTATCATATGGCTGTAAGTATTAACATTAATCACACACACACACACACACACACACACACACACACACAAAACCCAAACAAACAAACAAACAAAAAACCCTTGTAGTTCCAGCTGTCCTGGAACTCACTTTGTAGACCAGGCTGGCCTCAAACTCAGAAATCTCTCTGCTTCTGCCTCCCAAGTGCTGGGATTAAAGGTGTGCGCCACCACTGCCCGGCCAGCATTAGTTATTAATGTTCTACCTTTGGTTTGAATGAAAAATGAAGACAGGATTGAAGCCAGGTACTGCTAAGGAGAAGATATGTTGTTGGTTCTGTTAACCCTGGGTGTCACCAGAGGAAAACTGATTTCAACTTGTGGGCAAGCTTTATAAAATTTTACATCCTGACCAAGAGGTGGACATGTTCACATGCTACAGGCAGTTTTATAGGCCATTGTGGTTTCCTATGAGGCTTTATTATTTTCCAAAAACATGCAACCTGCAGCATTGCAGGAAGATAACTGTTTTTGGACTGGTGGTGCTTAGAGGGTAATTTTTTGCTTTTCAGTCTGAGGGAGGAAGCAGTCAGTATCAGCTGATGCAGACTGAACCAGGTCTTGGAGCAGGGAGGGTCATTGAGGACTAGCAAGGAGGGTGGAGGGGCTGGACAAAAGAGGAACCAGGAACCAAGACAAGTTTTAGTCAACAAAGTCTGCCTTGATATGTTAATTGGCACCCCAGTTAGCCATTCCTCCAGAATTTCTTTGAATCCTTGCAAGGATTAGTCCAGCATCCAGTGAGAAGATGACATCAGGCCAAAACGTTTTTTATAGATATAAAACTAAGTATAGATTAAGGCAAAATAGACAGGTCCTTTGAAATAATTATGATTGCTCACTTAAGAAAAATGTCTCCTTGGTTCATGAAAAGCATTCTGTCCATGCACATTTCATGGGTTGCTGAGTTCTGCAATGTGGACTTCATGCAGGTGTGGGAATGCTTAGAACCTGCACTCTGGGCTTTTTTTTACAGACCTCTTGTTGGAGAAGTTCAACCATCTGGATTCAGTGTGTCACAATAGGTTTTTTACATTCTTCCTTGCTCCTCTTCCGAGTTGCTAGGAAACCCTGGATGTGTCTTAACTGTGTGACTGATTCTCACTTCTCTAGGGTAATCTGAAATTCTCAAATAAAAAGTGACATTTTCATGATATCTTCTCTTTCCTTAAAGTTTATCCTTTTTCCTGATGTTGGCATCTTTCGTTTTTGTCTCATGAAACATTCCAGGTTCTTTCTGACCAATATGTTCCTGTTTTCAGGTCTCTATATGCTCAGACAAAACTGCTTAACTATAGTTAAAACTAAGAGCCCTGAATGGAAAAGGCCAAGGATTCTCAAGGATCGAGGTGTGTTAGAAGGATTGAACAAGTGATGAGGTGGGGCTCACCTGTCAGTAGAAAGAGGACATGAATTTGGTTTTGCCATATTCTGTTTAATTTATGGTCTTGGATAATTTCACTGACATTATCCTCATGGGATGAGGATTTCCCAAGGTACCCAGTACAGCCAGCAGTCAGTTGATGTCAACATTTGATTAAGTTTGAGTCTCTGAATTAGCAGCTCCCCATTGAAAACAAAGTTTCTTTTAGCTAGAATGAAATCAGTATCAGGAAATTGGTGTGACAAGGGCCATTTACACTTGAAGCAAATATCTGTAGTGTTTTCCTTCCTAGGGTCTGTGACCTTCCTTATTGGATTCTCAGTTTAATCTATGTATTTCCCTCCCCACCCTGCAGGAGCTGGGCTCATCTTGACCAAATAAATCTTCAGTTACCCACAGAGCATCTTGCCACCATGATACTAGCGGTCATGCCTTACCTGAAAGATTGAGATTGTAGCATACAGGATACAAATCAGGGTATGGCCTTTGATAACACTGCCACCTGCCCCGGTCTGCATAGCAGTTTCTGACACTATGAATACTACCACCATAGACTCTATCCAAGATATTTGCTGACATAGTAAATGATGTGATCTGAGTTGTTTTTCTCCAGAACGTGCACTTGCTTTCAGAATCACATATTCTGTCCAGTCTAAATGATATTTAGTCCTTGAATTGTGGTCTCACTGATGCAGTGTGTTGAATTAGTCCTGATTAGATTGGAATAATTACTGTTGACCTTTTCTGTACTGTTTGGTTCAGTTTCGAGTTTCTTTCCTTTAGTATTCTGAGGTATGTTTCTTCTTTTCTTACATTCTAGAAAGCTTTTATACTGGGCTGTGTTAGAATTTCTACAGGGCTATAATAGTAACTTTTATTTTCCTATTGTAATTATTGCCTGGGAAGCTTACTGCCTCTGTACATTTACCTATGCCTAGGCCTGTAAGACTCTAACCTCTATATAATCTTATCTAGACCTAGAGTGTTTTCAGCTTGTGAAATCTGCTGATTAAGCTCCCCCTTTTTTGTTCAGTTCATTCTCAACTCTTAACTAGCTGGTTCTACTTAGCTGTTCCAGCTCAAACTCCTCCCCTAGCTGACTCTTTCAGTCTGGTTCTTCTCTGAGACACTTACATGCTCTGCTTGGTCTTAAATTAACTGTACTAATCTTTGTAAAGTGTTCTGGGCCTTCTCTTTCTTTTGCTCATTCTGTCTTTGCCTGTGACTAGCACGTTCTCTCTTCAATTGCACTATATAAATTCTCTGTGAGTAAAAAACTGTTTCCTTCTCCCTTTCTGTTGCCCTGTTCTCTCAACTGCACTGTACTGCTGCCCATGCACTCTATTCTATTCCTTTACTATTCTCTTCTTCCTGAACTGTGTTTCTCTCCTTAAGTAGCTTCTTTCCTCTCTCATCTCAGGAGAGTTGCGTATATCCTGTTCTGTCAGATCTTTCTCTGACATTTCATTATTTTCTGCCATTCAATTAGACAACACTTTCAAACAAGGGTGCTTCCTTCAACTTAGTAACTGCACTTTTGTTGTTTGTGATTAAAGTGAATACTAAGGGCTTGCTTGCCTTCCAAACATAGTGATTCAATTTGTGTGCCATTGGCTGAACCACACCCTAAGTCAGAACAGGTTAAAATATCCCTACATAATATTTGGTCAGTTTAGTTCTGCAGAATTCCTTCTTCCTGAGCTGAAATCCAAGATTCACAAATAATACTCATTATGTGAATACATGTTTCATCTATTCTGACTTCTTTTTTTTTTAATTTTTTATTTTCTATATTCTTTGCTTACATTCCAAATGATTTTCCCTTTCCCGGTTCCCCCTCCCCAAAGTCCCATAAGCCCTCTTCCCTCAGCCCATACTCCGATCATCCCACTCCTACTTCTCTGTCCTGGTACTCCCCTACAGTGCTGCATCAAGCTTTTCCAGGACCAGGGACCTCTCCTTCCTTCTTCTTGAGAGTCATTTGATATGTGAATTGTGTCTTAGGTACTTAGGGCTTCTGAGCTAATATCCACTTATCAGTGACTGCATTTCATGTGTGTTCTTTTGTGATTGGGTTATTTCAATTAGGATATTTTCCAGATCCAATCATTTGCCTAAGAATTTCATGAATTCATTGTTTTTAATTGCTGAGTAGTATTCTGATGTGCAAATATACCACATTTTCTGTATCCATTCCTCCATTGAGGGTCATCTGTGTTCTTTCCAGCTTCTGACTATTATAAATAGGGCTGCTATGAACATAGTGGAGCATACTGCATGCTGGGTAATCCTCTGGGTATATGCCCAGGAGTGGTATTGCAGGATCCTCTGGAAGTGTTATGCCCAGTTTTCTGAGGAACCGCCAGACTGGTTTCCAGAGTGGTTCTATTCTGACTTCTACTAAGGATTTTATTGTGAAGTGCTTTGATGATTGGTCAATCAAATTCTGTTCTTTGTGAGATTGTATTCCTTAGCATTTGTTATGTAGAAGGTTTGCTGCATTGTGAGTGGCAAGGTATGGTTCATATTTGCTCTCCATTCCTTGTGTGGGATAAGAGTTTCACTATATTGTACATGAGGAATATTTTCTATTTTTCTTGTTTTCACTCATTCTTCATAAAAGAAATGTCTTATTTCCTATGACCTCATGAAAAGTTTATGTCTTATTCTTTTGTGCATATTTTCACCAGTTTATTATCTAAGTAGGTTTTTGACTTAATGTATTACTTTACAAATAATTTTACAAAGTAGTACAAATGCTACTTTCCAGATTTAACATTACAGTTGACACTCTACTGATTTTCTTCTTCTTCTTCTTTTTTTTTTTTTTTTGGTTTTTTCGAGACAGGGTTTCTCTGTGTGGCCCTGGCTGTCCTGCAATTCACTCTGTCGACCAGGCTGGCCTCGAACTCAGAAATCCACCTGCCTCTGCCTCCCAAGTGCTGGGATTTTTTTCTTTTATTTCCTTTCTTTTTCTTTCTTTCTTTCTTTCTTTCTTTCTTTCTTTCTTTCTTTCTTTCTTTCTTTCTTTCTTTCTTTCTTTTCTTTTTTTTTTTTGGCATAAGCATAATATTGGAAAGAATAAAACTCACCAAAATGGAAAATAAGGAGCCTTGCCATCTGAGTGGTGCCCGTGGGCTCAGAACAGTGTATTTTCAGGACAGACTCCCAGGTCTGGTCTCTCACTTCTATGATAAGCTGGAATTGATTTTAACCTGTCAAAATCATCATGATAGTTTTGAACCTTTGTAGACTCCTGAGAATCCTGGACCTCATTATAATCATGAAAAGAGTTGATTTCCTAGCTAGAATCTCTAAAGAGACTTAGGTAATACTGGAGACTATTTTCCTGGCCTGTGAGGATACACATGTATGTACATTGAGAAGTATAGAGAACAATAATGAATCTATCTATGAACAAATGGTCAAACGGTGTAGTATCGATTATATTTCTATTTGTCGTGACCTCTGTGAGCCCATTGTTCTCAAAGAATATCAGCCAGCCACCTGACTGCCAGCCTCCTGCAGAACAAGAAGAACCAGTTTCCAGCCTTCAGGGGAGGGGCTTGGCCTGCCTTTTTATCTTTGGAGAGATGCATGAAAGGTTGAGTCTTGAGCAAGAAGTCATGCCTGTCTCCATGTGTTTTCTCTTGCCACCCTGTTCTTCCTATCCCCATCTCTCCTTCCAGAGAACCCACCGTTAGCATGTAGGTGCAGGTGGCTAAAATTTGTAGCTGATTTTTGTTTATTTGTTTTTAGAAAATTCTGGAGAGTTTTCCCAAGGAATTTCTCTATTTTACTCCCCTGTACACTACAAGCAGTAAATAATATTGTGCCGTATCTAATGTTATTTTAATTCATCATTTTCTTTGACTGAGGTATTCCAGCACCTATACCATGTGTTCAAGCCTGATATTTGTTTCCCATAGGAAGTTTTAGAGTTATTTTTCTTCAGCTCACAGCATTTTCATTTCCCTTTTCATTTCATTTTTGGGGATATTTCTACCTACTTATTGAACTCAATTTTCATATCCTGAGTTGTCCTTGTTTCTTTCAGATATCTGTTATTATTTTCTTGTCCACAAATCATTTTGTCTCTGTCCTCTTTGAGTTGATTGCCATGCTCAACAAGCTTTGATTTCCTTGATCGTGACTTGCTCCCCTTAAGACATATATATGGTCTATACTTTGAAACTAGGACATTTTATCTTAGCTTTACTTTGTTTTGGATATAAGTTGTGAGCATCATAATTTAGAGGAACTATTCTCTTTTTTTGGTGTGCATGCTTGAGTGCGTGTGTGTGTGTGTGTGTGTGTGTGTGTGTGTTTAGATCAGGAGTCTGGTATCTCAATGTGAGAATTTATTTATGCAGCATAACTTGGATCTGAATGGGTCAGAACTCAGGGGCTTTGTCATACTACATCCAATTCTGGTCTAGAATTGGAGCAAACTTGTGGGGAAGCTGTGTACTATAGGTCCTGGGCAACCTGACAGCTGTAGTTGTGTGGAAAGCAGCCTGCAACAGAGTTGGAGGAGTGGTTCCTTAGTGGGGGGAGGTTATACCTGCCTGATTAGATGCATTTAGGAAAACAACAAAACAGGTAATGAAGTAAGCAAGCAAGGAAAAATAATTAATCAATCAAACAAACAAACCCAGATGAGAGGTACTGGGGAGCTACGTCATTAAAAGAGTCCTAAGCAGGTGGGTTCAGAAGAACATGTAACAGGAAGCTGCAGTATATTTGGTGCATCCAGAAGGAGTTGTCCCAAGAAACCAGGCAATAGTGGTTTCCATCACTCCAGCATTCTCTGTGTGTCTTGGCTGTCCTCATGGTCAGGAAGTCCTGTGGGGAAACTAGAGTCAAGTATTTGAGATACTCGAAAACTTCTTTAAGCTACAGTTGCTGTATGTTCATTCTGGGAGATCACCAGTCATAAGTCTGTCCTGGAACCTGCCAGGTCAGAGGAACTGGCAGGGGTAAAGCAGGTGTGAGGATCAGGTGTGCATTTTCTTCAGCCACTCTCACTATTCTGTGGTGCATGTCTTATAATTGTCAGGAACTTTGAGATCCTATTGAGGTGTGAGAAACCTAAGTGGAAGCCCATAGATGTAATTTTAGGCTAAAAAATACCCCAAAAAACAACAACAAAAAAAACAGGTCTCAATTTGAGACATATCCAGCCAGCTACAGCTGCTGGGACTTACTGGCCCTACTACATTATTTTCTGAGTACTTTCCCCTCAAGAGATAAGAATCCTGCTCAGTCAGCTAACCTGCTGCATCACGGCAGGTTTACATACTGAGCAGGAATATGCACTGGTATGAAATGCATCAGTCAAGTCCTGGTGATCTTTGTGGTTTCAATATCTGGGCATAACAATATGAACTAGGGTTCACTGTAAGGTTTGAATTAATGTTATGATTTCCTGAACATTCGTCTAAAATAACCTTGTACGTCATATGCAGTATCTGTAATTTGTACATGGAGATTCTCTTTGGTAAAGTCTTAACAGGGCTCTTCAAATTAAAATTCATCCATTCTTTCTTAACTCTTGTGTTGCTCCATTTGCCATTTTAAAAGAGTAGCCTTTTGCCAGGAGAATGAATTCATATGCATCCCCAGAGAGCTTCGTAAATATTAGTCATATGAAGATCCACTACAAATTTGATTGGATCAAAAAAATGTACATTGTAAAGCACTATCACATTGACTATAAATATTCATATGTATTGGGTAAAGTTATACTATCAATTAATTTTACAGTGAGGTATATGCATTCTTGATGTAAATACTGCATTTAGAAATGTGTCTTCATGGAATTAGCTATTAATGTTACACCTTAGGAATGAGTGAAACAGGCAGACAGGATAGTAATAAGGTATGGCCAAGTAGAAGGTAAATTGTAGGTTCTGGTAACTCTGAGTGTCGCCAGAAAATACCAATACCAGAATTTAAGCAAGCTTTATTAAATATTCCATCCTGACTAAAAGATGGACTTGGACACTTGCTACAGGGAATTTGAAAGACAATCATATAGTCCATTGTAGTTTCCCAGGGGTCTTTATTGTTTTCCGTTGTATTGCACATGGCAGCATTCCTGGAAGGTACCTGGTTCTTGGGTAGGTGGTGCTTATAAGTTATTTTTAGGCTTCACTGTCTGAGGGAATATCTGGCTCGGTCTAGATATAACCAGCTCATGACAGGTGGGGAAGGGGTATGGAGGAAGAGAAAAGAGGATAGAGGCCTGGGCAAGAGAAGAACTAGGAGCCAAGAAAGCATCCAGCCAATAATGTCCACATTGATATGTTAACAGGCACTCCAGTTAGCCATTTCTCTTGAGTTTCTTTGAGACCTAACAAGGTCCTGACCAGCCCTTGTTGGTGAGAGGTCTTGTTGGAGTTCGGGTGTCTTGACTCTGTGGGTCAGAATAGATTTCTTGCAAACTTCCTTGCACCTCCCCTCAGCTGGGTTCCTGGGAAAAGGACTCAGCTCAGTATTATGTTACTGGAAAACTGACCCTTCCTATGAACATT
Organism: Apodemus sylvaticus; assembly: GCF_947179515.1. Taxonomy (NCBI): domain Eukaryota; kingdom Metazoa; phylum Chordata; class Mammalia; order Rodentia; family Muridae; genus Apodemus; species Apodemus sylvaticus. The sequence goes on from NC_067474.1 coordinate 160,020,991, forward strand.
TTAACAATTAGGAGTGATCCCTACATATGATAAAAATGTTTTGTATCCATGAAGCCCAGAGCTGGAGACTATTATCTTTTTATTGTAATGTATTTAGGTATGAACTTTTATGAGGAGGCACCCTAAATTGTGCAGGAACTTATAATACAGGAAAGTGCTGTTATCCAGCATCCCCTCAACCACGAAACCTACTATAGAAGGAAAGTGAACTGTATCAGATTCCACCATTTTCTTAATGTAAAGTACAACCATGGGACACAGATCTTAATACTCATCACTGATTACTCAGGTGTGATGTAGAAAGAACATGTTCCCACTCTAAATAGGTCACGGTCATTAAACAAGACTCATTCATTAGTTAAATAAATTGGATTATATGTTACATGTTCAGACATGGTTGACATCTGAAGAGCATTTGTTGTTCTCCCCAAGTAGGTGGGCTTAGAGTTACAGGAAGCTGCTGAGTATTGTGCGGGTCCAGAAGGAGTGGCTCTGAGGAAGGAGGCGGAAGTGACAGGAAGCTCCGCCATTCCAGCATTCTCCAGGCACCTCAGCTGCCTCGTGGTCAGCAAGTCATGGTGGGAGACTAGGTCCTAGAATTTCCGGAACCCGAAAACTTCCTTAAGCTGCAGTTGCTGTGCTCGCCTCCTAGGACATTCAGCAGCTCGTCCTGTCCCCTGCCAGGTCAGAGGAGCTGTTGGGCTGGGAAAGGGGCAGGAGCAGAGCAGGGGTGTGGAGCAGGGGTGCATTTTCTGCCTCCACTCTCACAATTATGTTGTGGGTATCTTACCATTATCAGGAACTTTGAGATCCTGTGAATTGGGTTTATGGTGATATTTTAATTAATGTTATAGTTTCCAGAATATTTTTCTAAAATAACCTCGTAGATCCTTGGTCATCTTTGGAGTATGTATACCAGGAGGGTTTTCTGTGCAAAAGCCTTAATAAAGCTCCCCAAATTCAAATTCCTTCATGCTTTCTTAACTGCCCTGGTCATCCATTTGCCATTTCAATTCCCTTTCTCCCAGGAACGAACTGAATAGGCATCCCGAAACTTTTTGTCGCATGGGGGACCAGTGCCGATTTCATTGAATTACAAAATTTTCGATACAAAGCACCGTCTTTGTAAATATTAACATTATCGAAGTAAAATTCTACTCTTCATTAATTTAACACTGAGGTATATGCAGTCTTTGATGTAAATACAGCATTCAGAAATGTGTCTTCATAGGCTTAGTTATTAATATTACCCCTTAGGTTTGAAAGAAAAATGAAGACAGGTATGGCAGCAAGGTATGGCTGAGGAAAAGATATATAGTAGGTTCTGTGAACCCTGTGCGTCACCAGAGGAAACCCAATTCCATTATGTGGGCAAGCTTTATAAAATAGTACATCCTGACCAAGACATGGACTTAGGTCACTTGCTACAGGTGATTTTATAGGCCATTGTAGTTTCCTATGAGGCTTTATTATTTTCCTAAGACATGCAACCTGCAGCATTGCAAGAAGATACCTGGTCCATGGACTGGTGGTGAGGTTAATTTTTGGCATTTTAGTTTGAGGGAGAAAGCATTCAGAGTTAACTAGTTGGGTCCAAAATGAACCACCCCTCCAGATTGGGAGGGGAGGAGGACACGTGAAATTGAAGGTGAGCCTGTGGTTAGAGGGGCAGGCCAGGAGATAACCAGGAGAAAAGAAACCACTTACCCAACTATGTCTCCATTGATATGTTAACAGGCTCTTCAGTTAGCCTTGCCTCCTGAATGTCTTTGAATCCTTCCTTGGTTCTGCACAGCATGCTGTGAGATGCTGATAGCAGGCCAAGATATTTTTATGAGTAGGAAACTTACTATGGATTAAGAACAAATTAGACAGCACCTGTGAAATAATCATGATTGCTCACTTCCTTCAGAAAAATGTCTCCTTGGTTCATGAGAAGCACTCTGCCCTTGCACAATCATGGTTTGCTGAGTTCTTGCAGGTGTGGAATGCTTCGACCCCTGCGCTCAGGGCTTTTTGCACAGCTACCTCCTGTTGGAGACGTTCAACAGTCTGGATTCCATGTTCCTTTTTTTCTTACATTCTTCCTTGTTCCTCCTCCAGGTTGCTGGAAAAAGGACTCTGTATGTGTGTTAGCTATGTGATTGATTCTCACATCACATAGGGCAAATGGAAATCCTCAGATAAACAGAGACATTTTCGTAATATCTTCTCTTTCTTTCATGTTTATCCTTTTGCCTGCTGTTGGTATCTTTTGTTTTTGTACACTGAAAAGTTCTAGGTTCTTTCTGAACAATATTTTCCCATTTTCAGGTCTCCACATGCTCAGCCAAATCTGCATAACTATAAATCAAAACTAAGAGCCCTGGATGCTAAAGGTCAAGGAGACTCTAACAAAGGTTCCAGGTATGTTAGAAGGAGTGAATAAGGGGTGGGGTGGGGCTCACCTGTCAGTTGACAGAGCACATGAATTTGTTTTTTCCAGATGCTAGTTCATTAATGATTCTGGAAAATTTCATTGAGAATAATATTAGATATGACAATATGGATTTCCCGTGGTAGGCAGTGCAGTCAGCAGTCAATTGATGTTAATATTGAATTAGTTTTGAGGCTCTGAATTAGCAGATGCCCATTGAAAACAAAGTTTCTTTTGGACAAACTGAAATCAGCATCAGGGTGTGACAATGGCCATTTACACATGAAGCAAATATTAGTTAGTAGTGGATTCCCTCCTAGTGCCTGTGACGTCCCTGTTGTATTTTAGCCAGATTCTCAGTTGAATCTATCTATTTTATTTCCTCAGGGGGTGGCCTCACCTTGAACAAGAAAGTTTTCTGTTACCACAGATAGTGTTGCCTCTATGATACCAGTGGCAATGCCTTACTTGGCAGATTGAGATTGTAGATTGCAGGATGCAAATCTGGGTCTGGCCATGGATAACTTTGCCTCCTGCATAGCAGGTTTTGACACTGTGAATGCTACCACCAGAGTCCATCCACTATATTTGTTGACACAGTGAATGATCTGTGCTGAGTAGTTTTTCTCCAGAAGCTGCACTTGCTTTCTGAATCACATATTCTGTCCAGTCTAAATGATATTTAGTCCAAGGTATAAGGTATATATCACATCTCCCTCAAGGCTACTGCTTTGTATTAACTGAGAAACAATGACCTAGAGAGGTAGAATCTGAGATAAATGTAATAATCTGGCAGTTTCAGGTGTGGTCTGGCACTACTTCTACCACAGGTCACCAAGCTACTTGCTACATCAATTCCCTCACTTTGGGTCACAAAAGTGTGTTCTTCTCTTCCACTGAAAAGAAAACTATATGAATTCACATTCTTATTTACAGTAGCGCTTATCTTTGTCCCCAAGTAATTTTTGCCCTTTACTGATAAGATATTTTATGGAAGTTTGTATTTTTTAGGATTTTAATGTTGTATTAATGTAAATGGATACAGAGTGAAACAATGTTTTGTTGAATATGAATTTTATGTTGTTCATATATTAAAAATTGATTATATTGCTTGACTCTGTAGACATAAAATATTCAAGTATTGTTGACATAATCTCAGCATTCAGAACATTGGAGCAGGTGCATTCCTCTTCATTTGAGGCCAGACTAGTTTACATCAAAGTGGCATTACAACCTGTGGACCTGAATTTCCTCTTTTGTCCTGCATTGTCTCTAGACATGGATTGAGGTGAATTTCCTAAACCTATATGCAGGCGTGTCTAGGTATTTTCAAGTTTTGATTGCTAAAATTGTAGGGAATTACTACTAGCAGAATCTTGATATTGTCTTTTCTATGACCCATCACCAGCCTTACATTTGTAAACACTTGTCCTTCTAAACCTGCTGAGATACTTGAAGGGCAGGCAGCCCTGTATGCCTAAAGGCAAACTAGTGATGTACTGGTGATGTCTCTCACCTGATTGCTTACAAGCAGAAAACCATGAAATCCAATTTCTTGGACAAGAATTGGAAGGTGCAATTACTGGATACAAAAAAATGGTGTATTGAGGAGAAATCACATGGAGGAGATTTAGTGGGAGACAGAGAAGAGAACAGATAGATGGGAACTTGGGCAGAGAGGAACAGAGCTAGCCACTTGGTAGGTCATAGGGTTGAATAGTCTTAAATTAAAATGACAGCTGGGGGAATGCCCCAATGAAAGTTTTATGCTTTACCCTATATAGAAACCTCCTTCTCATTATTAATCATACTGGTGTGTCCACAAACACTTCCACTATAATCATGTGCATCAAATATGTCATCTGTACATAGAAGTAAGATTTAACTAGAGTGCTTTTGGTATTTAAGTCAAATCAGATATTGATTATTTCCAATATATTCATGACATCATTGACCTATCATATTTTCCAAAAGTATAAATTATAGAGCAAAGGCTTTCTGGCTTGTTGTGAGCGTACTTCATTTTGTGTGCCTTGCAAAGCATCTGCCCATAACAAGGACAAAGGGAAGGTCAATGTTCTTGCAGGCAGGCATTAGCCTGACTTCTTCCCTACAATCAGCTGTGTCAGTCTTGTCTTCAGGAATAAGGACTTGCTGTGAGTTTATGGAAAGCAACCCCTTTTGTTGCCAATGGTGTGAATTGTTTGGGTATTTTTTTATGAAGCCACTTTGTTTAACAATTCCTTGTAAACCAGTAGAAAAGACAAGAACACCTCGGACTCCACCTCTTTCAATATTCAGAGAATTCATTAGAATCACCTTCATACACTTATAAGATGGCACTTTAAAAAAATTTTTTTAACAAACATTGGATTGGTCTCCATTCTTTTTGTGGGATAGCGCTTCACTATGTTGTACATGAGGAATATTTCCTAGTTTTCTTGTATTCCTTCATTCTTCACAGGAAACGTCTTGTTTCCTATGACCTCACGAAATGTTTATTTCTTATTCCTTTGTGCATATTTTCATCAGTTTATTAGCTAAGTTGGTTTTTGGCTAAAAAACATGTCTTACTATATCACTGTGTTCAAATGTACTTTATACACTGTCAATACTAGTAGCCATTTTCCTTGATTTAACATTACATTTGCCAGTTATTTTCTCTCAGATTTGGAATATATTCCATGCTCTCCTGATTTTAATCTGTGGATAAATATTCAGCACTACTATATGCTAATATAATGTCACCTCTTTTGATGGTAAGGGATAGTACAAGACAACTGGAGTGAGGTACATTGTTATAGCACTTAGATGTGAAAATAGGCAGATACACTGTAGCTGTCTTCAGATGCACCAGAAGAGGGCATCAGATCTCATTATGGATGGTTGTAAGCCACCCTGTGGTTGCTGGGATTTGAACTCAGGACCTTCAGAAGAGCAGTCAGTTCTCTTAACCACTGAGCGATATCTATAGCCCCCATATTTTAAAATTTTGAATTTATATTATATTTTTCTGTGCATATCAAATATCTGTTTTATAGAAATTCCTGTCCTCAGTAATTTTTTATCACACGAATAAGGGATTATCTTCATTTTTTTCATGCATACTACAAATGTTACAATGTTTATAGAGAAACATTCTGATAGAGTATTTGCATTATCTTGTTAGTTTGCTGTTGCAGATATTACAAAGTTCCTAAAAATTATTTTAATCTGTCCTGTCTAAATCTCCTAGTACTTGCAATTATAGGTGAGTGGCCTTTGCACATGAAGTGCCCCAGAGTGCTTGCACAGTTACCATCTCCTCATTCTCAGTCCCATCCCTTGTTATCTTGCTATTCATGTTTTCATCATACCTGTGTGTGTCATGTATGTTCTGAGGCAGGTTTTGGGTTGGTATCCATGCTGTCTTATGTTCATAATTTGTTATTCCATAGTAAATGGCAGTATGGGTTCCCATAACTCTACTTCCTCCTCCTTTTAGAGCCTTGCCTTTTCTTCCACTGCTGGGTTTTTACTCAGAACTCTCTAAATTGGCTGTTTCCCTTTACAAACTATGTTTGTCTGACTTAGGCTGAAAGCACCAACAATTGAAGTGCATTTCCAGTATTTCTCCATATAGCAGTATGTCAGTTACCAACTTGTCACTACTACACTGATAGTTACACATTGTCAGATAGGTTGGTATTACAGCACATGGGTCAGCAGCTAGGGAGAGCCATTACGGACTCCTAACACCCATCTGCCTACAGCACTGTTTATAGCAGTTTGTAGGCCAAACCAGCATATCCAAGATTATTTTAGACACTGAATGGTCTTCTGATTTCTCAGACTATTCTTTAGGAATGTATAAAACCAAATGGTATTGTCTTGTTATTTTTCTATGGCTTAGTAAGTGTATTATCAGATATCTTATGTATTCTAATGTGAAATACATGAAATACAATTCAATTCTAAGCATCCATCATGGTAGCCACTAGCCCAGTGTGCTTGAGTCTAGACTCAGGAAGATAATTTCTCACAAATTACTCTGAGCAATAATGTTTCATGGCAGGTGTGCATGTGCTCTCATTTTTTATCTTGTGCCAGCTGATGTTAGAAACAGGCCTCAGATTATACTCATATTCCTTTCCACACTAAATATGTCATTACGTGCTCTCATGTCTGTAGAAATGTTGACAAGATTCCTGGTACTATTTTGCTTTAATGTATTTTTATGTGTTTTATCAGTGTTCATAATGTAGTTGTATTAATTTCACCTTTGTGTTTTTCAAACCCTGTTGTGAAATTTCAAGGAGAGGTCCAATATTTGAACCCGGGAGAAGAACAACAAAAAGAATGAGTGCTTCTCTGGTAAACACTTCACAGGTCAGTGTTCTGTCTACATTTTTTTAGAAATCTCTCTATCATTCAAACCATTCAAAAGTTTTGTCATCTGTGTGTGGTGATGTTAACTAAAGGTCTTATTTTCTATTATCTTCATTTTCTTCTGGGATAATGGAAATTTAATGTTTAGGACTTTCACATATATAACTCCATTATATTTTCACTAGATTTTGTACTGTGAGGACGTACAATTTCCATGGACTGAAGACCTGCAGCTCTGAAAGAGAATCTATTGTAAATGATTCTTAGAAATATTATTAATGGTTAATTTCTACATTGCACGAAGTTTTGTATTATATTAATGTGGAAAGAAAGTCTCATGTGTCACATAAGTAGTATTTCAGATATGGTCTGGGTTCCAGACAAAAGCTTGTGATTGTGGATATAGAAATATGTGGAGACTGACACTGAGCAATTTATTTATTTATTTATTTATTTATTTATTTATTTATTTATTTATTCTGCTCCAGATTTTATTCCCAATCACCTCCCCATCCCCCCTGGAGACTGACACTCAGCAATTTATTTATTTATTTATTTATTTATTTATTTATTTATTTATTTATTTATTTATTCTGCTCCAGATTTTATTCCCAATCACCTCCCCATCCCCCCATGACTATTCTACATCCCATAACTCCTTCCCACCCCCAGCTCCCATTCAACCAGACCACTAAACTCCCTAGAGCCTTTAGTCTCTTGAGGGTTAGGTGCACCTTGGCTGCCTGAACCCAGATCCAGTAGTCCTCTGTTTTATATGAGTTAGGAATCTCATATCAGCTGGTGCATGCTGCTAGTTTGGTGGCAGAGTGTTTGAGATCTCAGGGGTCCAGGTTAATTGAGACTGCCTGTCCTCCTACAGGATTGCCCTGCTCCTCAGCTTCATCCAGCCCTTCCATAATTCAACTACATAGGCCAGCAGCTTCTGTCCATTGGCTGGGTGCAAATATCTGCATTTGACACTTTCAGCTGCTTCTTGGGTCTTCTGGAATGCAGTCATGATAGGTCTCTTTTTGTGAGTGCTCCATTGCCTCATTAATAGTGTCAGGCCTTGGGACCTCTCCTAGAGCTGGAATTCACGTTTGGCCTGTTGCTAGACCTTCTTTTGCTCAGGTTCATCTCCATTTCCATCCATGGGGTTCTTTCAGACAGGAAAAAATATGGTCCAGAGTTTTGACTGTGGGATGGCAACCCCTCCCTCACTTGATGGCCTGTCTTTCAGGTAGAGGTGGGATCTATATGTTCCCTCTCCCTACTGTTGGACATTTCATTTGACGTCCTAAGATTCTCTCACCTCCTGAGTCTCTGGTGCATTCTGGATGGTCTCCCTAACCTCCTACTTCTTGACGTTGCCTTTTTCCTTTTTTTTCTACTGGCCTCAGGGCTTCAGTCTTTTTCTTCACCCTATACCAGATCCTCCTCTTGCACATTCACTCCCCCCCCTCCCGCCCCTTTCCATCCGAGGTCCCTCCCTCCCCACTTGTGATGGCTTTCTTGTCTCTCCCAAGTGGGACTAAGGGGTCCTTCAGGTTGTTGACCTTTTTGAGTTCTGTAGACTGTGTGTGTGTGTGTGTGTGTGTGTGTATTTGGAATTTTATGTGAAGCAATGTTCATGGGTATGTTTACATCTGAAATTTGTTTTTCTCAAGAGAGATACTGCCCACTGTGGTGCTCTATGGCAAGTTCTCAATTGGTTATTTCCCATTTTCTTTTGGTGTGTGTGTTTATTTCTGGGTCTTCAATTATATTCCATTGTGCTGCCTGCCTGTCTCTGTTACCAATACCATGTGATTTTTATCACTATAGTTTTGTATTAGAGCTTGAGGTCAGCGATGGTAATTGCAACTGAAATTCTCATATTATTGAGAGTAGTTTTTGCTATACTGGGTTTTTTGTTTTTCCAGATCAAATTGGGAATTGCTCAGTATCTGTGAAAAATTGAGTTGGAATTTTAATGGAATTTATTGAGTCTGTAGGTTGATCTTGGTAACATTGTCATGTTTCCTTACCAGCTCAATGAATTCTCTGGTGGAATTTTGGGAATCACTTATGTATACTGTCTTATCATCTGCAAATAGTGATATCTTGACTTCTTCCATTCCATTTTACATACCTTTGGCATCCTTTTGTTGTCTAATTCCTCTGGCTAGAACTTCAAGTACTATGTTGAATAGATAGACAGACCATGTGCAGCCTTGTCTAGTTGCTGATTTTGGTTGAGTGTTTCAAGTTTTTCTCCATTTAGTTTGATGTTGACTATTGGTTTGCTGTATATTTCTTTTGCTATGTTTTATTATGAGCATTGAATTACTTATCTTTTATAACAACTAGGGGTGTTGTATTTTGTTAAAGCCATTTTAAGCATCTAATGAGATGATCATTTTTTTTCTTGTAGTTTTTGATACACTGTATCATGTTGATGGATTTCTGTATATGGAACCACCCATGCATCACTGGTTAAAGCTTGCTTGTTCATGGTGAATGATAATTTTAATTTGTTTTGGAGTCAGTTTGCTAAAATTTTAGTGAGTATTTTTGCAGTGACATTCATAAGGAAAATTAGTTTGAAGTTCCCTTTCCTTGTTGGGTGTTTGATTAATTTAGTTATCAGTGTAACTGTGGATTCATAGAATGAATTATATAGTGTTCCTTCTGATTCTCTTTTGTGGAAGAATTTGAAAAGTATTGGTATTAGGTCTTCTTTAAAGGTCTGATAGAATTCTGCACTAAACCCATCTGGGCATGGGCTTTATTTTAGTTGGGAGACTTTTAATGATTACTTTTATTTCTTTTGGGGTTATGGGAATGTTTAGATGGTTGATCTGATCCTGATTTAACATTGGTACTTGTTATCTGTCTAGAAAATCATTTAGTTCATCTAAATTTTCCAGTTTTGTTAAATATAGACTTTTGTTATAGGATCTCATGATTTTTTGAATTTCCTCGGTTTCTATTGTTATATATCCCCATTCTTTTCTGATTTTGTTAATTTGGGCACTGTTTCTATGCCCTCTGGTTAGTCTGGCTAAGGTTTTATCTTTCTTGTTGATTTTCTCAAAGGACAAGCTACTGGTGTGATTGATCACTTGTATAGTTTTCTTTGTTTCTACTTGGTTGATTTTATGTCTGCAATTGTTTCCTGCCTTCTATTCCGCTTGGGTGTGTTTGCTTCTATTGTCTTAGAGCTTTCATATATGCTGTTAAGCTGCTGATGTATGATCTCTCCAATTTCTTTAGGGAGGCACTCAGAGCTATGAGTTTTCCTTTTAGCAGTGTTTTCATTGTATCCAATATGTTTGGATATGTTTTTCCTTCATTTTTGTTAAATTCTAAAAGTATTTAATTTCTTTCTGTATTTCTTCTTGACCAAGTTATTATTGAGTAGAGAGTTTTTAAGCTCCATGTGTAGGTGAGCTTTCTGTTGTTTTGTTATTATTAAAGACCATTCTTAGTCCATGATGATGCGATAGGATGCATGGGATTATGTCAATTTTTCTGTATCAGTTAACACTAGTTTTATATTTATAATATGTTCAGTTTTGGAGAATGTACCATGAGGTGCTGAGAAGAATGTGTATATACATACATATATGAAATGTTCTATAAATATCTGTTGATTCCATTTGGCTCACACATTATGTTAGTTTCACTGTTTCTCTGTTTAGTTTGTTTCCATGGTCTGTTCATTGGTGAGAGTGGGATGCTGAAGTCTCCTACTCTTATTGTGTCAGATCCAATGTGTTCTTTGAAGTTTAGTACAGTTTCTTTTACAAATGTGGTTGCCCTTGCATTTGGGATATAGATATTCAGAATTTTGAGTTCATCTTGGTAGGTTTTTCCACTGATGGGTATGAAGTGTTGTCATTCCTCATCTTTTTTGATAGCTTTTGATTGAAAGTCAATTTTATTCAATATTTGAATGGCTACTCCAGATTGTTTCTTGGGACAATTTGCTTCCATTATTCTTTTTTCCATTTTTTTCTCTTCTAATCTTTTTTTTTTGTCAGTTTGTATTCATATATATTTCACATATTGTTCATAGGTCTTCTGTGAAGCACAATATCAAAAACTCCTATAGGACAATGAGATAACCTTGTTTTGCCTACATATCAAAAGCTCTTATAAAAGCCAGTCATAGATCCACCCACTCTAGTGCGGGGGGGGGGGGGGGTTCCATGATAAGCACAAGTTGAATGTCATCCTCAGCTATTCAGGGAACTTTGGTATAACTTTAAATAATTTAATGCTCCATAATGGTGGTTTTTCTGTATCCTGCTTGTGAATATAATTTCATAAAATAGTTTCCCTAACTATTAGATTCTATGTGTCATTTGGAATGTTAATGTATGTCCTGACATTGCAGACCTTTTCTGTCTAAAAAAATGGTATCATTTAGTATGTTACAATACAGTCATGTGAGACACAGCTTCATACAGGATTGAACTAGTTACCATATTTGAGCAAGGTGGACTTTGTAGAATTGAAAGCATATTTTTCCTTATCATGACTTGACCATCTGTGATGACACTAGGGTTGTCTTTGATATTAATGCTTATTTCATAAAAGTACATTTCTACATCTAGATATCAAATGTACCTAGTATATTCTATAAAGTTTTGCTGCTTTTGAGGTGATTATATCATGCATTCACAGAGAGATAGAAACAGAAGGAAGTCTCTGACTATTTTAGAAAGTATATTTTATTAGAGTAAGCAACTTTTTTGTAAAATGTAGGTTACATTTGCCTGAAATTATGTATATGTGCTGTATAGTTCTCCTGGCAGTGGTGGTGCAGCAGAGATCACTGGCTTTTAAAGAACTGGGTTTAAAAATCCAATATGTAGTGCCATGAGATTGCTGGGATACAAATTTCATAATAGAGGACTTTAAATGATATTATACAATCCTATCTGCACACAAAAATTTCTAACGTAGTTCTTGTGGCAAATATTTCATTTGCTGCTAAGGTCTCAGAAAACTACATGAAATTAATGGAGAGCCTTCATAGATGAGAGCATTATAGTAAGTCATTCTATAGATTGCCTATATAGGAGCAGCAATTCATAATGTTAGTCACATTTCTATGATACTTTGAGAAAACATTTGTCCTTTAATTTTTTACTTTCCTCATCTGTATCAGAAAGTATCTTCTATTCTTTAAGGCCTTTTATTAATATTAATATAGGAAAGCAATTATGTCCAGAGCAAATAACTAGTTTTCCATTACAGGGCCTATTAACCTTCAAGGATGTGGCTCTGGGCTTCTCACTGGAGGAATGGGAATGTCTCAATTTTGCTCAACGGGCATTGTACATGGATGTGATGATGGAGAATTACAACAATCTTTTGTTTGTTGGTAAGAATACACTTTTTTCTTTTTTAAAGATTTATTTATTTATTATATGTAAGTACACTGTAGCTGCTTTCAGACACCCCAGAAGGAGTCAGATGTTGTTACGGATGGTTGTGAGCCACAATGTGGTTGCTGGGATTTGAACTCAGGACCTTCAGAAGAGTAGACAGTGCTCTTAACTGCTGAGCCATCTCTCCAGCCCAAGACTACACTTCTTGATTTTCTGAATCTTTATTTGAAATTTCTAGATATATTCTTTGAGATCTTTCCATACCTCTTATCTATCTTTCAATGGAAACTTCTGAATTAATAATATCAAATGTTTATAACAAGGAATTATACTTCTACACATATAATAACTGGGGATTTTGCTTTTAATATTACATTAAATCATTACTTACTATGTTTTTAGACTTAACATTGATTTTATTATCAAAGCATTTGGGTATAATTAAGCACATTTCTATAACTCACAGTATGTAGACTTCACCTGGGATAGAAGGAGAAAAGTTTAAGAAGTAACTGTTTTCAACAAATAGAGACAACGATGCATAATGATAGTGGAGTGTACAGATATGAAGAAAGACAAAGGCAGACCAAAAAAAAAAAATAGCAACCTAAGAACTACATCAAGTTTCATTCAAAGAAGCACAAATATTTCTAGGTTTGGCTTCATGACATTTCAAAGAGAATGGATTAAAACGTGAAAGCCTACTAAATAATCTAAAGTGTAAAATAGGACAAAATTTTCATGTTTTCATTCATAAAAGCCATCTGTGAAGGTCACACACTTGTAAAAAGCGTAACATTGGTTGTTCACAGCTGAGAGTAGAGAAGAATTACTTTTTTTTTACTGTCATTAATGTTCATACTCATGGAGTAAGCTATGGAAATACTTCATACAACAAAAGAATGTCCATTCATATCTTCATAAGAATGACACACATGCAGGGTGGTGGTGATTTTTTAAATAATGCTCAAGTTTTTATGTGGATGCAGAGCTGTTGGTGTGGAAAATTTTGATTTTCCTTATTTATTTACATTTGGACATATGGTCTCTGTTTAGTGCTGATGCTGAATGATCTTTATCCAACATCTTGAATGCTGAGACAAGTGTATATAGAGAATTCATCCTATATCATGAATTTTTAGCTGACCAAAGCTGCACAAATTCACTGTGAATCAAGTCATAGTCAAAAATTAAAATTACTTTGTTCAGAGATATAATTTGTGACAATTCAAAACTGATAATCACTTTTTTTTGGCCTGGCTTCTGCAAGGTACAGTTTGTAAAATAAGATTTAGAAAGGTATTATCATTTCCTGTCAGTTGATGTAGATCAGAATTGAGGGTCTTCTGAGAATCCATGTAATTATTATGGAAAAAGAATAACTTCTCTAGGTCTAGTTAACCTTAAATGTCAGCAAACACCCATTATTGAATCTCTTTCTCCCCAGGACAGTAATCCCTCTCATCTCTTTTGCACTTTTTTCAGAAAATCATCTCATATATGGAAAACATGGGAAGTTTGTAGATCAAGACAGAGAGTGCGTTATCCAAGAGCATGTGAAGATACAAGAGAAGTCTTCTAAATGTAATGGGCTTAGCAGCATGATTAATGAATCCACCCAAAGTACACCTTATAAAACTAATGACAAAGGTGTTGCTCTTCAATCCTCAAATCTCAAAACACATAAAACTGGGAAAACCAGAGAAGTTTGCAAATATAATGACTTTGTAAAGTGTTTAAATAAGTGTACTCTCATTAGTGTAAATCAAGGAATACACATAGGGAAGCAAGAAAACAGCAATATAGAATTTGTTATTGATTTTGTCCCTAAACATAAACTGATGCAGAAACAAACCAATAATGGCAAGAAGCTTTACAAATGTAGTGAATGTGACAAATGCTTTACCCAGAAAGGCTGTTTTAATAATCATCAGAAAATTCATACAGGAGAGAAATCATACAAATGCAGTGAATGTGACAAATGCTTTAGGTACAAAGATGGTCTGAGAATTCACCAGAGAATTCATACAGGAGAGAAACCTTACACATGCACTGAATGTGACAAATGCTTTAGACAGAAAATTAGTCTGAAAGTTCACCAGAGAATTCATACAGGAGAGAAACCTTACAAATGTAATGAATGTGATAAATGCTTCACTGATAAAGGCAGTCTGGGAAATCATCAGAAAATTCATACAGGAGAGAAACCTTATAGATGTAGTGAATGTGACAAATGCTTTACCCTACAATCCCATCTTAGAATTCATCAGAGAATTCATACTGGAGAGAAACCTTACAAATGCAGTAAATGTGACAAATGCTTTACCCAACAATCCAGTAGGAATAATCATGAGAGAATTCATACAGGAGAGAAACCTTACAAATGTAGCAAATGTGATAAATGCTTTACTGTAAAAGGCAATCTGAGAATTCATCAGAGAATTCATACAGGAGAGAAACCTTACAAATGTAGCAAATGTGATAAATGCTTTACTGAAAAAGGCAAACTGAGAATTCATCAGAGAGTTCATACAGGAGAGAAACCTTACACATGCACTGAATGTGACAAATGCTTTACTGAAAAAAACACTCTGAGAGTCCATCAGAGAATTCATACGGGAGAGAAACCTTACACATGCACTGAATGTGACAAGTACTTTAGGTACAAAGTTAGTCTGAGAATTCACCAGAGAATTCATACAGGAGAGAAACCTTACACATGCATTGAATGTGACAAATACTTTACCAGACTATCCCATCTTAGGAATCATCAGAGAATACATACAGGAGAGAAACCTTACAAATGCAGTGAATGTGATAAATGCTTTACCCAACAATCCTATCTTAGAATTCATCAGAGAACTCATACAGGAGAGAAACCTTACAAATGCAGTGAATGTGAAAAATGCTTTACTGATAAAGGCAGCCTGAGAAGTCATCAGAAAATTCATATAGGAGAAAAATCTTAAAAATGTAGTTAATGTGACAAATACTTTACCCCAAAACACCATCTGAAAAGTCATCAGAGAATTCATACATGAGACAAATATTTCAAATATTGTGTTACAAACGCATTACCACAACCTCATTCAGGGAAATTATCAGGGACTTCATACAGTGGGGGAAAATGTATTAGTGAAGCAAATGGGTGAATCATTTATGAAGAAATGTCATCTTAAAATTAATTACAGAATCCCTACAGAAGAGAAAATCTTTCAAATGCATTGAATATATGAATCCTTTAGTTTTGGCCTATCTCTTAGAATTTAACAGAGAATATGTACTGGCATCAATCTTAACAAACGTATACAGAAATATCTTTGACTTCATTTCATGTCTGGGAAAACATGTAATTTTTTTTTTTTTTTTTGGTGGAGAAAGTATTTCTGCTGGGTAAATGTGGCATATCTTTTATTCATGTTTTATTCTTTTCAACACTTGGGGCTACAAAAAGAGAATTAGTATGATTTTGAAAAACTTGTGAAAGCCTCCTCACAATGTTCAAATCTTAAATAATGGCAATTATATATGCTGAGAGAATCTCTGAAAATGTGACTATGTAGGAAAGCTTTCTTTGAACTTTTACGTGTTCACTCTCAAATATTACAAGGTGAAGACAGGTGGGGAATCCATAGGAATATAATATTGTGTAAAACTTTCTTGGGAATGCCATAAGAATATAAAATTGTGTGAAAGTTTCTTTTAAATAGAAATAATCTATTCCAAAGGGAACCTAATTAAAGTTTGTAATACATAAAAGACCTAATAAAATATCTAATAATGTACTAAACTTCACTCCAAGTGGATCAAGGACCTCCATGTAAAACCAGGCACACTGAAACTAATAGAAAAGAAACTGGGGAAGACCTGTGAGGACATGGGGACAGGGGAAAAGTTCCTGAACAGATCACCAATAGCTTATGCTTTAAGATCAAGAATTGACAAATGGGACCTCATAAAATTACAAAGTATCTGTAAGGCAAAGGACACTGTTAAAAGGACAAAACGGCAACCATCAAATTGGGAAAGGATATTCACCAACCCCACATCTGATAGAGGGCTAATATCCAATATATACAAAGAAATCAAGAAGTTAGACCCCAGGGAACCAAATAACCCTATTAAAAAAGGGTACAGATCTTAACAAAGAATTTTCACCTGAATAAATTCGGCTGGCCGGGAGGCACCTTAAGAAGTGCTCAACATCATTAGTTATTAGGGAAATGCAGATCAAAACAACCCTGAGATTTCACCTTACACCAGTCAGAATGGCTAAGGTCAAAAACTCAGGAGACAGCAGTTGTTGGCGAGGTTGTGGAGAAAGAGGAACACTCCTCCACTGCTGGTGGGGCTGTAAGATGGTACAACCACTGTGGAAATCAGTCTGGAGGTTCCTCAGAAAACTGGACATGAGACTTCCAGAGGACCCTGCTCTACCTCTCCAGGGCATATACCCAAAGGATTCCCTGGCATGCAATAAAGACACATGCTCCATTATGTTCATAGCAGCCTTATTTATAATAGCCAGAAGCTGGAAAGAACCCAGATGCCCCTCAAAGGAGGAATGGATACAGAAAATGTGGTATATTTACACAATGGAATACTACTCAGCAATTAGAAACAATGAATTCACAAAATTTTTAGGCAAATGGTTTGATCTGGAAAATATCATCCTAAGTGAGGTAACCCAATCACAAAAGAATACACATGGAATGCAATCTCTGATAAGTGGATATTAATTAGCCCAGAAGCTCTGGATACCCAAGGCACAAATTGCATAACAAATGACTCCCATGAAGAAGTATGGAGAGGGTCCTGATCCTGGAAAGGATTGATCTAGCATGGGAAGGGAATATAAGGACAGAGAAAAAGGAGGGAGGTGATTGGAGAAGGGATGGAGAGAAGAAGGTTTATGGGACATATGGGGAGGGGGGATCTGGGAAAGGGGAAATCATTTGGAATGTAAACAAAGAATATAGAAAATAAATTTTTTTTAAAAAATTGGCAGTATTCTGTATATAAAATTCAAATTAACAAATTCAGACAGATTGTACTTAAAAGTGTATTTGAGAAACTGAGCCAACAAAACTGCATGTTCTTCATCCTATATGTCTAGAGATGTGAAGTGTGCTTTGAGTTTCCAGTATTCATAATTCATATCAAATGCTGGTTTCATGTTTCAGTATAACAGCTGACTTATGAGTCCCTTGTGCTCTGTTCAACAACTGCTTCCCCATTGTCCTGTAAATAAAGCTGAATGAGTTAACAAGTTTGACTTGGTTGTTTTTAGTTTGCACTTGGGACACTTAGATGAATATATGTTGCATCATTCCTGGAAATGTTTCTCATGAATCATATGCTGAAGTCATGAATGTTTTTTTGTAAACCTGTACCATAAACTTAATAATAGTGATTTTGAATAGGTAGGTATCAACCCCCTAGGAGCTGGAATGACTTTGTCACAAGGGTTGACTAAGATAAATTGAATACATACATTTCTAATGGTCTTAAAACTGAGAAATCATTCAACACCATGTTAGTCTGCCCATATACAAAGAATTTGGATTCCATTTCAGGTTTTAGCATTACAAAATTTTGAAGCACTGTATTAGTGATGCTGATTTTTGTTAGCTAAAACAGGGAAGATTCTGTTCAATGTTGCAGTCTTACTGCCATAATAGTACTATGTTAAGTTAAAAAAAAGTCTCAAAACAGAGCCTCAGAAATATGCCTTCTCTCTCTTTGATTTCAATAGAGAATGAGAAAAAATTCTTCTGAAAATAATTAGTAATATGGCTTTATAGTTTTCATGGATAGTCATTGAGGCTGTGTTTTGTAAAACTGTGGCTCTGGTGTCATTAATTCTCTTTAATTGACCAAAACTCCAATGACACACAGAACAGTGACACCCATAAGCACATTTTCCAAATTATTGTGTTGTGTTAACTTCTTTTGCTTTAATACTCTATTACCAGGAACTAATTTGATTTCCATTCTTTTCACAAATCATTTACAGAATGGTACAACTATATACATCTCAGAATATACATTCTGAAGAAAACCCCACAGCTTATTATTAAGGTATTTATCTTCAAGTCATATGTTAATCCATTCATACAAATATTATGAATCTATAATCTTGAAAGAAATGTCCTTTGAATAGTAGATGAGGTATATGCTCATACTTAGTTTAGATATCCAAACATCCTAGAAATTAATTGGAAGTACTGAAAGAAGATGAAAAAGTCTTTACTCCAATCTAACGCATTATCTTAGTATGACTTTATTCTTTTCTTTCACAAAAATCAAATGTTCATAGGTGTGTGGGTTTATTTTGGGTCTTCAGTTGTATTCAATTTATCCACCTGCCTGTTTTTATACCAATGAAAGCAAGTTCTTATCATTCTGTAGTATAGTCTAAAGTCATGCACATTGATATCCCCAGAAGTTTTCTTTTCTGGAAAGAACCCAGGTATCCCTCAACAGAAGAGTGGTATATCTACACTATGGAGTACTATTCAGCCATTAGAAACAATGAATTCATGAAATTCTTAGGCAAATGGATGGAGCTAGAGAACATCATGCTAAGTGAGGTAACCCTGACTCAAAAGGTGAATCATGGTATACACTCACTAATAAGTGTATATTAACCTAGAAAACTGGAATACCCAAAACATAATCCACACATCAAATGAGGTACAAGAATAAAGGAAGAGTGGCCCCTTGTTCTGGAAAGACTCAGTGAAGCAGTATTTGGCAAAACCAGAACAGGGAAGTGGGAAGGGGTAGGTGGGAGGACAGGGGGAGAGAAGGGGGCTTACGGGACTTTCGGGGAGTGGGGGGCTAGAAAAGGGGAAATCATTTGAAATGTAAATAAAAAATATATCGAATAAAAAAAAGAAAAAGAAAAGAAAAAGTCTTTACTCCAATCTAATGCATTATCTTAGTATGACTTTATTCTTTTCTTTCACAAAAATCAAATGTTCATAGGTGTGTGGGTTTATTTTTGGGTGTTCAGTTGTATTCAATTTATCCACCTGTCTGTTTTTATACCAATGAGAGCAAGTTCTTATCATTCTGTAGTATAGTCTAAAGTCATGCACATTGATATCCCCAGAAGTTTTTATTGTTCAGGATCATTTTATCCTGTGTTTTTTTTTCATATGAAGTGGAGAGTTCTTTTTCACAATCTGTGAAGAATTGTGTGAGAATTTTGATGGTAATCACACTGACTCAGTAGAATGCTGTTTAGAAAGATGGACATTTCACTACGTTAATCCTACTCAAAATGAGCAATGGAGTTCTTTCCAACTTCTGATATCAACCTCAGTTTTTGTCATACAGGTTTTCCTTTGCTTGCTTAGAGGTATATGAAGGTCTTTTATTTTGTTTGTGGCAATTATGAAAGGTTCTGTTTCCCTAACTTCTCCACAACCTGTTTATTGCTTTTGTAGAGGAGGACTACTGATTTCTTCAAGTCAATTGCATATCTAGCCATTTTGCTAAAATGTTTCTCATTTGAAGTTTTCTGGTAGAATTTTTGGGCTCCCTTATAGATACTATCATATCATCTGAAAATAGTAATACATTGACTACTTCTTTTCTAGTTTGTATCCCCTTGACTCCTTTAGTTGCTTTAATGCTTGAGCTAGAATGTCTAGTATTGGTGGTAATCACACTGACTCTGTAGAATGCTGTTTAGAAAGGTGGACATTTTACTATTATATTGAAGAGTTATGGGAAGACTGGACAGCCATGCCTTGTGCCTGATTTTAGTGGAAATCCTTTCAGTTCTTCTCCATGTAATTTGATTTTGGTTATTGGCTTGCTGTACATTACCTATAATTTGTTTAGGATGACCCTTGTAACCTTTCCTTCTCCAAGACTTATCATAAAGCAGTGTAGAGGGTTTTTTGTTTTAATTTTTTTAATTTATTTTCTATATTCTTTGTTTACATTCTAGAAGCCTTCCCCTTTCCCAGCCCCCCCCCCCATATGTTCATCTTCTCTCCATCCATTCTTCTGACTTTCCCCCTCCCTTTTCTCTGTCCTGATACTCCCCTACTATGCATCAAGCCTTTCCAGGATTAGGGCCCTCTTCCTTCTTCATGGGAGTCATTTGATATGCTAATTGTATCTTCCGTATTCAGAGCTTCAGGGCTAATTAATATCCACTTATTAATGACTGCACTCCATGTGTATTCTTTTGTGATTGCGTTACCTCGCTTAGGATGATATTTTCCAGTTCCATCCATTTGCCTAAAAAATTCATGAATTCATTGTTTTTAATTGCTGAGTAGTATTCCATTGTGTATATATACCACATTTTCTGTATCCATTCCTCCTTTGAGGGGCATCTGGGTTCTTTCCAGCTTCTGGCTATTATAAATAAGGCTGCTATGAACATAGTGGAGCATGTGTCCTTATTGCATGCTGGAGAATCTTCTGGGTATATGCCCAGAAGACCTCCACATAAAACCAGACACACTGAAACTAATAGAAAAGAAACTGGGGAAAACCCTTGAGGACATAGGCACAGGGGAAAAGTTCCTGAATAGAACACAAATAGCTTATGCTCTAAGATCAAGAATTGACAAATGGGATCTCATAAAATTACAAAGTTTCTGTAAGGCAAAGGACACGGTCAAAAGGACAAAATGGCAACCAACAAATTGGGAAAAGATCTTCACCAACCCTTCATCCGATAGAGGGCTAATATCCAGTATATACAAAGAACTCAAGAAGTTAGACCCCAGGGAACCAAATAACCCTATTAAAAATGGGGTACAGACCTAAACAAAGAATTTTTTGCCTGAAGGATGGCCGAGAAGCACCTTAAGAAATGCTCAACATCATTAGCCATTAGGGAAATGCAGATCAAAACAACCCTGAGATTTCACCTCACACCAGTCAGAATGGCTAAGGTTAAAAACTCATGAGACAGCAGGTGTTGGCGAGGATGTGGAGAAAGAGGAATACTCCTTCACTGCTGGTGGGATTGTAAGATGGTACAACCACTATGGAAATCAGTCTGGCGGTTCCTAAGAAAACTGGGCATGGCACTTCTGGAGCAGTGTACAGTTTTATCAAACACATTTTTGGCATCTAGTTAGATATTAATGTAGGGTTTTTCTTTCTGGATTTTTTTTTTTTTTTATATTTTACAGTATTGTGATGGATTTTCCTGATTGTCACCTTGACTACAACTGGAATGAACTATAATCCAGAAATGGAGGACACACCTGTGATCTTGATCTGTGGCTTTAAGAAACAAGTTTCTGACCCATATCTTCACCTGGGATGACACACACTTTTGATCCAGATCTGGAGGCATAGTGAGTATGAGATGCTTAGACAAGATAGTACATAACATTTATTGAAGAAAAGTGAGGCAAGAAGAACTTTGATATCAAAGGCCAACATAGCACAGAGGAAATTCCAAAACAAGGCATGGCTGTGCTTACAAGTAATGTGGGCCATACTTTATTTGAAGCCCTGCAGAAGTCTGATGGAAGAAGGAAGTTTCAGCCTTCACCATTTTGCGCTTACTTGCCATACAACTGTTGGAGTCTACTTCGTTTCTTTTTTTTTTTTTTCTTATTGCTTTTACTGATTTTATTATTTTTTAATTATTTCATTTATTTACATTCAAAATGTCAATCAACCTTCATGGCTTCCCCTCTGTGAGTTCTTCACTGCACCACCCCTTCCATTTGTGTCTGAAAGGGTGTTCTTCCACCCACTCCTACCTCTTCCTGCTATTATCACACATCCCTGGGGAACTGAGTTTCTATAAAATTAAGTTAATTGTGTCCCACTGAGGAAGGACTCCTCTGGTACATATGTAGTGGAGAGAATGGAGCAGCCCACGTATTCTCTTAGGTTTGTGGCTTAGTTTCTAGGAGCTCTGAGGAGTCCAGGTTAATTGATGCTGTTGTCCCTCCTGTGGGGTTGCAATCCTCTTCAGCTCCTTCATTCTTTTTCCTAACTATTCCATGAGGGTCCCTGACTTCACCCCAATGTTTCGCTGTAAGTATCTGAATCTGTTTTATTCAGATGTTGATAGAGCCTCTCAGAGGAGAGTCATGCCAAGCTCTTTTCTGAAAGCACAACATGGCAACATTAATTGTGCCATGGTTTGGTGCCTGCCCATGGAATTGATCCCAAGGAAGGCTGGGAAGTGGTTGCCTTTTCTTCAGTCTCTGCTCTACATTTTCACTGCATTATCTTTAGACATGATCAATTCTAGCTTGAAAATTTTAGAGATGTCTCAAATGGGGGCCATGCCTATCTAATGAGGGTGTTCTATTTAGGTTCCATCTACTCACTATTGGGCATTTCTACTAAGGTCATCCCCATTGGATCCCGGGATCATCCCACATCCATCCTGTCTGAGACTTTCTAGGGGTTCACGTCACCCATCACTCCCATAGCGTTGCATATTTCTGTGCATTCTCCAGGCACTCTGGGCTTTTGTCCTATCTTGCCTCCATACTTCATCTTGCTCCCATTTCCCTTCCTTTCCCATGTTTCCTTTAGGTCCCTCCCTTCCTCTGCCTCCTGTGTTTATTTTGTTCCCCTTTTTAGGTGGAATTGAAATATCCACAGTAGGGCCTTCCTTCTTGTTAAGGTTCATATGGTCTGTGAGTTGTCTGATGGGTGTTCTGAACCTTTTGGCAAATATATATTTATTAGTGAGCACATACCATGCGTGTCCATTTGGGTCTGGGTTCCTCACTCAGGATGATATTTTCTAGTCCCACCAATTTACATGCAAATTTCATGATGTCCTAATTTTTAATAGTTGAGCAGTATCCATTGTTAAACTGAACCAAATTTTCTGCATCCATTACTTGGCATAGAGACATCTGGGTTGTTGCCACCTTCTGCCTATCACAAATAAGCTAGCTATGAGCATAGTAGAACACATGTCCTTGTGATATGGAGGAGCATCTTTTATGTGTATACCTTGGAATGTTATCCGTGGGTGTTTAGGTAGAACTATTTTCAACTTTCTGAGTAAGCCCTAGCTTGATTTTTAGAGCACTTGTACCAGTTTGCAATTCTGCCAGCAGTGGAGGAGTGTTTCTCTTTCTCTTCATCCTTGCTGTTGCTAGAATTTTACCCAGGACAGTAAGAAACTTCTACAGAAGATAATGACCTGCTTGTCTGACAAGAGCCTGAATAGACCTTTTCTGGCAATAGTAATGTTGACCACAGGCAGATGCAAGGGAATCTGTGGCAAGATGGTCCCTTCATGGTACTGCACCAAGCTCATACAGCCTGTCTACATAAGGTAAACTCCAAATATGTAATCACCTTTGAACTTGCTATTTTTAATTAGATATGTACTTTATTTCCATTTCAAATATTATCTCCTGTCCCAGTTTTACTGCTTTCCAGATAGCCCTTATCCCGTCTTCCCTCCCACTACTTCTGTGAGGGTATTCCTCCACCCACCTCTCTCCCACCTCCCCTGCCTGATTCCTTTACACCAGGGCATCTATTGAGCCTTTATAGAACCAAGAACCTGTCCTCCCATTGATGTCTGACAAGGTAATCCTCCACTACATATGCAGCTCTAGCCATGTGTACCCCTTGGTTGATTGCTTAGTCCCTGAGGACTCTGGGGTTCCAGTTAGTTGATATTGTTGTTCTTCATATGAGGTTGCAAACTCATTCTTAAGGAAAAAGGTTTGCAACAAGAACTTATAAAAAGGAACATAATAGGGCAATTTATTCTGCTTTATTCTCTTAAGCACTCTCAGTCTTTAAGGAGAGTTTCCCTTAGTTTTCAATACTGGCAGGATTCCAGGGATTCTTTATAACCACCTTCCCCAAGTTATGTACCAGATAGGCCTTCCCCATTTACCTATTAAAATAAGCCCTATAGCCTAACTAGTTCTAGCCTGATACCTAAGGCCACTACGGCCTCTTTGGATGCCAAGAAAGAAATATATGGGATTTTACTGCTGACGTCAGGCTTGAAGGATGTTATTCACATCCTTGTGAACCCTGGGTCAGTCCAGTTAGGGAATTTGCTGGTGCTCCATGGGATCTTTTAACTCTTTCTGGCTGAATGAGTCAATATATTTTAGGTCATCTTATATGCAGTACAGGCTGTTTAAACTCCATCGTTCTCCCACATAAAAGATCAGAATATTCCCATACATGTACTTGCGATGTCTTCAAGAAACCCTTAAGAATAGGATAGATCCATGGTTCCTTTATCAAGTAAGATCACACTCCAGCTTGCCAGGAATCTTGGCTAAGGGCAATGAGATGACTGACTTAATGATAATAAATGTTGACCAGCAGTTTTTGGAACATGAAAGAACATTGAATCAATATGTTTACCTTTCCCCACAAGATTTATACAAGCTCTTTCTGGAGTCATCCATGACACAATGCAAATATTTTACTAGAACTTGCACCACCTGCTCCCTGCATGCAACTTTGGGGACCCTCAATAAGAGAGTGACCCAAGAATGTTATTCTGCAATCTATTTCACAGATGGGAGTAACTCACTACCCTCTTTTGGTAATCTTAGATATGTACATCTTATTGTGAATAGATGTTCCTCCTTTGTATATACTGTGCTCTTGATGGGAGAAAAAAAGACTCCCACACCATCAAGGTTATGGAAACTGCTGTGAGTGCTCCTTGGCCTTTGATAATGGCCCTGCCTGGGCCTCTCAACAATTCAATTAGTCCTTTTTTGTTTATTTGTTTTTGTTTTGTTTTTCAAGACAGGGTTTCTCTGTGTAACCCTGGCTTTCCTGGAACTCATTCTGTAGACCAGGCTGGCCTGGAATTCAGAAATCCACCTGCCTCTGCTTCCCAAGTGCTGGGATTAAAGGCATGGGCCACCACTTCTGGCAGTAGTTCTTCTTCTTGTCTTCTTCTTCTTCTCCTTCTTCTCTTAATCCTCCTCCTCCTCCTCCTCCTCCTCCTCCTCCTCCTCCTCCTCCTCCTCCTCCTCCTCCTCCTCCTCTTCCTCTTCCTCCTTCTCCTTCTCCTCCTCCTCCTCCCCCCTCCTCCTCCTTCTCCTCCTCCTCTGCCTCCTCCTCCTTCTCCTTCTGCTTCTGCTTCTAGAAAGGTCATATAGAGCTGGGATGTGAGAGGTTTCCTGGATGCTGCCATGCTCCCACCTTGATTAATGAACTAAAACTCTAAACCTGTTAGCCATCCCTATTTAAATGTTATCCTTAAAAGAGTTGCCTTGGTCATCTTGCTGTTCATAACAGTAAAACCCTATGACATCATGTCTTAACTATAGAGCTTAAAGAAAGGCTTAACTACAGGAAAGATTGCTTCAAACAAGAACAAATATGACTTTTTTTCATATTTGAAAATGATTGAGCCATGGAATGAAATTCTTAATGACTGGGAAAAATTGGGTATAGAAATGAGTAGGATATCAGAGCAATGATACACAAAGAAAATGAGAATGGTAAATAATATAATTGAAAACACCTCCAAGGTGCACCAACTCTATTGTGGTACAACCTGCTGAGTAAGCTGGCATAGATTCTTTTTCCTATGCTGTCAAGGTCTTATTATGGATTACTCTGTATGGGTAGCCATAGGATGTGATTTATTTTGATATCTACTACCTTAAACTGTGCTGTGCCTCACCCCATTTCATGACTATTCCTTGTAAGACTGCATTTCTGTTTGTCCAGATGTATTGACACATAATTATCCACTCTCTTCCCCAGCTTCTTGTGAGCAAGATTGGTATGTTGGACAGGCATTCCTGGCAAAACTTATCACACAAGTTCTAGATCTTCACCTGCCCTACTGTGATACCAATTTGCTACTGCTCTTTCTGAGGCACTAGAATGGTAATTGACTGAGAGGTGTACTCTACTCAATTATCCAGAATGTACTAAGAAATGTGTGGTTTTAGCAACATTAATAACATTGCAAAATGCACACCTGAGTAAGTAAAATTTAAAAAATATATTTCTTAAATTTCAATCAGTGATGATGATGGGTATTTGAATTTAAAATATTGTGGTACAGCAACATCCTTCAGTTACACACTCAACTGCAAACACTGTGGATGTAGATAAGCGTCTCCCACCTATGTGTCAGAAGTGTCCTGTTGATAAGATATGCAAAGATGCAAAGATGCAATGATAGAGAAAAGATGTTTTCTTTTCTCTATCACACGTGCACAAGTGGATTAATGTCTGAAGTGTCCAGAGAACTGGTACACTATCACAGAGTATCACTACTGCCTCCTAAACCTGTGACATCTCTGGCCTGTGGAGATCCATTGAAATGCTCTCTTGCCTGTGTGCCTCCATGTGATAGTAATATTCAGGTCTCTAATTCTTGGTGTTTTTGTGAATCACCAAGTCCCTCCTATTTAAAGAGCCAATAACCATACCCTCTACTGCATACTGCTCATTTCTTTCCTCTTCAGTTTCCTTGCTTCTTTGCTATTCACTGACCACTCAAATTCAGCCCCTTTCATAATAATGAAAATCATATTTATAGTCTATGCAAAGACTTTTTTCCCACAGACTTGGAAAAATTGACCATAGTTCTACATTCCAAAGTTCTCTAATTTTACTAATATTGATGCATGCACTCTATGAACATCATCATTATTATTTGGGTCTAGGCATTTGGCTCCCACCGATTGTAATATCAAATTTCTGGTCTGCTTTTCAGCAATTTCCAGGGAAACAGTTTGCTGGGTGGGAATAAAGTATATCTTTGGTGGTTCACTATAAAAAAGACATCAAAACATTACAATTTCAATGGGAAGAAAGATTGTGTTTAACACTGAGTTTATTGGTCAGCATGAAAGAATAAGTTTGAGATTACTGGGGTGATATAGGTGTTGGGGTCTCTGCAAACACTCGTGTAACAATCTGCAAGACAAAAAGGAAATCTAGTTCTCTACCACTCTGTAAGCAATTTGGCACTGGTGGTGGATGTGTGGTGCATTATTCCTGATGAAATTTATGAAGCACTCAGGAAAAGGTGTCCCAGTGCCAGTGTTAACAGCTCTGAAATAAACATTCTCCTGGCAGTTAGAAAACAAGATTTGCTACAAAGCTCCAGTAACAATGAATCCATGCAAGAGATTTACTGAAAACACTGAAGGGAGGCGTCCTTTGCTCAGGTGAGAATCAGAAGAGAACTGAGTGGGACACAGGCTTTGTATACTGTGTTATTGTGGGGATAGGATTTTCAGGAGCAGAAATATGTAAATTTGCAGATTGGGGATATTTTAAGTCCTAAAATTTTGTAAATTTAGGGATTTTGAGTTATTAAAAACAGGAGGTGTGTCCTTATTGCATGACTGACAATGTGAGAAGTTAGGCAGGATCACTTGTATCTGAAGCTTTCAGACCAAGGTGCAGTGTCATACTACATCACGTTCTGGTCTAGACTAGCATCAAACTTTAGGAAAAGTTGTTCAGAGTAGGTTGTGGGCATCTGGACAGCTGCAGTTGTGTGGAGGTCAGCCGGCAACAGAGCTGGAGGAACTGTTCCTGATGGCAAGGGTAGGCAAACCTGCCTGATCAGATGAGTTTAAGAAAAAGACAAAATCAAAACAAGAAGCAGTCAATCAAGTGAGCAAGGAAGCAAATATCCAAACAAACAAAAACCTGTGAAGAATTTGGATGCTATTTAATTATAAGACCCTGAATCAGGTAGTCTTAGAAGAATCACATCATAGGAAGCTGCTTAATATTGGTCAGGTTCAGAAGGTCTTGATCTGAGGAACTAGGCCTTGGTGACAGAAAGTTCCACAATTCCAACATTCTGGTATCCTGGCTACCTCTTGGTCAGGATGTAGTGGTGGGAGAATAGTCCCAAGTATTTGAGGTACCTGAAAACTTCCTTAAGCTAGTTACTGTGGTGGCATCCTAAAACATCAGAAGTTGTTCTTGTCGCTTGCCAGATCAGAGGACTGGGAAACAGGCAGGCACAGAGCAGGAGTGTGGAGCAGGGGTGTGGAGCAGGGGTGTAGAGCAGGGGTGTGGAGCAGGGGTGTAGAGCAGGGGTGTGGAGCAGGGGTGTAGAGCAGGGGTGTAGAGCAGGGGTGTGGAGCAGGGGTGTGGAGCAGGGGTGTGGAGCAGGGGTGTGGAGCAGGGGTGTGGAGCAGGGGTGCATTTTCTGCTGCCACTCTCACAGATCTGTTGTGGATATTTCACCACTGTCTGGAAGTTTGAGATTCTATGAACTGTGGTTTATAGAGGTGTTTTAATTAATTTTGTGGTTGCCAGATATGTTTCTAAAATAATCTTGTAGATCCTTTGCAGTATCTGAAGTTTGTACATGGGAGTTCTCTTTGCTAAAGCCTTAATAAAGCTCTTGGAATTCAACTTTACCTGTGTTTCTTAACTCCCCTGTTCCTCCATTTGACATTTAATTTCCCTGTCTCCAGGGAAATGAACAGGGATTCTGAAACACCTTTTAAATATTAGCACTATGAAGGGCCAGTTCATATTTGATTGAATTAGAAAATATACAGTATAAAGTACCATTATATAGCTCTAGATATTAATATTTATTGAGTACAGTTATATTCTCCATTAATTTAGCAATGAGGTATATGACGTCTTTGATGAAAATACAGCTTTCAGAAATGTGTCTACATAGGCTTAGTTATTAATGTTACACCTTAGGTTTGAATGAAAAGTGAAGACAGGATTGAAGCAAGGTTTGGCTGAAGAAAAGATAGATTGTAGGTTCTGCTAACCATGAGTATCACCAGAGAAAAACCAATTACACAATGTAGGCAAGTTTTATTAAATGTTACATCCTGACAAGAGATGGATTTTGTTCATAAGCTACATAGAGTTTTCTATGAGGTTTTATTATTTTCTTAAGACTTGCAACATTCACTGTTCCAAGAAGATACCTGTTTTAAAGTTTGAAGTGCTTAGAGGTCAATTTTTGGCATTTCATTCTGAGAGAGAAAACAGTCAAAGTTATTTGGTTGGGTGCAGTATGGAGCAGGCCATGAGATGGCGGCAGTGTTGAGGATGAGAACAGGGTGTTTAACCAACTAAGAACCAGGAGTCAAAAAAGCACCCAGCCAACAATGTCTGCTGGCACCACAGTTAGCCATTTTTCCTGAATTTCTTCGAGTTCTTCCAGTGTTCAGGCCAGCATGCTGTGAGATGATGAGATCAGGCCAAGATATTGCATTAAGTAGTAAAGTTACTATGGATTATTCCAGAATTAGACAGCACCTTTTGAATAATTATGATTGCTAACTTACATAGAAAAAATGGGTGCATATTTTATGAAAAGCACTCTGCCCATGCACATTCATGATGTGTTGAATTCGGCACTGTGAACTTCTTTCAGTTGTGGGGATGCTTAGACCCTGCACTAAGGGCTTTTTCTCAGAGACCTCTTGTTGGGGAATTTCAACAGTCTGCATTCTGTGCATCAGGATAGTTTCTTGATTCTTCCTGGCTCCTCCTCGGTGTTGCTGGGAAAAAGACTCCGTGTGTTAACTGTGTGACTGACTCTCACATCTCGTAGGGTAAACTGAAATCCTCATAGAAAAAGAAACATTCTCATGATATCTTCTCTTTCCTTCATCCTTTTCTTTATCCTTTTGCCAGGTGTTGGTATCTTTCATTTTTGTTCCATGCAATGTTCCATGCTCTGTCTGAACACTATTTCCCCATTTTCAGGTACCAATATGAACAGCCAAACTTGCGTAAGTGTAAATTAAAACTGAGGGCCCTGGATGGTAAAGGCCGAGGAGATTCTCACAAAGGATCCAGGTGTGTTATACTGATTGAACAAGGGGTAGGGTGGATCTCTCCTGTCAGTAGAACAAGGGTACGAATTTGATTTTGCCAGATTAGTCTCAGTGAAATATTCCAGAGTCATAAGTGAATGTTAGATGTGATGACATGGCAGGCAGTGAAAGCTGCAGTCTGTTTATGTCAAAATTTGATTAATTTTGAGGCTCTGATTAGTTTTAAACCTATGCAAATGGGGATAACAGGCAAGGTTGTCAATGACCATAACCAGATTTGCATCCTGTGTGCTACAATCTCAATCTGCCAGGCAAGGCATGGCCACTGGTGTCATAGTGACAAGACTATGTATGTAACAGATGGTTTTCTGGTTCAAGCTGTTTCCCATTGAAAACAACGATTCTTTTAGCCAGAAAGAAAGCATTATCAGGCTGAGAGTATACACAGTTTGATATTTAAATAAACAATGGACCACATACATGATCAGAATCCATTCTATACATTACAGAAAAAAATACAGATCACCAAGAGAAAATGCAAAAGAGATGACCAAGATTCACAGAAGCATTATAACAGGACTTGAGCTCAAGCAAGTCAAGAAGCAGGAGCTGATACAGAGGCCATGGAGAGATGTTACTTACTGACATGCTCAACTTTCTTTCTTACAGTTCACTAACTGAGAAAATGCCTTACAGCTGGATCTCTTGGAGGCATTTCCTCAACCGAGGCTCCTTTTACTGTGATAATTCCAGGTTGTGACACGTTGACACAAAAAACCAGCCAGTAAACACACAAAGTGCCCAAGCGCGCTTGCACAGTTAGCATCTCTTCATTATCTTTACCATCCCTTGTTACTCACCTTTCACCTTTTATTTCTATCCTTCTGTTTCGTGTTTGTTCTGAGGCAAATTTTGGATGGGCAGCCAGGGTTTCAAATATTCCTAATTCCATGTTCCATGTTAAATGACAGTATGAATTTCCATAAATCCCTTTCCCCCTACATTGAATAGAGTTGTGTCCTTTTATATTAGTATGGAAGGAAGATCTCATATTTCACATAAATTGCATTTCAGGGATGGTTAGGGTTCTAGACAAAAGTTTTTCTTTTCATTCATTTTTAGAATTACTGTAAGTCCTGTGTCCACCTTTGTATTTGACCACATGGAATGTATTAGTTAATATTTTCAGGGAAGTATAGCATTGGTGTTGTGCATTAACCATTAATTTTCATGCCTAAATGAATGTCAGTCCAATTTGTTCACTTCTTTTGTTTAAAAGGAAGAATTCTTCATCTACTCTGTTTCCTCTTCCACCAAACTGTACATTACATAGGGGAAAAACTAAAGGTTTGGGACAATGCTTCTATTTTTATTTATGCCATTTTTTCTGCACTCTTTTCTGATTAAAGAAAAAACTCAGACATTTAGCCCATTCCATTAATTCTGCAATTCATGTTCTTCTTCTTTATTATGGAAAGTGTGTAGCATTTTACCTAGGCCTCACAATGTCAAATGGATATGTTATAGTACAGTCATGTGAGACCCAACTGCACCCAAGATTGGGCTAGTGTTCAAATTTGAGCAATTGTAGAATTGAACACATACTTCATAAAGGTGCATTACTGCATCTAGATATCAACTGTTCATGTTATATTCTGTAAACATTTGATAGTTTTGAGATGATTATATCATACATTCTCTGAGAGATATAAATACAAGGAAGTATATGACTATTTTAGAAACTATCTTTTTAAAGTTCATTTTTTAAATAAAGTGTGCTGAGTACATATGCCCAAATGTATGTCTGTATGCTGTGTATTCCTCCTCTTATTAGTGTTCACCAGAGATAATTGGATTTTAAAGAACTAGGTCTAGAAATTTAGTGTGTAGTGCTATTGGGGTGCCAGGAAACACATTTCCTGTTAGAGGCATTTAAAAGATATTATAGTATCAAAACTGTAGACTTAAATCCAAATGTGGTGATGTTGGCAAATCCTGTCTTTGCTGTTAAGGTCTCAGAAATCACAGAAAATTTATCAGAGTAAGTTGCTGTATAAATGAGAGCATTATAGCAAGCCATTCTGTAGATTGTCTGTGTAAGAGCAGCAGTTCATAACTTCTCTATTAAACTTTTAGAAAATTTTTGTCCTTCAATAGTTTCCTTTCATCATCTGTATCACAAACTATCTCTTATTCTTTAGGGCTTTTTATTATTAACATAGGAAATCAATATTGTCCAGTAGCAACTAGGTAGTTTTTTATTACAGGGTCTGTTAACCTTCAAGGGCTCTGGAAGAATGGGAATGTCTCATTTTTCTTCAGAGGGCATTGTACATGAATGTGATGTTGGAGAATTATAACATTCTTTTGTTTGTGGGTAAGAATGCATTTCTTGTAGGAGTACTGAATCTTTCTTTGAACTACATTCTGTTTATGTAAACTCTCTGAAATGTCAAAAGAACAATTGAATAATGGAAGTTCCTGTTAGAATCATAACTTTTTCATGGTATTACCTTTTCTCTGGTTTCTTTGGAAGAGCAACCAGTGCTATATTCTCTGAGATCTTTCCATGCCTCTTACCTAGCTTTAAATGGAAACTTCAAGTTGGAAAAAATTAAATCATCAGTACAAAAAATTAGATTTCTTTACATGTAATAATTGGACCACTTTAATTTTAGTCTTGCTTGGAACTCTTCATTTATTTATGAATTTAACTAATCAAGAAGTTTTTAAGTGGATATAGAGGTGTTGGTTTGGAGAATTTTCATTTTGGATATTTATTTAAATCTTTACATGTGTTCTTTGTGTTCATCCTATCATTGTGGATCCAGAAACAAGCATATGTAGTGGATTCATTTTACAACATGAATTTCTAACTGACCAAAGCTACTCCGTGTCATTCTTTCTAAAAATATAATAAAAAATCAGAGAGACATTGTTTAGAGCTCTCCTTACTGAAAGTTATTTACAGTTCAATCTGCCTTTTTATTAGCCTCTGTCAGGTACAGTTTAAAAAAATATTCAGAAGGGTATTTTCTTTTCCTTTCAGTTGTTGTAGATCAGAATTGTAGTTTTTCTTAGAGCTAAAGGCTCTTAGCCAGAATCACAAAGATTATACATAGTAAATGCTTTCAGAAGAGTGAGTCTTTAAACTCCCACAGCCCATATTCAGTTACATTATTCCTCCAAGGCCAGACCTTCACAGAAACTAAGCATTCACATCTCAGAGACTATAGAGAATATTTTCACTGAAACCATTCCAAGTAGTATGTGCTCTTTACTGCTTAGCCATCTCTCACATGTGAAAGCTCAAATGTAATACTATGCAACCTAAAGAATACAAGGCACGAGAGAAATAGGACCCAATTCCCTAACAGCTGCCAAATCTGATTCTGATGGGGTTCTTGGCTGTCAGCTTCCTAATGTTTGGGTTCCTAGGGTTTTTGGTCACCCAGTTTCTAGAATTGGGCATGAAGATACCAGGGATCTCAAGAGAACACTTCCAATGAGATCAATGAGAGAGTTCACTCAACGTGAGACACATTTTTCAGTGAGTCCCTTGCTAAGACAGTGCATGTGTGTAGATACAGGTGCATACATGCCATGGCATGCATTTGAAATCCTTAAGACGACATTGGGTTGGGTCCAGGATCCCCGCCCTGGGGCAGGAATTGTGCCTACCCACTGGTTTAGCCTTGGTCACCCCAAACTCAATCCATATTGATCTAGCTACCACAACCCTTTCCAAGAAGGAGGAGAAGATGTGAATATTAATAGAATTCTTAGCACAGTTGACTTGGCCTTGAAAAACTCAGTTGCGTGATTTTACTAAGCCACTTATGAAATTCCAATATTGAGGGTTGTTCCTCTCTACCCACTTTATAGGAGAGCCAAAGTGTCTTCATCCTGTTCTCCAAATTTCAACTAATTTGAGCTCCACCAGGCTTTATCAGGACTCCCATCTGCACTAGCACATGAGATGCATAATGGAAAACTAAAGGTCTTGGTTAAAATTCATCTCTCCCACTACCCCTCCTCTGCCTTGATGTCCTGTGTGTGGGTGAGGTAAGACATTGACTGCAGTGGCTCTGAGAACTGCCCTACTAAGTTCTACTAAGGTCTTTGAATGTGCAGCTTAAGAGCTCATATAATAAGGCCATTTTAGACAGCATGTAGGGGAAAAGCACCACATCTGCCAAAGGACTGAGGATTTCAACAGCCCAAACCTGCTAGCACTCAATATCCATAGAGCAAGCTCTTCCTAAGGCTATCTCAGGATTCGGGCCCCAATGCTTCTAGCAGGGAGCTTACCTAACACAGAGGCAACACATAAGATGTATTAAACCTCTTCCTTCTATGAAATCTAAATTGGTGTCATGGGTACAGGATTGATAAGGGGATGCTCACCATGTGTAAAAGGGCACAGCACCAAAATCAACAGGAATTACATGCTGTACTCCACTCTAGTTGCAACTGTCAACTGAGATCCCCAGAAACACCAATGTTCTTGACACTCACCTGTTTTGTACTGCATCTAGTAGATTTTCAGGACTCTGCTCATCCTGTGGTGTCCCACACAGAAGGCAAGGGGCATCCAGATCCGTAGGCCCAGGAAACAGATTGCAGATGATAAGGAAACCAAGTATATCTGTGAGGCCAATGATAAGCTGCAGTTTCTCCTCAGCTAGGGTAATTATTTCAGGGCTGTTCCTAGTTACACAAGCCGTATCATCCATTGGGGAGCCCCTTTGCTCCTACGCCCGAAGTTCAGGGAGAAATGTCCTCCCAGGGACAGCTTCTGGAGAGAGATGGGAACAAGGAACAGAACTAAAGCATGAGGCCAGGATGCATACCAGAATTCTTAGACACCAGGTTGCCCTTAGGGTGATGAAGTTTCTCACATTTCTTCACAAAATGAACATGAACCTCTGCTTACTTAGAGGAATTGCAAACATCACCCCCTTGGTTGTTTTCTCCAAACCTCTGTAACATAGAGAAGACCTCAGGTTCACTAGTGTTCAAAGAGGAACTGTCCAGGGACCCTGGGGTGGAAAAAGCTGGAGTGGGTGAGTTGAAACACCTTGCCCCTTTGAGTCTACATCCTCTATTACTACCAACTCTGTTTGTATTGCATCCTGCCTTCCAGTATTCAGCAGTCCATAGACAGCAAACCCACTGAGCCCTTCAAAGGAGCCACACACTCTTCTTTTTATCAGAAAGTTACTTTGTGGGAGAAGGGAGGCGGTGGGCAAAGCACACATTGAGCGGGGGAGCGGTGCTGCATGTGGAGATCGGTGGAGGCCAACAGGATTCGTTGGCTACAGTCCCCGCAGTAGTGCACTGGGTTAAAAACAATGAACACCAACCCTGAAAGATCCAAGTCACAGCAGTACTAGCCCAAGCATCATCAATGACGATGTGATTATTAACGGTCATTCTCATGAAGAGGATAATCCATTTGCAGAGTACACGTGAATGGAAAATGAAGAGGAATTCAACAGACAAATAGAAGAGGAGTTGTGGGAAGAAGAATTTATTGAACGCTGTTTCCAAGAAATGCTGGAAGAGGAAGAAGAACACGAATGGTTTATTCCAGCCCGAGATCGCCCACAAACAATGGACCAAATCCAAGACCAGTTTAATGACCTTGTTATCAGTGATCGCTCTTCTCTGGAAGATCTTGTGGTCAAGAGCAATCTGAATCCCAATGCAAAGGAGTTTATTCTTGGGGTGAAGTACTGACATGTCTGAGCAGCCGGCCACTTTTGGTGGATGTAGCACAGCTTCCACACTGGGAAGGCAGTGTTAGAAGACTCCATTGTAAAAGCTCTCTCGTCACTGTGTTACACTTATGCATTGCCAAAGTTTTTGTTAGTCTACTATGCTTAATAAAAGTGCTGAGACTGTTACTAAGTAAGAAACTGTCACACAGTTACTGAAAGTAGAATTGGCCACATGGCTTAATGTAAAGACAGCAATGGAAGAAGCACCAGTCAATTGTGACAAAGAACCAAATTAAATCACCTCCAAATCTCATTGAATTGTCTGTCTTTGAGGCTAAACTGGTTCCTTAGGGTTAGTTGACACTTTTTAATATCTACACATTGTAAAAAAAAAAAAAGATAAGTAAATTTAAATTAGGTTCTGATTGTTAAATAGATTTCTCAGTTGCTTTTGTCCATCAAAAACAACCTTTTCTGAAGAAAATCTATTAACTTTTGGAGTAAGTAATTTCACAAGAAAGCCTTTGACTGGGGTTACAAGGTGGTGCTCAGATAGGAGCTAGTCTGCCTGGTGTATTATCATGTTAGGAATACTGAGTTCTCCTAGTGTTAATCTTGGGGAAATGCAATTTGAGGCTTTCATCTTCTGAAGATTGATCGCATCATGGCCATCATGTGTGGAGTCTAACACAGACCCACAGCAGCCCACGATCCAGTTGAAGCATGACTTTGGTGCTCTTCCTTGCTTTGTTAACCGTCATGACTATGGTCTGCAGCACAGGTTTTCTTTTAACAAAGCTAGAACAGTTGGCTTCTTAAACTCCGTTATTTGAGTAGGTTGAGCTGCCATACGTGTTCAGTGTGAATAGTGTTTAAGTTGAAAATATTGTAAAAAAATTATATTTTTTCAAAAATATTTAAAAAAATGATAGTAGAACCGGAAAAAAAAAAAGGAAAGTTACTTTGTAACTAAATAGGGTCTTTCTCTTGAGTGCTGAGATTAAAGGTCCATGTCTCCATGGTTACTGCTGTTTTTGAGACAAGGTTCCATTTAGCCCAGGCTAGCCTCCAACTCAACACTTTTGATTCCATTTCCCAGTGCAGAGATAATATGCAGGAACCTGGCTTACTTATTAGCTGGAGAAAGAGTGGGAGGCTTGACAAGATTTCCTCTCTGAGGAAGCCACATGAAAGACCTGTTAGTCACCAAGGATTTCTGTGATACAATACTGAATAGGGACACTTGCTGGGAAGCTGGAGGCCAGAACCAGGTGTCTGCATTCCACAGGGTAGACATTCCTAGAGAAGTCTGAGTAGATGACCAGAGAAGATATCTAGGAACTCACAGGGAAGATTCCAAATGATACAGCAGTAGGTGAAGGTGTGGAAATCCTGAACTGTCAGGAGCTCATTGTGTGAGAAACAGTCAGGCTGGGACTGTGGCCAGAGCACTGTGCAGGGTGAGGTTAGAGCAGTGCAGCTCAGAGTCTAAGAGGATTCAAGTCAAGGCAGGACATAGTTTTACAGTATTCTGCCTTGATGCTGAGGGGTGAGAGGAAACATGAACAGCAAGAGAGAAGTTGTAAATTCTAGAATTGTATTGAGGAAATTCTAAAGAATTTACATGGAATATGTAAAAGGGAGGCAAAGTCAAGGCTCAACCAAGGGCATAGTTTGACATATTAGGCTGCCATTTACAGAGATAGGAACAGGGGATACACTAAAAACAGTGGTAGAAACCAGGATCTTGGTTATTGATTTGAGATTAAGTCACTTTAACTATTCCATTTTATTTCAGATATTTTGGGAAGTCTGATCACAAGAGGACTTGCATGTTTCATGTAACAAATGGGAAGGCTGATGTGAGAAATATAACTCAAGTGTGAGTTTTAAATGTACCTCATTTCCCTCCCGGGTTTGTTTGTTTTGTGTTTTACCATAATTTTAGGTAAGGGTTCTCTAAGAAGCATGTCTGGGCTGAAAGATTCTATATAGACCAAGCTGATCTTCAACTAAGAGAGATCTGCCTACATGTCCCCAGAGTAGTGCTGGGAAGGGAAGCAAGAACATTAAGCTGAAGCTTCCATCTTATTTGGACATAGGTCTCCCTGCATATTCCAGACTCTCCAGGAAATGAAAATCCTCATGTCTTAATTCAGCTACCAAGTGTGAACTGCCACCTACTCTGGCCTTTAATTAATTTTTTTTTACAGGGTCTTATGAAGTTTGCCTAATCAAGGGTTGGAGCTGGCATAATGTGCCACCAACCATTTTCAGTTGCTAGAGTAGGCGAGATGAGTGACCTGTTTTCTGACTGCTTTGTTCTCAGTATTGTTCTTCAAGCCCAGGTAAAAAGATATGTTAATTTATACAAGGTACTGAAGAGAGATGACTCAATCACTTAGAGCACTGGATGTTCTCAAGTTTCTAAAGAAAGAAATCAAAGAAGACCTCAGGTAATAGAAAGATCTCCCATAATTGTGGACTGGCAGGATTAATATAGTAAAAATGGCTATCTTGCCAAAAGCAATATACAGATTCAACCCAATCCCCATCAAAATCCCAACTAAAAGCCGGGCAGTGGTGGCGCACACCTTTAATCCCAGCACTTGGGAGGCAGAGGCAGGTGGATTTCTGAGTTCGAGGCCAGCCTGGTCTACAGAGTGAGTTCCAGGACAGCCAGGGCTATACAGAGAAACCCTGTCTCAAAAAACAAAAAAACAAAAACAAAAAAATAATAATAATAAAAATAAAAATCCCAACTAAATTCTTCATAGAGTTAGAAAGAACAATTCTTAAACTCATCTTGAATAACAAAACAAAACAAGCAACAACAACAACAACACAAAGCAGGATAGCTAAAACTATTCTCAACGGTAAAAGAACTTATTGGGGAATCAGTAGCCCAGACCTCAAGCAGTACTACAGAGAAATAGTGTTAAAAATTGCATGGTGTTGGTACAGTGACAAGCAGGTAGATCAATGGAACACAATTGAAGACCCAGAAATGAACCTACACATCTATGGTCACTTGAATTTTGAGAAAGGAGCTACACCCATCTAGTGGGAAAGAGATAGCCTTTTCTACAAATGGTGCTGGTTCAACTGGAGGTCAGCATGCAGAAGAATGCAAATCGATCCATTCTTATCTCCTTGTACTAAGCTTAATTCCAAGTGGATCAAGGTCTTCCACATAATACCAGACACACTGAAACTAATGTAAAAGAAACTGGGGAAGAGCCTTGAGCACAAGGGCAAAGGGGAGAATTTCCTGAACAGAACACCAACAGCTTATGCTCTAAGATCAAGAATCGACAAATGGGACCTCATACAATTACAAAGTTTTTGTAATGCAAAGGACACTGTCAAAAGGACAAAATGGCAACCAACAAATTGGGAAAAGATCTTTACCAACCCAACATCTGACAGAGCGCCAATATTCAATATATACAAAGAACTCAAGAAGTTATACTCCAGAGTGCCAAATAACCCTATTAAAAATGGAGTACAAAGCTAAACAAAGAATTTCCACCTCAAGAATATCGAATGGCTGAGAAGCACCTAAAGAAATGTTCAACATCCTTAGTCATCAGGGAAATGGAAATCAAAACAACCTTGAGATTTCACCTCATATCAGTCAGAATGGCTAAGATCAAAATCTCAGGAGACAGAAGATGCTGGCAAAGATATGGGGAAAGAGGAACACTCCTCCACTGCTGGTGGGATTGCAAACTGGTATAACCATTCTGGAAATCAGTCTGGTGGTTCCTCAGAAACCTGGGCATTTTACTACTGGAGGAGCCTGTAATACCAGTCCTGGGCATATAACCAGAGCCATCCCCAGCATGTAATAAGGACAAATGTTCCACTATTTTCATAGCAGCCCTGTTTATAATAGCCAGAAGCTGAAAAGAACCCAGATGTCCCCAATGGAGGAATAAATACAGAAAATGTGGTATATATATACAATGGAGTACTACTCAGCCATTAAAAACAATGAATTTATGAAATTTTTAGGCAAATGGTTGGAACTAGAAAATATCTTCCTAAGTCAGGTAACCCAATCACAAAAGAACACACATGTTATGTACTCACTGATACGTGGATATTAGCCCAGAAACTTGGAATACCTAGGACACAATTCACATATCAAATGATGTCCAAGAAGAAGGGAGAACAAAGTATGGATACTCTGGTCCTTCTTATAATGGGGAAACAAAAATACCCACAGAAGGAGATACAGATACAAAGTGTGGAGCAGAGTCTGAGGGAAAGACGATCCAGAGACTACCCCACCTAGTGATCCACCCCATATACAGTTACAAAACCCAGGCACTATTATTGATACCCACAAGTACTTGCTGGCTGGAGCTGGATGTAGCTGTCACATGGGAGGCTCTGCTAGTGTATGACAAATACAGAGTGGGACACTCTCAGCCAGCCATTGAACTGAGCACAGGGTCCTCGGTGGGGGAGCTAGAGAAAGGACCCAAGGAGCTGAAGGGGTTTGCAGCGCCATAGGAGGAACAATGATATGAGCCATCCAGTTCTCCCAGAGCTCCCAGGGACAAAAACATCAACCAGAGAGTACACATGGTGTTACCCATGGCTCCAGAAGCATAGGCAGCAGAGGATGGCCTTGTTGGACATCAAAGGGAGGAGAGGCCACTGGTCCTGGAAAGGCCATATGCAGCAGTGTAGGGGAATACCAGGACAGGGAAGCAGGCAGGTGTTGATTGGGGAACAGTGGAAGGGGAGTTAGCTTATGGGACTTTGGGGGAGGGGGACCAGGAAAGAGGATATCATTTGAAATGCAAATAGTAAATATATCTAATAAAAAAGGTAAAAAGAAAACCTGAGTTTGATTTGCAATACCTGCACTGTATTGTCACACACTGTATTACGACAGAGCAAGCAAGACAATTCCACCACTTCTCCATCTTGTATTGTTGCTGAGGCCATTACAGGTTAAACTAGAATTCGATCTCCTTGAAGTATTTTATTGAAGTTACTCAACTTCTTTTCTAGGAACAGAAGGCCAGGATATCCTAGATGACTTATTCTCAGCCTGTTTTTTGCAGGAATCCCTAATGGCAAACTGCTTGTCTTAGGTTCTATTAGAGACTGCCTGCTTTTGTGAGGATCTCACTTCAGCTGTGTGATTTGTATTATTAATGCCATCCCCTCTACCAGGGAAGTGTCTGCTCTTTTCCAGTTTTTCAATTTTATTTATGATTTTTAAAAAGTCAATTTTTACTATTATTATTTATTTATTTTTATTCTTACTGCTCTGTTCTGGTTCTTGTTTCTATTCTCCAATGTTTCTGATTCACTATGAATTACATTCCTTTTTCTAAAGGTCTTTCATATTTCTTTATAGCAAGACCTCATATAGGTCAGCCTTGCTCATGCAGTGTTGCTAAGACTTTCTTTGAACTCCTAATCCTGGCTCTACTGCCCAGTGTTTTAAAGACATTCCTGCAACTCCTTTCAGACTGGACACTAACTGGCCAATGAGAAGGGAAAGACAGCACTGAGTGAGGGTCCTTCCACCTCCCTGGATCTTGCAGGAGACTTCAAACAAAGAGGGACCTGTGTAAGAATTGAATTTAGTGAGAAACTTTGAAGCTGATATATTCACATCACAGAAATGAACTGGGAGAAAGGAATGAGAGAGAGAGTTTTCCTGCTTTGATAGTACTTGGCATTAGTATCAAGTAGTCTGGTATTCAATTTTAGATGATAAGTAAAAGTCCAAACTGGCCATTTTCACAGGCCATAT
This sequence comes from Apodemus sylvaticus, assembly GCF_947179515.1. Lineage (NCBI taxonomy): Eukaryota > Metazoa > Chordata > Mammalia > Rodentia > Muridae > Apodemus > Apodemus sylvaticus. Next base: position 160,062,411 of record NC_067474.1, read on the forward strand.
TCAATCAAGATTCTGGATGAGGAACTGAACTTATTTCTAGAAATCAAATTTGTGTGTAACTAACAATGTCTGGAGAAACTGATGTAGCTGTGCCTAGGATTATACATTTTCTGTCTGAAAATCCACAATCTGAGAGGAAGGTGTGAGTAGTTATTGATGTACTTTAATTCACATGTCTGTTTCCCGAAGAACATGGGACCAGAAAGCCTGTTTCAACATTTTGAAATACCTTTTGAGATCATACATAAATCATGCCAAACTTCTTATTCCACCCTATTGTTAATTCTCACACCCAGGGACAACTGTCTGAGATGCTTAATTAACAAATCAAAGCAGACCTTGCTGCCATGTTCTCCCAGCTTCCCTCAGCCCCTACTTATTACTTACTGGGTATTGCTGGACTATCCTGACCTCTAGCCCAAGGATTTGTTGGCTCTTCTCCCAGCTCTCTCACCTCATATAATCCAAGTGTTTTGGTTCCCTGCTCCTTCATATTTACCATTAAACTCTTAGTCTCTTGGTCTGGCTTCTTTCCCCACATGGCTCATTCATGTCCATTCTCTGCTTTTCCAGATGTCATTGTGGCTGGCTATGCTCTCCCGTTTATCTGTAATGAATGTTCTGTTGCAGCACACAACCGCAGCCTTGCCCTTTCCTTTTTATTTCTCTTTTTCATTCACCTCATTATCCACTCCTTGCTTTCAAATTCATGGCCACTTTTTGGTTTAATTGGTGTTACTGCTTGACATTCACTTAAGGTTGCCTGCAGGACTTCCTAGTTATGAGGTAGAGATGCTGCAGTGAGCATTGTATATGCAATGGAACATACACATAATTAACCCTGAGCTTTGGAAGAGAAACAGGAACTGCCCTGGGAGACTGGGAAATTGTATTAATGTGCAAATTTCCCAGACCAGAGTTTTGTCTGATCCTAGGGTAGAAGGGCAGAACAGGAATGCCTCAGCTATCTATGTTCTTTGATCCCTGCTTCCTCCAGGAGAGGAGCTGCTGCTGTCTTATGGTTGCCTAAGCTAAATAGGGACTCTAAACAGGCCTAGCAACCACTAGTCCCAGATGGAGGCAGTTTGGATGTTTCTTCCAGGAGAAAAATGGAGACATTGATACAGCTTATCAAGAAGTGAGGAAGAACAGATGGTGATGTGGAGCTCTCTGTCTCCAGGCCAGGAGAAGAAGTTCTACTGAGCTATTAGAGTCTGATCTTCTGGGTCTGAAACTAACTAGGAGTCAGACTGTGTGTGTGTGTGTGTGTGTGTGTGTGTGTGTGTGTGTATGTGTGTGTGTGTGTGTGCTTGGTTTTTTTTTTTTTTGTTTGTTTGTTTTTGGTCCATATGGTGACCTGGGCAGAGGTCTTTGTCCTTGGACCCTTCCTGAATGTGGATCCCCTGGAAGCAGGAAAACTGAAATAGATGGGAATAATATTCAAAGGCATAGAAAGAGGACTTTAATATGAGTTTAGCAACACAGAAAACATTGCTATGGTCACAAAGAACCTACCAAATATTATTTACTTTTGAAGATAAAAAGTGAAAATAAAAAAAAAAGGTTCAGAGTGCAAAAATGAATCTGAATGTGACAGGGAATTATGTATTAGCTCACAAAGCAAACTCTGAAAGCAGTGGGTTCCGATTTTCCAAAGATACCAACTATAAATATTTAAATCCACATTGTGCTGTAAAAGTTGATATAAAATCACACAAATTTAGTGTATGCATTCTGATTCATTTAGACACAGTAGCCATACTGATGGAACCTGATTGCCACAAACTACACAGTAAACCCCGTTCTCCAGACAGTATCATGCTTTCCAAGATTTTGTGTGCCTACAGTCTACAGGGTTCTCATAAAATGACAGACTTGTGTTGGATTTAAAAAATAGTCTCAGTATATTTTCAAGCATTCTTAATTAGTTTTAATAAGTATCAGAATTCTCATGCTCTTTGCAGTTATATTGATGGTAACCTAAATTTTAAAATAAGCTAAGTGCTCATTCATTGAAGATAGGCTGTGTACCTCATGAGGACATTGTGGTAAAGGAATGGTTTAAGACTGGTTAGCAATGGTTAAAAGACTTTACACCTCTAAAGGAATCACAGTCAGTGCTATATGGGTCATGAAACATCAGGTAATTAGAATTTAGGCAGTGTCTACACACTTCTCTGTCTCTTCATATTTTAATCTTTAATTTTATTTCATTTGTGAAATGGGTGAGAACTTCAGGCATCTCTTCTATACTACAGGTGGCAAGAGGAATTGGAGGGCAGAGAGCACAGAATCTAGCTGAAGCAATCACCTTAAAGGGGTTTGTACAATGTGGAGAAGAAAAACTAATTGTCATGGTTTTGTATCAAGTTTTTTCTAGAGACTTAAATAAAACACGCTATTATAGCATACTGTAACAATGCAGAATGCTGCTTTATTTGAATGATATGAGAGCTTTCTGCCAACAAATCTTAGTGAATCAAAAAGTAATAATGTGGTTAAGAAACAAACAGATTTGTTTGTATTTATATATTGATAATAAAATATAGTTTAAGAAAAATGTGATACTGTTAGCCACATAGAGCATCTCATTGCTTTTTTACTGATCAAATATCCTGTCTTAGGTTGTGATCTCATTTCTTTTGCTGGTAGAGTGTGTTTAAATATTTAATATTTTTATATGTCACTCTGTTTACATTTAATATGTTGTGTAATGAATGTTCCTATATTGCATGGCATTCACACAAATTTTCATTATTTTAATAGTTATTCAAACATTAATTTTCTCTAAAGAAAAGCAAGAATTCTGTCTTGGAATTAAGTGACCAAGAACCTGCGTAATTCCACAATCTAAACTAGTGAAAGATAGTATTACAAAAATAGTTTGGGTTTGCTTCTGGCCTGATGATTATTTCACATTGCCATGAGCAAGATTTCTGATTTCACAGATATAGACAGGACCCAAGAAAGAGCTGTGTGATGTTCTTGCTCTCCAACTGCAGAACAATGCTACCTGCCAATATCTTGCTTTCCCTGTCTTCAGTATTCTGCTTCTCTCTGTTCATTATTGATGCTTTCTTTGCATTTTCTTTAGGACAAATTGAATTGTGTTTTAATTACAATAGTTCCTTCTTTCACACAATATATTCTGAGCACAGTTTCTTCTTTGTCCACTAACCCTGGCTACCACTAGTTTACTACTATCTTCCTATTTTCCATATCTACTCCCTGTCTTCTGTTTCCTCTGTAGACACAAGCAGAGTTCCATGAAACTATAGACAAATAACATTTGAAATGGCAAGGCAAGGGACCTCATATTGATGCTGGAAAAGACAACTCTATAGTAGGAAAGTAGCTCAAGAAGAGGTGAGAGAGTCAGAGCTCTATCTGCTCCCTCTATTAGGAGTCCCACAAAAATCAGCAAGCAAACAGGCAAACAACAGAAAAAGTGGTACAGATCTGTGGGTCCCCCATTCCTGTCATTGAAGTCTCTGTGATTTTTTGTTGACACGATCCTATAAGGCATGGGTTTCCACACATTGTGTGGGGGCTCAAGTTAAACCAAACATTTGGTACCACCATGCCCCTGCACATTTTTCAAGCAGTGCAGATTTTAGGGGGAGGGTTGTTTATTTTGTTTTGTGTTTTTTTGTCTCTTTCTGTAGCCTTTAGAATACCTTCTCTTGCCCAAGAGACTAGAAAATAGGAGTAAAATGCCCAAGCCTGTGCCTGCGTGACAACTCTACACTCAATGAGCTCTGTGGAAGTTCTCCTCACTAATGTTGCATTGTCACCATTGTCAGAGAGAAACTTCCTGTCCTAGCTTCAGCCTGTTTTTTTTTTTTGAAGAATCTCCATGTGACTTCCTTGACAACAACTTCACCAAATGTAAAGCACCACTGAAACCTTGCTTGTCTACAAATGATGGCCAATGCAGATTCTGCATTTTCCAATACTAGGAGATCTCAATAAGGTCACCTTCATAAATGCCAGGAAGTTACTAGTACTACAGCTATCTACATCAACACCCAATGCCCCTTACTTGCAGTTGTTCGTCCTCGCACTGCACTTTCTCTGCCTCCCCAACTGATTCCCTCCTACTCTTGTGTCCATTCACTCCCAGTCCACCCTCAGAATATTTTCTATTTCTCCTTTCCAGAAAGATCCATGAGTCCCCCTATAGTTCTCCTCATTCACCGTCTGCTCTGGGTCTGTGGACTGCAGCTGATCGTTCACCTAATAGTTATTATGAATTTGGAAGTAGATGCATGCCATAATCATATTTCTGAGTTTCAGTTACCCTACTTGACAATGATTTTTTTCTAATTCCATCTATTTTCTGTAAAATTCTAGTCATTTTTTAGCATCCAAGTAGTTCTCTGTTGTATAAATGTAACACATATTTTTTTTATCCCTTCTTCAGTTCAGGGAAATCTAGCTCATTTCAAGTTTCTGTTCTGCCACAATGAAAGTAGGTGTTTTTTCAGTAGAATGGAACATATTTTAGGTATATATTCCAAGCTGGATTTTGAAATAGCCCTATTCCCTGTTTTCTGAGGAAAGACAATATTGATTTCCACAGTGTCTGTATTAGTTTACACTCGCTCCAACAATGTAGAGTGTTCCCCTTGCTCCACATCCTTACCAGCATGAGCATTATTGACCTTAGCTATTCTCACATGTGTAGAAAATAAATCTCGAAGTAGTTTCTATTTGCATTTCTGTGATAACTAAGGATGTTCAACATTTGTTTAAGTGTTTGTAGACCATGTGAGTTTCCTCTTTTGAGAATTCTGCATCACTCTACCCCATGTTTTAAATTGAATTGTTTGTTCTAAGAACATCTCTTTTACTGACCTGCTTGGTAGGTGTTTTTACTGGGGCATATAAAGAGGAGATGTATGGATCTGCTATCTTAATACATTTTGTATGTTAGGAATCTATCTATGTAACATATACAGTGGGTAATCCTGTTTTCCCATTCCTTAGGCTGTCTTGTTTCCTTGGCCTGTTTACTGTGCTTTTTGCCTTAGAGAAGGTCCTGTAATTTTCATTTCCAGGATTCCATCTTTTTCTGCTTTCTTTATTGCTTAAATTTCCAATTTGTGTCTTAGAAAGTTGTCTGTGTTTCATTCAACTCTTTGTTTATTCTCAGATTTACTTAAGACATTTATTTATTTCCTCCTATAGTTTGATCATGTGTCCTAAATTCCTTTCAGGTATTTATTCATTTCCTTTTTAGAACCCCTGTCACCTTCATACAGTTGGTTTTTAGGTCTTTTTCTTGTGCTTTTAAATATATTAGAATATTCAGGATGATCTGCCATGATAAGATAGCTTGGCTCTGTGGATGACGTATTTCCCTAGTTGGTACTGTAACTATGCTGTTGCCTAGGCAATCTGTGTCTGGGGTGCTGATTTTAGGCTTTGTCTCCTCAGGCAGTAGTTGTGTCCCTGGGTATTTCTTTGCTCACTGTATTTTCAGAGTGTCCTGTCTCAGTGCGGTCTCTTTTACTGACCTGCTTGGTAGGTGTTTTTACTGGGGCATATAAAGAGGAGATGTATGGATCTGCTATCTTTACATATAATATTTTATTATCTGACACTTTTAATGCATTTACCTTTGTTCTTCACTTTTGATGACTTTACTAAACATTGCTGCATATGTTACCAATGAATTCACTACAGACATTTGATTCTGGGGCCTGCTGACAGACAATTGTTTCTCAAACACAACATGTTGGCCATGAGGTCACTCTGACAGTTCAAGTTGTTGATGCTCTGTAATGGTTGATGTACAGGTAGTAGTATTTTGTTAGTGCAAACACTAGTTTCAAACTTCTGGTCAGTTTTTCTGTAATATTCAGAGATAGTTTTTTTTGTGGGTTGAGATAAAGAATAATAATTTGTGATAGGTCCATTATATATAAAGATACCAACAAACTAAAATTTTAAAGTGAAATAAGGATTGTGTTTATCTCTGAAATTTTGATCAGAATGAAAGACTATGTTTGATGTTTACTGGTTAGATGATATGAGTATGGGGGGTCTTTGCAAATCCTTGGTCTGGCAGAGTGACAATCCTCAAGGAAAGAAAAAGAAATTTATTTGAGTTCCACACTGTATATATTTCAGTCTTGGCTGTGGGTACATTGTAGGTTAACGCCAATGTAGGACTTGCAGCTCTTAGGAGAAAGGTGTCCTACTGCAAATGTTACAGCTGTGAAGCAAAATGTCTCCTAGCAGTCAGAAGTCACGATATATCACAACACCCCATGGAACAAATAACCACACATGAGATATTTATTGGGATATCTCCTCAATATTCTTCTTAAAGTTCTAGATACAGCAATAAGACAGCTAAAGGAGATGAACAGAATACAAACAGGAAAGGAGGAAGTCAAAGTATCACAATTTTCAGATGATATGACAGTATACATGTGTGAACCAACAAATTCTACTAGAAAATAATAGTTCATAAACATTTTAGTAAAGTGGCTGAATTCAAATTTGACTCGAAGAAATCAGTAGGCCTCCTTCACACAAGCATATTCTACCAAGAGAATGTTCTCTCTGAACATGGTGCACAACTGAAAAGGAAGATTTTTATTACGTAGAGATGGTAAAAATTTTGTTTCAGCAGCAATGAACCATATTGGCAAAATAAAAAAGGAATGCTAAAATGATATGTAATTTTAAGAAAGTCTAGTTCAAAAGCATCTGGATTAGAATAAAAATCAATATTTAAATTAGAATAGTAGAAATTATTGACTATTGTCTGAGGAAGATATCAATAGAAAGACAATTGAGACATTTTACAAGTTTGTGCAGATACCAAACAATTTTTATCAAAGTCATTCTTGAAATGGAAAAATGGAACAAAAAATGAGTAGTGATTGTGAATCTTCTATGTGTTTAAGGTAAAAAAATTCAAGAAACATGAATTTTCCTGATCTTACAATGTGCTACAATCAAAAATCATTTAATACTGTTGTTAAGCCACAAAGAGTTATGCATCAACACTGATATGCACAGTTCAGTAAAGTAACATTTTCCTAATACACAGAAAGCCCATCACATGAACATTAGGAAAATCTTGAGATTATGTAAATTAGATTCCTACAGAATCAAGTATACAAAGACAGAATGTGGAAAACAAATTTGTACCATCTTTGCTTCCATTCTTTCTTGACAGCTATTTTTTTTATATTAGCAGAAGCTTATATGTTTACAGAGAATATGTATGTACTCTCTATGTCTGTTGCCAACCGCACTCAAAAAAAGGCATCAGATGTCTAAAACTGACATTAAGGTTGGATATCAGCTACCCAGTACTTTGGGAATTGAACACATATCCTATTTAAATCTTTCCCCCAAAAATTGAATATGTAAAAAGTAAAAGCACCTCTATAAACTGGTATACCCTCACAACAGCCTCCAAGAGAATGTGCCCATTTCCTTCCCAGTCTCCTGAAAGGCTATCTCAAACCTGAAAAATACCTGTAATTGTCTGCTTTCACAGCACCTGACAAGTGTCTTTGTTTTGTTTCTCAGTTGAAAAAGTCATTCTTATCAGTGAGCCTTCCACGTGAGAAGTATATTCTACTAAAAGTAGCTCAACTCCTAAAAGTGTTGTGTTCAACTAAAAAAGAGAAACAAACAGAGACAATTTTACATAAAATTCCTCAGCTCACATGCAGTTTCCGATTAGAAATAAATCTTTGTGGAACAGTTTTAGTTAGAATAACTTGAGACCCACCACTTCTAATCAGAGGTCATTCAAATAAAGGTGAAAATGGGATTAAATAATTTGGATGAGTGTAAGGCACTGAGTTCCTAAAATTTCCAAGGAAAAATATGAAGGATAAACTATACCTCCAGTAAGAAACAACATGAAGGATATCTGGGTTGTTTCCAGCTTCTGGCTATTATAAATAGGGCTGCTAGGAACATGGTGGAACATGTGTCCTTATTACATGATGGGGAATCCTCTGAGTATATGCCCAGGAGAGGTATAACAGGGTCCTCCAGTAGTATCCTGCCCTGTGTTCTGAACAACTGCCAGACTGATTTCCAGAGTAGTTGTACCAGCTTGCAACCCCACCAGCAGTGGAGGAATGTTCCTCTTTCTCCACATCCTCGCCAGCAAATGCTTTCTCTGGAATTTTTTATCTTAGTCATTCTGACTGGTTTGAGTTGAAATCTCAGGGTTGTTTTGATTTGTATTTCCCTGATGACTAAATATGTTCAATATTTATTTAGGTGCTTCTCAGCCATTCGATATTCCTCAAGTGAAAATTCTTTGTTTAGCTCTATACCCCATTTTATTTAATAGGGTTATTTGGCTCTTTAGAGTCTACCTTCTTGAGTTCTTTGTCTATCTTGGATATCAACACTCTGTCGAATATAGGGTAGGTAAAGATCTTAATGGATACAGAAAATGTGGTATATTTACACTATGGAATACTACTCTGCTATTAAAAACAATGAATTCATGGAATTCTTAGGCAAGTAGGTGGAACTGGAGAATGTCATCCTGAGTGAGGCAACCCAATCACAAAAGAACACACATGGTATGCACTGATGAGCAGATATTAGCCCAGAAGCTTGGAATACCCAAGAAACAATTCACATATCAAATGATGCTCAAGAAGAAGAAAGGAAAGGTCCCTGGTCCTGGAAAGGCTCAGTGCAGCAGTATAGGAGAATACCAGGATAGGGAATCAGGAAGGGGGTGATTGGAGAACAGGGGGAGGGGAGAGGGATTATGGGACTTTGGGGGGGGGAATCCAGGAAAGGGGATATCATTTGAAATGTAAATAAAGAATATATCGGACAGAAGAAAAAACAACATGAAGAATAGGCAAAGGCTTGTGCAATATTTTCTAAATTTCTAAGGATCTCATTTTTCTCTGTGAGATCTAACATTCATTTATACAATGCTCACCAAATTGCAGGATGTTTTTTTCTGAAAACACAAGGACTAAGAAATAAAAGAAAAATTCCACACACTTACAGTTCTGAAGCTTCCAATCTCAGTTCAAAGCCAGCTGAACAGGATCTAGGTAATGACCATCCTCTTGAGTTGACTGTTAAGAAATCTGGAAAGTCACCTAGAAAGGTGTTTGAACCCGATGTGTTCTTACACTATTGTAATCCCAGTATTAAAAGGCAGAGTCAGGCAGATGATTCTGAAGACCTCACATTGTATACTAGGTGACTTCTGGGTGATAGAGGAAGATGGTTTTTCAAGACAACAAATCAAAAGCTATCATCAGTAGGCCACCTTGGACATGTATGTATGGGAACAATGAACTATTCTGAATGGAGAAAAAAGATGCAGAATTGTTCTCATAGTTTCAGGATTATGTAAATTTTAATCTCTATTGCTATCTTAATGTGTATTTCATTTTCAAACTAGAAAAACATTGTGGCCTAAAATCATCTCACAGCATGCAAACATAAAGTGTTTTTACAGATTCTAAGGTATAACATTAATAAATTAGTATATGAGGACACATATATGAATTTACAGATATCATATTTACAGCTGACAGTTCATATATTTCAGATGGGAAGTAATTATGGGGTGTTTCCTAGCTTAATCTATGTTTATACAGTCATAACTTTAAAGACAGCTATTTTTTTTAAAAGACTTAAATATAGCTTCACATCCCATCAAAATTCTAGTGATCTTTAAGGGACTAAGATGTAAAAAGCTCACTGGGAATGGCAAATCTCCAACAGCAAAGTCCATTATGTTTACTAGGACAGTGATACAATAGGGGGGTTAGAAACCATAGATGGATGTGAACTATATAACAGTTTTGTACCTGCCACCAAGCAAATATAACCATGTTTACAAACAATGCACAAGAACTTCCACTTGCAAATCATTATGCAAATATCCTGGTGACAATAAGGTAAATGAAAATATCAGAATGAGTCACACTTACATATTCAGTAGATTACCAACACTGTTAAGATATGGACTTTAGGATTTGAGGGTCAATGTTCTCATGAGCAGGAAAGTAGTCTCAGTCTCAGTCCAGTTCTTGCCTGTCCACTAGCCAAAACTCCCTACACTCTGGGAGTTTCCATGGCTTTTTCAATGTCACCCACTACTCGGGAGACTGACACTTTTTTCTTGCCTAAATGTGCAGGAAATGAAGATCAAGGAAATATTTTTACTGTTGTGAGATAAATGCAGTGCCCCCTCCCCCATTACACTGCATGGTGTTTCCATAATCTTCAGGAAAAGGCTAGGCTTCTGATGCCTCCTTTCTTCAGGTTCTCAGTCCCTTTTCTGGGTTCTCCCTTCAGAATACCAGTTTCAATCAAGTAATGACTTTCACTACCTACGCCACATGTTTCCCATCCTCACACTGTCCCACAAGCTGTCTTGCAGCTAAACAGAAGTTTCCTTTGCCTGCATGGTACTGTCTTAGTTGTGCTGGGTTACAAAATATGAACTGGAAGTTGCTCTAGGAAAGCCCTCGAGGCCCCTGTAGTATGGCACATAGTGTGGTCCTTACAATGCTCTTCCACAGATACTGTACGTTCCAAATCTAGAGCCTCTGATTCCTTGCTCTTCAAATGTGATATGGTGATTTTCACTAAGCAAATGACTTTTATCTCTCAAACTCTTCATGTGTTCTCTTCCACATAACTCCAACAGTGAATCTACCTGGATCTATTCAGTCCACTAGCACCATATGCTTGCTGTACCATAGACAAGAAATATATGCATAAATGGTTATAGAATGAAGGCAATAATATTGTGCTAGGGGTAGAAGTTGAGATTTGTTTTTATTGTCTACAATTTGGAATTTTACCATAGCACATGAAATCTCTGCACATTTGAAATAATTATCTCATTATTCCAATAGTAAGTCATCAAGTAATGCGGCCTATTTCCAATGAACTTGTGTAACTGGAATCTCCAGAAACTTTCCAATTGGTTGCAGTTTCCAGATTGTAAAGGTCTATTCCAGACACCTAACTTTCACTTGCCTGGTGGGTGAGCTTTCAACATCCCTGACACTCCAATGACAGAAATTAGACATAATCAATTTAAAGCAGGGCCCTGGTGTACTAAAGATTCTGTTAAACATGTCACGTTTAACACAAACACAAATACTGAAAACAACTTAATGTTATCACTCAGTATTCTCTCACAAGTAATACCATTTCATTTAATATTTTATGCAAGGGGGAAATTATATCATGTATGGATGTGCTCAATATAACATGTTACATTTTCTTTTGTTGAATCAAGGTTTTCAATTTATGTTTTCATTAGAATTACTGAGCTGAGTTATATCTTAAGTATCACATGACAAACAAAACCCACCAATGAAGTATCAGGGCAATGCCACAAATACCAAGCCTCTACATGACAACAATTAATGCCATTTTACATTCTTTCTCAAGTAGAAAAGGATACCTCTTTATTTGAACAAACACATCAGCTTTGGTTAGTTGGCAGACTAACTTACAGACATGTCTTAAATACTTTTCAAAGGCTATATAGATAAAAGAACACTAATCTAGTTAGAGGAATGATAGAGGTATGGACTCTGGCTTCAGTTTATATGTGGCTAAAAATAAGAGTCTGAAAATGTAATGACATCTCGGCTTGACCACAGCTCACCAGGTGTCTCCAGTCCTGGTATAGAAACACACTAAACTTTATCCTTATAGTGCTAACAGGAGGCATCAGGGAAAAGTCTATAAGCAGGAGTAATAGGCAGGGAGCAAATATGGATGAACTGTTTTCTGTTATGGTACTGACTTGTTCAAGTTTTGAAACCTTGACCTGGTCCATTAGCACCATGGTTTATTCAACTGAGATAATTATTCAAGCCCCTAAAGGATGCTCAAACTGCTCTAGACTGAGAGAAGAGGGGTGATGAGAAGGGAACTGAGGGCCAATATGGAGAGAGAGATATTGTGAAGAAATTATGCAGTAAAGATATAACCTACCTGTTAATAACTATATTTAATGTTTGAAGAATCGTTACTCTCAGCTATAAAGTAATAACATGTGAATTTTTACAGTATCTGACTAACAATAAATGGAGGACTTCTTGGTATGAAGCAATTTATTATAATGGAAGCTCATTGATTATTAAATTATCAGTAAGCTAGAAGAAATTACAAATATTGATGGGTGGTACCTACAATATAAAGATTAGCTAGAATTAAAATAAATTACTCATAATTGTTTCAGGTCTCCTGGGAGAATCCCAAACAGAGAAACTATCTTCATGTATATACACAAAGCATCTGCCATCAGCTAGATATACCTTTCCCTCAAAGGTAGATGGCTCACAGCTACTTTCCTATGAAATGGTTCTTGAAACATCTATTCCAATTACAAACTGTAATAGAAGCCTACAGATCACTTCTAGGAAAAAGGCACTTTGTTGTGAATGTTGGATTTAATAGCATGCACTTGAGAGTATTCATGTGGACATTTATGAATGCAGAGCAGATACCAGTTTATCGAAAAGAGCTAATCACACTACAAATCAATGAATCGGCAACATTAATTTTATTCTTGGAAAGAGAGTAATTTATGATATTTTCCCCTAACTAACAAGGCTAAGTTCTGTTGTAATATCTCCCTTTTCATTTCTAATTTTGTTAATTTGGATACTTTCTCTGTGCCCTTTGGTCAGTCTGGCTAAGGGTTTATTTATCTTGTTGATTTTCTCAAAGAACCAGCTCCTGGACTCGTTGATTCTTTGTATGGTTCTCTTTGTTTCCACTTGATTGATTTCAGCCCTGAGTTTGATGATTTCCTGTCTTCTACTCCTCCTGGGTTAAATAGCTTCTTTTTGTTCCAGGGCTTTCAGGTGTATCATAAAGCTGCTAGTATATGCTCTCTCCATTTTCTTTTTGGAGGCACTCAGGGCTATGAGTTTTCCTCTTAGCACTGCTTTCATTGTGTCCCAAAGATTTGGGCATGTTGTGCCTTCATTTTCATTAAATTCTAAAAAGTCTCTGATTTCTTTCTTTATTTCTTCTTTGGCCAAGGTGTCATTGAGTAGAGTATTGTTCAGCTTCCATGTGTATGTGGGCTTTCTGTTGTTTTTGTTGCTATTGAAAACCACTCTTACACCATAGTGATCTGATAGTAGGCATGGGATTAGTTTGATCTTCTTGTATTTGTTGAGGTCTGTCTTGTGACCAATTATATGGTCGATTTTGGAGAAGGTACCATGAGGTGCTGAGAAAAAGGTATATTCTTTTGCTTTAGGGTGAAATGTTCTATAAATATCAGTCAGATCCAATTGGTCCAAAGTTTCAATTAGTTTTACTGTGTCCCTGTTTAGTTTCTGTTTTCCTGATCGGTCCATTGAGGAGAGTGGAGTGTTGAAGTCCCCCACAATTATTGTGTTAGGTGCAATGTGTGCTTTGAGCTTTAGTAAAGTTTCTTTTACGAATGAGGGTGCCTTTGTATTTGGAGCATAGATGTTCAGAACTGAAAGTTCTTCTTGGTAGATTTTTCCTTTGACCAGTAAGAAGTGTCCCTCAGTGTCTCTTTTGATGACTTTAGGTTGAAAGTCAATTTTATCTGATATTAGAATGGCTACTCCGGCTCGTTTCCTGAGACCATTGGCTTGTAAAATTGTCTTCCAGCCTTTTACTCTAAGGTAGTTTTTGTCTTTGACATTTAGGTGTGTTTCCTGTATGCAGCAAAATGTAGGGTCCTGTTTCCTTATCCATTCTGTTAGTCTATGTCTTTTTATTGGGGAATTGAGTCCATTGATGTTAAGAGATATTAAGGAATAGAGATTATTGCTTCCTGTCATTTTTGATGTTATTTTTATATTTGAGTGATTATCTTCTTTTGGGTTTGATGAAGGAAGGTTACTATCTTACTTTTTCCAGGATGTAGTTTCCCTCCTTGTATTGGAGTTTTCCTCCTATTATTCTTTGTAGAGCTGGGTTTGTGGAAAGATATTGTGTAAATTTGGTTTTGTCATGGAATGTCTTGGTTTCTCCATCTATTGTGATTGAGAGTTTTGCTGGGTATAGTAGTCTTGGCTGACATTTGTGTTCTCTTAGAGTCTGCTTGAGATCTGCCCAGGATCTTTTAGCTTTCATGGTCTCTGGTTAGAAGTCTGGTGTGATTCTGATAGGTCTTCCTTTATATGTTTCTTGGCCTTTTTCTCTTGCTGTCTTTAATATTCTTTGTTTAGCACACTTGGGGTTTTGATTATTATGTGACGAGAGGTATTTCTGCTCAGGTCCAGTCTGTTTGGAGTTCTGTAGGCTTCTTGTATATTCATGGGCATTTCTCTCTTTAAGTTGGGAAAGCTTTCTTCCATAATTTTGTTGAGGATATTTGCTGGCCCTTTCAGCTGTAAATCTTCACTCTCATCTATACCTATAATCCTTAGGTTTGGTCTTCTCATTGGGTCCTGGATTTTCTGGATGTTCCTGGATACAAGCTTTTTGCATTTTGCATTTTCTTTGACTGTTGAGTCAATAGTTTCTATGATATCTTCAGCATCTGAGATTCTTTCTTCCATCTCTTGTATTCTGTTGTTGATATTTGCATCTATGGCCCCTGATTTCTTCTCAAGGTTTTCTATCTCCAAAGTTGTCTCCCTTAGTGATTTCTTAGTTGTTTCTACTTCTGATTTTAGATCCTGAATGGTTTTGCTTAGCTCCTTCACTTGCTTGTTTGTGTTTTCATGTAATTCTTTAAGAGATTTTTGTTTCCACTTTCATGACTTCTGCTGTTTGACTCACTTTCTCCTGCATTTCTTTAAGTTTTATTTTGTGTGTGTTTTTTCTTTACTGGCTTCTATCTCTTGAGCCTTATTCTCCTGAATTTCTTTAAGTGATTTTTGTGTTTCCATTATACGGGTTTCTAGCTTATTCATGTTCCCCTGCATTTCTGTAAGAGATTCATTTATGTCCTTTTTGTGTTCTTCTAGCAGCATCATGAACAGTGATTTTAAATCCAAATCTTGTTTTTCTGGTGTGTTTGTGTAACCAGGACTTGCTGATGTTGGAGAGTTTGGTTCAGACGCTGCCATATTGCCTAGATCTGTTAGTTGTGTTCCTGCATTTGCCCTTTGCCATCTTGTTATCTCTGGCGTTAGTTGGTCTTGTCTCTGGCTGGTATTTGTGCCTCCTGTGGGGCTGTAGGGCTATTTCTGCAACACTGGATGGCTGGCTTTCCCATTACAGATTACTGATGTGCTGTCCTCCTCTTGGGTGCCCTTGGAGCCCCAGTGTGCCTTGCCCCAGGTTGTCTGTGTGAACCAGGCGGTGCTCGTTTGCTCCTTCAGTGAGTGCTTATGGACTATGCTGCCGGACCTTTTCTGAGTGCTGGTCTCTCTACTAGGCAGCCGATCTCCCAACTGGGTTGGTGCACACAAGGCTAGCCTAGCTGCTGAGGCCCTGAGTCTAGGAAAAAGCCTGGCAGGCTAAGGCCTGAGCAAAGTTCCCCTTGGGCTATGACTGTTAATTGGTTCTGGTAGGTGGCCAGGATGGCGGAGTGTGTGCGTGCTCCCTGAAAGTGGCGGGAGAGTCTGCTAGGCTAACAACCTCCTGGCCGGGTTGGCACACAGATGGCCTACTGAGCAGCCCAGGGCCTGGGGTCAGTCCAAGGCCTGTCTGTCTTAGACTGGCCCGTAGTCAAAATGGTGGCACAAGCACCGGGCTGGGCAAACAACCTCCTGGCCGGGTTGGCACCCCGATGGCCCCCTGAACAGCCCTGGGCCTGGATGCAGGCCAACGCCCATCGGGCTTAGACCCCTGTGATGTTGGCCTCGGGTTATATTTGTGTACCTCAGTCTGTCTGATTTCTCTGGCACCCAAGATCCAAGATGGCGGAGAGACTGTAGTAACTGACTGGCAAGAGGCAGAGTTCTGATGTAGTTTCTGTGGGGTGAAAGGCTCTGTAAATCTACCACTGCTTGCAGCCCGGCTGGCCAGCAAAGGTCAGTGGTGGGTTTTTATATTTTTATTGAATATTTTCTTTATTTACATTTCAAATGACATCCCCTTTCCAGATCACCCCTCCAGAAGACCCCTATGCAATTCCGACTTACAGTGCGGGTATGAGGGTGCTCCCACTCCCATCCACCCACTCTTATCTTCCAGTCCTCACATTCCCCTACACTGGAGCATTGAACAACCATTGGTCCAAAAGCCACTCCTCCAACTTACATACAACAAGGCCATCCTCTGCAACATATGTGGCTGGACTCATGAGTTCCTGCATGTGTACTATTTGGTTGGTGGTCCAGTCCCGGGGAGTTTGGCTGATTGACACTGTTGCTCCCCAAACGGTACTGTAAATGTCCTTGGCTCCTTCAGTCCCTTCCCCAGTTCCTCTATCATGGACCACAAGTTCAGTCCAGTGGTAACCTGTGAGCTTCCTCCTTTCTATTTTTTAGGCTCTAGCAGAGCCTTTCAGGAGACAGCCATATCAGGCTCCTGTCGGCAAGCACTTTCCTGGATCCACAATAACCTCCTGGTTTGGGGATTGTATATTGGATGGTTCCCCAGGTGGGGCAGTCTCTTGATGGTCTTTTTTTTTTTTTTTCAGTCTTTGCTTGACACTTTGTCTCCATAATGCCTCCTGTGAATATTTTGTTCCCCCTTCTAAGAAGGATTAAGCATCCAAAAATTGGTCTTGCCTGTTCTTGAGCTTCATATGTTCAGTGAATTGTATCTTGGGTATTCAGAGCTTTTGGGCTAATATCCACTTATCAGTAAGTCCATACCATGTGTGTTCTTTGTGATTGGGTTACCTCACACAGGGTGATGTATTCTAGTTCCATCCTTTTGCCTAATAATTTCATGAATTATTTTTAATAGCTGAGTAGAACCCCACTGTGTAATTCACCATATTTCCTGTTTCCATTCCTGTGTTAAAGGACATCTGTTTTTTTTTTTCAGCTTCTGGGTATTATAAATAAGGCTGCTGTGAACATAGTGTTACATGTGTCCTCATTACATGTTGAAGCACATTCCGGGTATATGCTCAGCAGTGGCATAGCTGGGTCCAATTTTCTGATGAACCATCAGTCTTATTTCCAGAGTGAGTGCACCAACTTGCAATCCCACCAGCAATGGAGGAAAGTTCCCCTTTCTCCACATCTTCACCAGCATCTCCTGTCACCTGAGTTTTTGATCTTAGCTACTCTTATGGTTGTGAGGTGAAATCTCAGGATTGTTTTGATTTGCATTTCCCCGATCACTAAGGATGTTGAAAATTTCTTTCAGTGCTTCTCAGTCATTCGATATTGAGAATTCTCTGTTTAGTTCTGCACTCCACATTTTATTAGGATTATTTGGTTCTTTGGAGTCTAACATGTTAGGTTCTTTGTATATATTGGATATTAGCCCTCTACCAGATGTAGGATTGCTAAAGATCTTTTTCCAATCTATTGATTGCCATTTTGTCCTATCAAGAGTGTCCTTTGCCTTAGAAAAGCTTTGCAATTTTATGAGGTCCCATTTGTCAATTCTTGATCTTAGAGCTTACTCTATTGGTGTTGTGTTCAGGAAATTTCCCCTGTGCCCATGTGCTCAAGGCTCTTTCCCACTTTCTTTTCTATTAGTTTCAGTGTGTCTGGTTTTATGTGGAGGTCCTCGATCCATTTGGAATTGATCTTTGTATCAATGAATAAGATAAGAATGGATTAATTTGCATTCTTCTACATGCTGAACACCAGTTGACCCAGCAAAATCTTTTTAAAATGCTGTCTTTTTCCACTAGAAGGCTTTAGTTCTTTTTTCAAATATTAAGTGATAATAGTTGTGTGGGTTCAATTCTAGATCCTCAATTTTACTCCAGTGATCTACCTGCCCCTTCACTGTACCAATACCATGCAAAATTTTCACTATTGCTCTGTAGTACTGCTTGAGGTTAGGGGTTGTGATTCCCCCAGAACTTCTTTTATTGTTGAGAATTGTTTTCACTATCCTGGGTTATTTTCTTATTACAAATGAATTTGATAATTGCTCATTCTGTTTCTATGAGGAATTGAGTTGGAATTTTGATTGGGATTGCATTGAATCTGTAGATTGCTTTCAGCATGATGACCATTTTTACTGTACTATTCCTACCATTCCATGATGATGGGAGATCTTTCCATCTTCTGAGATCGTCTTTAACTTCTTACTTCAGAGACTTTAACTTCTTGTCATACAGATCTTTCACTTGTTTGGTTATAATCACACCAAGATATTTTATATTGTTTGTGATTATTGTGAAGGGTGTTGCTTCACTGATTTCTTTTTCAGACTATTTATTCTTTGAATATAGGAAGGTTACTGACTTGTTTTAGTTGATTCTATATCTGGTCATTTTGATGAAATTATTATTAGCTCTAGGAGTTCTCTGTTGGATTTTTTGAGGTCACTTAAGTATACTATAGTATCATCTGCAAATATTGATGTTTTGACTCTTCGTTTCTAATTGGTATCCCTTTGACTTTTTTTTTTTTTTTTTTTGCTAATTGCTCTGGCTAGAAGTTTGAGTCCTGTATTGAATAGTGGTGGAGAGGGTGGGCAGCCTTGTCTAGTCCCTGATTTTAGTGGGATTGCTTCAAGTTTCTCTCTATTTAATTTGATATTGGCTACTGGTCTGTTGTATATTTTACTATGTTTAGGTATGGGCCTTTAATTCCTGATCTTTCCAAGACTTTTATCATGAAGGGGTGTTGGATTTGTCAAATACTTTCTGAGTGTCTAATGAAATGATCATGTGTCTATTTTCTTTAAATTAGTTTATATAGTGGATTATGCTAATTTCCTGACATATAGGCCTCCCTGGGATGAGGCCTAGTTGATCGTCATGAACATTTTGATATATTATTGAATTTGTTTTTTGAGGATTTAATTAAGTATATTTGCATCAATGTTCATATGGGAAATTGGACTGAAGATCTCTTTCTTTGCTGTGTCTTTGTGTGGTTTTCATATTAATGTAACATTGGATTCATAGATCAAATTTGGTATTGTTCCTCCTGTTTCTATTTTGTGGAATAGTTTAGAGTGAGTTAGTAATAGGTTTTCTTTGAAGGTCTAATAGAATTCTGTACAAAAGTTGTCTGGTACTGGACTTTTCTTGCTTGAGAGATTATTAATGATGGCTTGTGTTTCTTTAGGGTGATAGACTGTTTAGATCATTTATCTGATCCTGATTTAACTTTGATATTTGGTATCTGTCTGGAAAATTGTCCATTTCATCCAGATGTTTCAGTTTTATTGATTATAGGCCTTTGTAGTAGGAGGTGATGATATTTTTAATTTCCAGAGTTTCCATTATTATGTCCCCCTTTTCATTTCTGATTTTGTTTATTTGGACCCTGTCTCTGTGCCCTCTAGTTAGTCTACCTAAGAGTTTATATTGTGTCTTCATTTTCATTAAAATCTAAGGAGTCTTTTATTTATTTCTTCCTTGAACAAGTTATCATTTATTAGGGTATATTTCAGCTGCCATGTGTATGTGGTCTTTATGTAGGGTTTTTTTTTTGTTGTTTTGTTGTTGTTGTTGTTGTTGCTGCTGCTGCTGCTGCTGCTGCTTTTGCTATTGAAGACCAGCTTTAGTCAGTGTTGATATGTTAGGATGCCTAGGATTATGTCAATCTTCTTATATCTGATGAGGCCTGATTTGTAACTGATTATATTGTCAGTTTTGGAAAAGGTATCATGAAGTGCTGAGAAGAATGTATATTCTTTTGTTTTAGTATGAAATGTGTAGAAATCAGTTAAATCCATTCAGTCTATAACTTCTGTTAGATTCACTGAGTCTCTTTATAGTTTTTGCTTCCCTTATCTGTCCATTGATGAGAGTGGGGTGTTGAATTCTTCCACTATCTGTGGGGGCAATGTGTGCTTTGAGCATTAGTAAAGTTTTTTTTTTTTAATGAATGTGGCTACTCTTGCATGTGGATCACAGATGATCAGAATTAAGAGTCCTTCTTAGTAACATTTTCCTTTGATGAATATGAAATGACCTTCATTATATATTTTTATAAATTTTGGTTGAAAGTATTTTATTTGACATCAGTATGGCTACTCCAGCTTTTGTTGGGTGTGTGTGTGTGGGACTATTAGCACAGAAAATTGTTTCCTGCCCTTTACTCTGAGATAGTTGCTGTCTTTGTCACTGAGGTGTGTTTCATGTAAGCAGCAAAATGTTGGGTCCTGTTTAAATATCCAGTCTGTTATTCTGTGTCTTTTTCTTGCGGAATTGAGTTTATTGATGTTAAGACTTAATAAAGAAAAATGATTCTTGTTTCCTGTTTTTGTTGGTGTTGTTTTGTGGTTGTGGTTGTGGTTGTTGTTGTTAGAGGTGAAATTATGTTTGCATGGCTATCTTCTTTTGGGTTTGTTAAAAGATTACTTTCTTGCTTTTTCTATGGAGAAGTTTCCCTGTTTGTGTTGGATTTTTCAATTTTTATTCTTTGTAGGCCTGGATTGTTGGAAAGATATTGTGTAAATTTGTTTTTGTCCTGGACTATCTTGGTTTCTCCCTCTATGGTAATTGAGAGATTTGCTGGGTATGGTAGCTTGCATTGTCATTTGTGTTCCCTTAGGGTCTATATGACATCTGCCCAGGATCTTCTAAGTTTCTTAATCTCTGGTAAGAAGTCTGGTATAATTATGATAAGTCTGAAATTATATGTTATTTGACCTATTTTCTTACTGCTTGATATTCTTTGTTCATTGCATTTGATGTTTTGAATATTATTGACAGGAGGAATTTCCCTTCTGATCAAGTCTATTTGGAGTTGTGTATTATTACTGTATGATCATGGTTATCTCTTTCTTTAGGTTAGGGAAGTTTTCTTCTATAATTTTGTTGAAGGTATTAATGGCCCTTTAAGTTGGGAATCTTCACTTTCTACTATACCTATAATCTTCAGGTTTGGTCTTCTCATTGTGTCCTGGATTTCCTTGGTATTTTGGTTTAGTAGCTTTCTGTAATTTGCATTTTCTTTGACTGCAGTGTCAATATTTTCTATAGTATCTCCTACACCTGAGATTCTCTCTACTATTTTTTGTATGCTGTTGGTGATGCTTGCATGTGTGATTTCTTATCTATTTCCTAGGTTTTCTATCTCTAGGATTGTCTCCCTTTGTGATTTATTTTTATTCCTTTTTTCCATTTTTTTCCATCCTGGATGCCTTTGCTCAATTCCATCACCTATTTGGTTGTGTTTTCCTGTAATTCTTTAAGGGCTTTTTTTTGTGTTTCCTCTTTCTACCTGTAATCTGTGTTGTCTTGTATTTCTTTAAGGGAATTATTTATGTCCTACATAAAGTCCTCTGTCAGCATCATGATACGTGATTTTAAATCAGAGTCTTGCTTTTCTGTTGGGTTGGGATATCCAGAGTTCACTGTGGTGGGAGAATTCGTTCTGATGTTGCTAAGGAGATGTGGTTTCTGTTGCTTATGATCTGGCCCTTGCCTCTTGCCATCTGATAATCTGTGGTGTTAGCTGGTCTTACTTTACTGACTGTCTCTTTTCCCTCCTTCAAGCCTGTGTGTCAGTACTCCTGGGAAAACAGCTCTTTCCAGGAGGAATTTGGGTATGGAGAACTGTGGCACAGGGTCAGTGCTGGGGTGCTGAGAGAAACAGAGAACTATCTTTTCACAGGCTTTTCCTCAATTCTTGTGACCTCAGGGTCTTGGATGGTTCCCTAGGAGGAGAAGTTGTGGTCTTTCCTGTGCTTACAGGCATGTCATCACTCCTAGGAGCCCACCTCTCTCCCGAAGATATTTGTGTATGGAGAGCTGTAACACAGGATCAGCTCTCGGAGCTGTGGCACAGGAACAACCAATTTATTTATTATTAATTGTACTTTTAATTGATTACATTCAAAAGTTACCCCCATTTCCAGTTTCACATCCTCTCAGAGGATTGCCTTATCTGGTATCAGTGGAAGGGGAGGCTCTTGGTCCTGTGGCGGTTTCATGCCACAGCATAGAAGAAAGCTAATTTGGTGAGGCAGAGGCATGTGGGTATGTGGGAGAGCTTCCTCACAACAGCAGGGGAAAGGGCAGAGGAATAGGGAGTTCAAGGTTTTCTTTTAAAGTTAGGAAAATCATTAATTTTATGAGTGTCTTATATAGCATACATTTCCATATTCATCAAACAACTCTTTCTTGATTTACCCTAACTTTTACCTCTATACAATTCATTACTCATTTTTTAAAATTTATAAATGATGAAAGAGAAACTGATGACACATAAACATTCCTTTTAGATTAATCAGTTTAGGAAGGAAAAGTTTTGAATTGCTACAACCTGAGTTTTACACATATAATATTACATGTAGTAAATATTGTGTGACATCTGTTGCACTAAAGTGTATTACAAAATAATAATGTGCCTGAAATTGTTAACTAATGCTGGTTATTAGAGGAATATTTATAATGATATTTGTTAATGTCCCATATATCAATTTATGGACCATTTTACATATTATGCATAAATTAACTATATGTGCACACACATATTTTTTTAATATTTTTATTTTCTATATTCTTTGTTTACATTCCAAATGATTTCCCCTTTCCCAGATCCCCCCTCCCCATATGTCCCATAAACCTTCTTCTCTCCATCCTTTCTCGAATCACCTCCCTCCTTTTTCTCTGTCCTTATATTCCCTCCCAATGCTAGGTCAATCCTTTCCAGGATCAGGACCCTCTCCATACTTCTTCATAGGCATCATTTGTTATGCAATTTGTGCACACACATATTATGTAATATTTATGTATTTCCTCAGGTTCCCTCCTCCATGTGTAGTGTGTCATGTACTGCTGGATTCAGGACAATTCATCAAGAAGAAACAGCAGACTGCTGCTTTGGTTGTGTTCAGTGCCCAGAAAATGAGGTTTCTAATGAAACAGGCATAGGCTTGGATGCAGAAGAAAACTTGATGAATTTGAATACATTCTCTTTCCAAACTAGAAATATGATATGGCCTAAATGAAATTGAAGACCTAAAATCTTCATGTTTCAGAACTTTATCAGTTACATAACATCAACTTTTTTGTTGTTTGTTTTTTGGATTTCTTTCTTTCTTTCTTTCTTTTTTTTTTTCTGAGACAGGGTTTCTATGTGTAGCCCTGGCTGTCCTGGAACTTACTCTGTAGAATAGGCTGTCCTGGATCTCAGAAATCCTCCTGCCTCTGCATCCCATAGTGCTGGGATTACAGGCGTGCGCCACCACTGCCTGGCAATATCAACTTCTTTTAGACCCAGGAAATAACCTGCAATATCCTCTACAAACAATGCATTTCTCACAATGTGATTGTTACTGATTTTATATTATGTAGAAAATGTTTAGGGAGACAAACATGTGTAACAATTTTAAACAAAAATTTTAGGCATAATCTATGTATATGCTTACTCTTCTTTGATACGTTGTACAAAGAAAGCTGACTACATGACCAGTCCACAATCTTTTATTCCATCACCTGCTTAGTCCTTGTCAAAGGCTAGATGCTCAGGGTAACAGTTGTTTAATGAATTATATTTTAAGAGCTTAGATGGTTTAAAGTATTAGGACAAGAGTGGAGATTTCAAGAATGTAATAAGACTGCACATTACCCTTGTTTGTGACTAGTGAATTTATGGTTTGAGGAATTATAAAATCTGAGATTGTGTATATCATTTTTCATTATATTTTTCTTTCTTTTTTTGTTTAATAAATACTTTCAGCTGTTCCATTCCCTATGATGGTATTTTGTTCCACCACAAAAGATAGTTTAATAGAGAACAATTATTAATTTCATAACTATGATATTTTATAATGGTTTATTGTTTTCACCAGCAGATGTGGAACAGTGTATGAGGTGTCCAGATGATAAGTATGCCAACTTAGAGCAAACCAACTGCCTCCAAAGAAGGCATTTCTGGCTTGTGAAGATCCATTGGGAATAGCTCTAGGCTCCATGGCCCTGTCCTTCTTAGTCATCACAATTCTAGTACTAGTCACTTTTGTGAAGAACAGGGATGCTCCTATTGTGAAGGCCAATAGCCGCATTCTCAGCTACATCCTGCTCATCTCTCTTATCTTGTGCTTTCTCTGCTCATTGCTCTTCGTTGGACATCCCAACCAGGCCACCTGCATCCTGCTGCAGATCACATTTGGAGTATTTTTCACAGTGGCTATTTCTACAGTGTTGGCCAAAACAATAACCGTGGTCATGGATTTCAAACTTACTACTCCAGGAAGGAGAATGAGAGGGATGCTGACATCGGGGGCACCTGACATGGTCATCCCATTTTGTACCCTAATCCAAATTGTTCTCTGTGGCATGTTGTTGGTTATATCTCCTCCCTTTATTGACAGAGATATACAATCTGAACATGGGAAGACTATCATTATTTGCAACAATGGGCCAGACATTTCCTTCCATGTTGTCCTGGGATATTTGGGTTCCTTGGCTCTGGGAAGCTTCACAGTGGCTTTCCTGGCTAGGGACCTTCCTGACAGATTCAATGAAGCCAAGTTCCTAAGTTTCAGCATGCTGGTGTTCTGCAGTGTCTGGATCACCTTCCTCCCTGTCTACCATAGTACCAGGGGAAAGGAATGGTGGTTGTGGAGGTCTTCTCTATCTTGGCTTCTAGTGCAAGGTTGCTGGGGTGTATCTTTGTCCCAAAGTGTTATGTTATTTTAGTTAGAACAGATTCAAATTCCATACAGAAGTACAAAGATAAATGGCTCCTTTAAAACTTTCATAGTATGAAAATGTTAGATGATACTCAACATATTATTCTTTGTCTTAAAACAGTAGCACTTAATTATGTAAAAAAATTAAGTAATATACAATTTTGAACTTACAAACAGGACAACACTCTCCATTGTGATACCAATTACCAAAGTTTGTTGGAAAATTGTTTCATTCATAAGTACACAATTCTGAAGATATTGAAAACTGGGAATCTCAACTGAGGAATCGCTTCCATTATTTTGAGCTGTGTTTTTTTGTGTAAGCTCTGTAGTTAATAAATGATTAATATAAGTTGATGGTACTGACTGTGGACAGTACCCACTCGAGGTAAGTTGTTCTTGAAGTTATAAGAAAAAGGACTGCAGACAACATGGACATGAAGCCAGTAAACAACATTCTTCCACGTGCTTTCATGGCGTGCTTACATCCAATTTCATGCCTTGGCTACAGTGAATATACTGTGACCAAGACACATAAGTAAATAACCACTTTTCTCACATGTTTCTTTTGATCATGGTGGTTTTTTTTTTTCACAGCAACAGAATCTAAGACATTACCTAAGTGGTAAATTGCCTTCATTGTGATTTGGAATATCATAGAATCCTGATGCACTAAAAGCCACTTATTTGAAAAGAGAAACAAGAGTGAGTGTTGGCAGCAAGTGAAGCACAGGGACACTATTGTATATGACAGCACAAAAGCTCTGCACTGTGGAATAGCTTTACAATGAACTAGGAGTATGTTAAAAATATCAGATAACTTACAATGAAGGGGACATTTTATGAAAATGACAATGGGATTCAGGTTGTTCCTGCAATATAAGGCTCTGTAAATTTATGTGAAAAGCCACAACTTTATTATGAAATGAAAGTGTTTCATTAAGCGTGTAAAATCACTAACAGGAATGTCCTACATAAGACCTTTACCACATTAAGGTCAGTGAATGTGATGAACATATATGAATCACTCTAGATGAAGGGTCTCATCATAAATTTTATCAAAATATGAGTACTAAAGATTATTCCCATTTAATATTACACACACAAACATGCACATATAAACACATACATATTATTTCTTTACATCAGGCTTTGAAGGTCGGTGTCATTTTTCCCTCAAAGTACTATTTGCTGCTTCATTTCTTAAATATAATTTGTTAGTTTATTTATGACATTGTCATTTAATTGCTTTTTGTTTATATTTCCTGTCTCTAAAACACCCTTTTTGTTACTCCCAACACTCCTAAAATGGACATGGCCTCTTATTCATTAATTCTTATTGATTATGCATATATTTGCATATATACATAAACATAAATTGTGGAACCTGTGTATAATTGCATATATTTATATTCTGATAAAGCCACATAGCAGTAAAATCACTCTTAATGACATTTGGCTATTCTTAAAAATCAGGGTCTTGATCAGCTGCCATCAGAAAGCTTTTCTTCTGTAGTAGATAGGATCAAATACAAATACCATTAGGCAGTCAATTTTGAGAATGTAAAAGAATGTGGAACACATATTCATCAATGGGATGTCTCCATTAAATCCCTTGCCTCAGGACTCAGGAAATACTGGAAAAGTATAGGTAGAAGTATTACTAGTGCCACAAAGGATTGAAAAAACCCACCATGGGAAACAGTACTTCTAAAACAAGAAAGAGAGATGCACATATGAAATTACTGAGACTGTGGAAACATGCACAGGGCCTGCATAGTTCTGTTCAAAATAGGGTCTCAATATTTAGAGGGGAATGGAACTACATCCTCATTCCAATCCAGTTGATAGCCACTTACAAAAATCAGTTTTAAATATTTTTTTTATAATATAAAATGCTTTATGAAATGAAGGATGAAACCATACCTTGGCATCTACCCCATGAAGTTGTTCAGGATACTATTCTATATGTAGAAATCATTTTCTAGAAACATAATGGCCACCAGATAAATGAAGAATTGAGACATTAAAATTCAGGTCCAAATTATCAATGATTAAACAGAGTTGCTTTCAGTTTATGGCTGAACTACCAAAAACACATTTAGAAGGAAAAAAATAATTATCACAGAAAATGTAGCCATGCTTAATTGAGCAAGCAAAACACACATGTGAGATTTTATCCCTAAAAGACTCATGAAGCTTCCCACTAAGTACTCAAATACACAGACACAGATTAAGCTTATTGCCAGAATCAGATAGATGGTCAATATTCCTATTAACTATTGAATAAATAGAACATTAGAGAAAATCTAGGACAATAAATGTACTTCTTTTGGATAAGAAGCTATCCCCAGTGTCTGAGATCCTAAGGGTGAGATGTTACCATTTGTGCCTGCAGATCATGAGGGAAGGTGTGTTGAAATAACTCACCTTTTAGCTAATCAATGTGCTTTGGACTTCTTTCTTTCATGAATAAAGATTTCCTGTGCTTTTCTGTTTCTGATGCTCATCACATCTTTTATTCAATTTTCATGTCTTTGGGATTTAAAGAATATGTTTTCCAAATGGTAGTCACAATACACTGTACACTTTGATAGTGATGGATGCTTCCCATTATTATTATTCTGTGTTAGGTTAGTATGAAATTCATTTTTGATGTTTTCTGTATTTTTCCATATCTCACTGGAAAAATAGTGGAAATTCTCACTGGTGACACTTTTATAAGCCATAATAAGGTTTAAAATTACAAATATATAAACTGTTATGTCAATACACGTTACAGGTTTAGAAAGAAAAATCTAGCTCCAAACACTCAATAGAAAAATGCAAATTTAATCATAGAGCATGTTTGGTATGTTTACTTCTCATGAGAAGTCATAGCTAATAACAGATGAAGTGCTAACTGTGTTGGGGCAGATGAACAATTTTCTAACAGAGAGAAGATCTCTGTGCTCAGACATAGCTCAAAGGATCTAAAAGTATAAGGAAGACTGAGGTGTTAAGAGAAATCTGATACTTTTTAAGAAATTGACTTAGTAACAACATACAAAAAGTTAATATTAATTTAATGGGTAAAAGATCAGAAAGGATAAAAATCTAGGTATGTGGTATATTATATAATTTTTGTACTTTGAAATGTATAAATAATTTAAATAAAATATATTTTAAAATAATAATTATGTTTTATGAATCTTAACATTTGAATATATTAAAATAATGGTATATAAATATCATGGAAATATTATGGATAGTTTTTCTCACTGTGCATGAACTTAGTATTTCTTAATGTTTAACTACAAAAAATTTATTCTGTTTTAAAATGTGTAACATATTCTAAAAATCATTTCTTTCCTTGTAGCATAATCATTTTTCAGTATACTGATTGTTAGACAATATACGCAGGTATATAATGCATTTTAAAAATACTCACACTATACCAGGTGTTATCATATAGGGGCTTTTGAATACATATATATTTTTCTTTTATTGGATATTTTCTTTATTTGCATTTCAAATGTTATCCCTTTTCCTATTTCCCCTCCAGAAACTCCCTCGCCCATCCCTCCTTCTCCTGTTGTATGAGACTGTTCCTGTCTACAACCACCCACAGCCACCTCACTACCCGGGCATTACACTGGAGTATCAGCCTTCACAAGACCATGGGCCTCTCCTCCCATTGAAGCCCTACAAGGCCATTGTCTGCTTCATATGTAATCAGAGCCATGGGTACTCTTTGTTTGGTTGTTTAGTCCCTAGGAGTTCTGAGGCATCTGGTTGGTTGCTATGTTTTTCTTCCTATGAGGTTGCAAACCCATTCAGCTCCTTCCATCCTTTCTCTAACACTTCCATGAGAAAATCCATGCTGAATACAATGGTTGTCTATAAGCATTCATCTCTGTGTGTTTTAGACTCTGGCAGGGCCTCTTAGGAGACATTTAGATCAGGCTCCTCTCAACAAGCAGTACTTGGCATCTGCAATAGTGTCCAGCTTTGATGACTGTGTATGGAATGGATCCCCAGGTTGGGCAGACTCTGGATGGCCTTTCCCTCAGTCTCTGCTCCACACTTTGTATCTCATGTGGAGATTTTCCCCCTTCTAGAAAGGACTGAGGCACTCATACTTTGGTCTTCCTTCTCCTGGAGCTTCATTTGGTCTGTGAATTTTATCTTGGGTATTCTGAGCTATTGGGCTAATATCCACTTACTAGTGAGTGAATACCATGTATATACTTTTGTGTCTAGGTTACTTGACTCAGGTTGATATTTTCTAGTTCCATCCATTAGCCTGCAAATTTCATGAATTCAGTCTCTCTCTCTCTCTTTTTTTTTTAAATGTATAGCACTCCATTGTGGAAATGTAAATCCTTTTCTGTATCCATTACTCTGTTGAGGGACATCTGAATTCTTTCCAGGTTGTGGCTATTATAAATAAGGCTGCTATGAACATGGTGGAGAATGTGTCCTTATTACATGTTGGAGCATCTTCTGTGTATATGCCCAGCAGTGGTATAGCTGGGTCCTCAGGTAGTACTATGTTCAGTTCTCTGAGGAACCACCAGACTGATTTCTAGAATGGTTGTAATAGCTTCCAATCCCAGCAACAATGGCAGAGTGTTCCTCTTTCTCTAACCCTCTCCAGCATCTGCTGTCATCTGAGTTTTTTATCTTAGCCATTCTGACTGGTGTGAGGTGGGATCTGATGGATGTTTTAATTTGAATTTGCCTGATGACTAAGGATATTGAACATTTACTTTAGGTGTTTCTCAGCCATTAGATATTACTCCATTGAGAATTCTTAATTTAGCACTGTACCTCATTTTTAATAGGGCTATTTGTTTCTCTAGAGTTTAACTCCTTGAGTTCTTTGTATATATTAGATATTAGCCCTCTATATGTTGTATGATTTGTAAAGCTCATTTCTAAATCTGTTGGCTGCCGTTTGTTCTATTGATAGCAGTTTTATGGGGTCCCATTTGTCTATTGGTGATCTTAGAGCATACACCATTGGTGTTTTGTTCAGGAAATTTTCCCCTGTGCCTATGTGTTCAAGGCTCTTCCCTACATTCTCTTCCATTAGATTCAGTGTTTCTGGTTTATGTGGAGATCCTTGATCTACTTGGACTTGGGCTTTGTACAGGGAGAAAAAGGAATTGATTTGCATTCTTCTACCACCTGACCACCAGTTGAACCAACACCATATCTTGAAAATGCTATTTGGTTGTTTGTTTTTTCCTCCACTGGATGGTTTTAGCTCCTTTATCAAAGATCAAATGACCATAGGTGTGTGTCTTCATTTCTGGGACTTCAATTCTCTTCCATTGATCTTCCTGTCTCTTTACCAATACCAAACAGATTTCATCACTAATTGTCTGTAATACAGTATAATGTTGGAGACGGTGATTTCCCCACATGTTCTTTACGGTTGAGAATAGTTTTCACCATCCTGAGTTTTTGTTATTTCAGATGAATTTACAAATTGCTCTTTCTAACTATTATGAATTGATTTGGAATTTTGATTAGGATTATATCGAATCTGTATGTTGCTTTTTGCATGATGGCTATTTTTACTATATTAATCCTGCCAATCCATTAGCATGGGAAACATTTCCACCTTTTGAGGTCTTCTTTGATTTCTTTTTCAGGAACTTGAAGTTCTTGTCATACAGATCATTCACTTGCTTGGTTAGAGTAACACCAAGGCATTTTAAATTGTTAACATTGTGAAGAGTGTTTTCCCTAATTTCTTGCTCAGCCTATTTATCCTTTGTGTAGATATCCTTTGCATGATTTGTTTTAGTTAATTTTATATTCAGACATTTTGCTGAAATTGTTTATCAGGTTAAGGAGTTCTCTGGTGAAATTTTTGGAGTCACGTAAGTATACTATCATATCATCTGCAAATAGTGACACTTTGACTTCTTCCTTCCTAATTTTTATCACTTTGACATCCTTTTGTTGTATAATTGCTCTGGATAGAACTTCAAGTACTATATTGAATAGATAGGGGGAGAGAGGAAAGTCTAGTTTACTCCTTGATTTTAGTGGGATTGCTTCAAGATTCTCTCCATTTAGTTTAATGTTGGCTACTTCTTTGCTGCATATTGCTTTTACTATGTTTGGGTATGGGCCCTGAATTTTTCATCTTTCCACCACTTTTGCCATGCAGTGGTGTTGAATTTTGCCAAATTTTTTATCAGCACCTAATAAGATGGTCATGTTGGTTGGCTTTTTTTAAGAATTTGGTTATATTTTGTATTATGTTGATGCTTATCCATATTGAACCATCCCTGCATCCCTGGGATTAAGCCTACTTGTTCTTGTTGGAATATCATTTTGATGTGTTCTTGGATTCGATTTGGGGGTATACTATTTCATAATTTTATATAGACATTCACAAGGGAAATTGGTGAGTAGTTCTATTGCTGTGTCTTTTTGTGGTTAAGGTATCAGTGTGACTGGCTTCATAGAAAGAATTGGGTAGTGTTCCATCTGTTTCTATTTTATGTAATAGTGTGAAAAGTATTGCTATTAGATCTTCTTTGAAGGTCTGATAGAGTTCCAAACTAAAATCATCTGGCCCTTGGCTTTTTTTTTTTTTTTTTTTTTTTTTTTTGATAGGGAAACTTCTAATGACTGCTTCTATTTCCTTGGAGATTATGAGACTCTTTAGATGGTTTATGTGATCCTGATTTATCTTTGTCACCTGGTATCTGTCTAGGAAATTAATCGATTTATTCTACTTTTTCCGGTTTTTTTGAATATAGACATTTTTAGTAGGACCTGATGATTTCTTTTTATTTCCTCAGTTTCTGTTGTTATGCCTCTCTTTTCATTTCTGATTTTGTTAATGTGGTTAGTCTGGCTAAGTGTTTATCTATCTTGTTGATTTTCTCAAAGAACCAGCTCCTTGTTTTGTTGATTCTTTGTATAGTTCTTTTTGTTTCTACTTGGTTGATTTAATTCCTGAGCTTATTACTTCCTGCTTTCTACTCCTCTTGTGTATATTTGCTTGTTTTTGTTCTACAAGTAGGCTTGTTTTGTTCAGATGAGCTGTTAAGCTACTAGTGCATGCTCTCCACTTTATGGAGGCACTCAGAGCTATGAGATTTCCTCTTAGCACTGCTTTCATTGTGTTTCATAATTTGGATATGCCATGCCTTTATATTCATTGAATTCTAAAACATCTTTGATTTATTTCTTTATTTCTTCTCTGACCAAGTTTTCATAGAGTAGATAGTTGTTCAGCTTCCATGTGTATGTGGGCTTTCTGTTATTATTTTCATTATTGAATACCAGCCTTAATCCATGGTAGTCCCATAGAATACATGGGTTTAATGCAAAGTCCTTGTACCTACTGAAGTTTCTTTTGTGTCCAATTATATGGTCAATTTTGAGAAGGTAACAATAGATTTCTTAATGGTTCAGTTTTTAACATTTTATGCTCTTTTTCTATGCCTAATGCACAAATAATAGCAAGTATGATTTGAAATAATTTAATTCTCAACATTAGATAAAGAAGCCTCAGCTATAGATATGGTTCAGTATTCATTAATGATAATTTCAAGGTATGAAAAGATACAAATATAAAGGTTGAACAAAAGTTTTGATGTATTATGTGCTTCTCAAAATACACAATATTAAAAGATGTTTGATGTATAAACTGCTTTTAAAAAATAAAAAATAAGGAGAATATGTTGTACATTTTATATGTGGTTTAAGAAAAAGAATTTTTTTAAATGTATCCATTGAATTACATATCCAAGATTATTTTGTAGTGTCTTATTCAATAGGACTGCAATATAGTTCAAGGATGGCATTAAGTGGTAGATATAACTCCTTATCAATTTATACAAATAAAAATTTATCATATCATATCATATCAATATCATATCATAGTGTCCTATGACTAGGAATTCTTAAATTGTATTCAGCTCTACAGATCCCTAATTTATGAGGCTTATTTCAAGACATTTATTTAGAAATTTAGCATTTTTCATAGTACCATTGAAATTTTATGTTTCAAATATGTCCTTTAATCACCACTATTCCTTGTTTTAGAATACCAGCAAGAAAATACGAGTTTTTTTTCCTTCTGGTAATGTGTTTTTGTTTTGTTTTGTTTTTTTTTTTTTTTTTGCTACAGATGAGATCAACAAGAATCCTTATCTTTTACTGAACACGACTTTGATATTCTCCATCATTGTTGGACTGTGTGAAGATACATTGCTAGTTCTGGATATATTATATATGCAAGAAAACAATAGTGTGAATTTTCTTAATTATATCTGTGGAAAATATCACATCACCACATTTGTGATGTAGACCATGTGATTACAGGACCATCTTGGAAAACATCCTTAAAACTGGCGATTCATTCTAGAACACCACATGTATGAATGTGTGACACTGAAGGACTCAAATATATATATATATATATATATATATATATATATATATATATGGAGAGAGAGAGAGAGAAATAGAGAGAGAATAAGGAATTAAGTAATCAGATCATAAATTCATAAATGTACTGGACAAAGAGGCAAAACTCTATTCTAGGAAATTCAGACTTGTCAGAAATAGACTAGAATCTAAAACTAATAATACATGATATTTAGAGTATAATCATACTATCCTTAAGAAGAATTTGGAAAGGTGAGCAACATTATTTGTATATAATTCCAAACATTCTAATAATCATATTCCTCATGTGGATGTTTCATTCTGTCTTCTACATTCTTTAGTTTTTCTTTGGACCATTTAATCCTAACCTGATTGACCAGGAAAAGTTTCCGTATGTCCATCAGATAGCCACCAAGGACACACATTTGTCCCATGGCATGGTCGCCTTGATGCTTCATTTCAGATGGACTTGAGAGAAGATTCCCGAGAATACCACAAGATGTTCCTGCCCCTAACCGCGGAATGTTCCTGCCGGCGTTAACTCCGGGTGTCCCCACCGGATGACCTCCTCGCTTCCTTCTTTGATTGCTAGGGGTGTCTCCACCCTTCCCTCCTTTGTTCTTGTGTGAAGGTCAATTCCTTCTCTGTAAGCCTTAAAACTCGTTTACCTCCCTGACATTAAATGAGGCCTTGACACAACCCAGACTGACTTTGCCTTTCTTAGTGCTCGGCCTCCTTTCTCTCTTCCCCCCATTTTTGACCCTCAGGTAGTGCCTCTTCAGGACCCTGGAATAACTGGACGTGCTGGACAGGTCAAGAGGCAATAGATTCTCTCTACGTAAGAGAGAGACACTCAGAGGAGAAATGAGTTAGTTAATCCATCAAGCTGCAGCCAGTTAGCTTTACCAGGCTAGAGGCTAGAGACTGCTACTGGAGCTAATCATTAGAACTGATCGCCCAGGGCCCACGATGGCCCTGGGCTCAGGGCCTACAATGGCCCCGGGCATGGCACAGAGAAGAATGCAACCAGCAGACTAGGCAAAAAGACCAAGATGAAGAAGCAGTTTAGCCACACGGGCCCTGCACTTTGTGTAAACACCCTGTATTGCCCGAAAAAGCCTAGCTAGCCTTTTACAAATGTATATGATGCTTAATTCGAGATGTTAACTTGACTGGACTTTGAGAGATACCCGAGAAATACACTCAGATTTTAAACCACCTCTGTGGTCATGTCAGTTTGTCATGTTTCCGCTGGACCTGTGTCTTCCTGAACCAAGGACCCCTGGTTCCTCCCGCGGCAGACCCCCACGCGGTCTGTAACAGCCAGACCCCCATGCGGTCTGTAACACTTCATATATCTGAAGACGTGGAATGGGCTACAGTAAGAACTTTGGTTGGTATACTACAATTTTTAGTTTTTTCCAAGATATCTAAATGTTTAAGTATGAAGCACTGAAGAAATATTTCTGTGGTTAAAACCAATTGCTACTCTTGCAAAAGACCATTCTCAGTTATAAGCACCAAAATCTGATAACTCTCAACTTCATATAAATCTGGTCTTAGGGATCAAAGGCCTCTGGATTCCATGTTCAACTGTGCCCACATGCTTATTTACCATACACTACAGGAATGTATTTATTAAATATAATTAAATATATTTATATATAATTAAAATTTTGGAACTATGTACACCAAGGAATTTTCTCATTCTGTGAGAATATATTTATAGCCTAATTAAGGATAGCATGTATTCATTAACAGAAATCTTTCTCAAGATTCAAGGTTTCCTTTTTTCATTTATACATTTTATTGGTTATTTTATTTACTTACATTTCAAATGTTATCCCACTTACCTGTTTCCCCTCTTCTGTGAGGGATTGACTTATCTGGCCTCAGTGGGAGGGAAGTCCCTAGATCTGTGGAGGCTTGATGACCAAGTATAGGGGAATGATAGACTGATAAGGCAGGAGTCTCATAAAAGTAGGGGTAATGGGGGAAGGGATAGGAGATTCAAGGTTGTGTTTTAAACTTCATTAATTTTAGGACAGTCTTATATAACATATTTGATCATATTAATCAAACAACTCTTTCTTAATACAACCTAACTTTTCTCTCCATATACTTCAGTATTCTGATTTTTTTATTTATAAATAATGAGAAAAAAATTTGATGCCACATAAGCATTCTTTTTGGATTAATCAGTTTAGGAAGTAAAAGTTTTAAATTGCTACAACCTGAAAGTTATATATATAATATTACATGATGTAGAAAATATTGTATGACATTTGGTGTACTGCAGGGAAATATAAAATAATAATATGCCTGAAATTTTTAAGAAATACTGATTAACAGAGGAATATTTATAGCGATATCTGTTATTGTCCCATATATCAATCTATGGGTCATTATACATATTATGTACACATGAACTATACACACACACACATACACACACACATACACTCACACACATACTCTCTCACACACATATTATATATTTATATATTTCTTAGGTTCTCTCCTCCTTGTGTAGTGTGGCATGTACTGCTGGATTTAGGAAAATTCATCAGAAAGAAACAATAGACTGCTGCTTTGATTGTGTTCAGTGCCCAGAAAATTAGGTTTCCAATGAAACAGGTACATGCTTGTATGTAGAAAGAATGCTGAATTTTAATCCTTCTCTTTCCAAACTAGAAATATGGTATGGCCTATATGGAAACTGAAGTTCTAAAATCTCCATGTTTCAGAACTTAATCAATTAAATAATGTCAACTTCTTTTTGGACCTTGCAAATAGCCTGCAATATGTTCTACACACAATTCATTTCTCTCACAACATGCTGCCTACTGATTTTATAGTATACAGAAAACATTTAGGAGGACATATATGGGCACCAATTTTTAAAGACAATCTTTAGGCATAATCTAGGAATACATTTATTTTTCATTGATTTTTGTTTTGTACAAAGAAACTTGACTACACGATCAGTCCATAATCTTTCCCTCCAACACCCATCTCAGTCCCTGACAAAGACTAGATGCTTAGGGTAACAGTTGTTGTTTAACGACATATAGTTTAAGAGCTTAGATGAGTGCCCTGCAGAGGTAGCACATGCCTTTAATCCCAGCACTTGGAAGCCAGATTTCTGAGTTCGAGACTAGCCTGGTCTACAGAGTGAGTTCCAGGACAGCTAGGGCTATACAGAGAAACCCTGTCTTGAAAAAACACAATCAATCAAAACAAATGAACAAAAAGCTTATATGGCTTCAAGGATGAAGCTTTTTCTGTCAAACAATTAGAAGAGTGAAGATTTCAAGAAAGAAGAGATGGCATAGTGCTGATCACCAATCCCCCCCAACCTAAGGAAAGATGTGAATATCCATTACCTTCATGCCATATAGCTTCAGATGTATACTTGGGAATAAAGAGATTGTACCAAAATGAGAGGAACATGCACATGTCTATGAGGCATACAGCATCAAGAATGAAAATATTCCTTTAGGCAAACAGTACTTGCATGAGGAATTGTATGTTCTGGTTCCTCTGTGGAGATACAGGCAAATGGCACAATGCAAAAAGCAAACCAAGTGCATAATGCATTTCATCAACTGACATCAATAAGTACATCTGCACGCTACATTTGTCTGTGAATAGTGAATTTATGGTTTGAGGGATTAAAAAATCTGAGATTATACATATTATTATTTATAATAATTTTCTTTCTTTTTCATTTAATTAACATTTTTTCTGTTCCATTCCCTGTGATGGTGTTTTGTTTCACCACAAACCATAGACTAATAGAGAGCAATCTTAAGTCAGTGGTCCCTACAGCAATAAGGACTGGATTAGATGCTCAATACCAAAATACTTATTAATATATTCTCTGAATAATACAAATACATAATTATTAACTACAAAATTATGATATCTTGTAAGGTTTTATTGTTTTTCTCCAGCAGATATGGAACAATGTATGAGGTGTCCAGATGATAAGTATGCCAAGTTGAGCAAACTCACTGCCTCCAAAGAGCTGTGACATTTCTGGTTTATGAAGATCCATTGGGAATAGCTCTAGCTCCATGGCTCTGTCCTTCTCAGCCATCACAATTCTAGTACTAGTCACTTTTGTAAAGTTAGTTCAAGGATACTCCTATTGTGAAGGCCAATAGCTGCATTCTCAGCTACATCCTGCTAATCTCTCTCATCTTGTGCTTGTCTGGATCACCTTCCTCCCTGACTACCATAGTACCAGGGGGAAGGTCATGGTGGTTGTGGAGGTCTTCTCCATCTTGGTTTCTAGTGCAGGGGTGCTAGGGTGTATCTTTGTCCCAAAGTGTTATGTTATTTTAGTTTGACCAGATTCAAATTTTATACAGACGGACAAAGATAAATTTCCTCATTGAAACTTTCATAATATGAAAATATTAGATGATACTCAACATCATTTTTCTTTGTCTTAACCAATGTAGTACTTAATCATATAAAATTTTAAGTAAAAATCAAATTAGAACTTACACCCAGGACAGTACTGTCACACTAATTAGTATAGATTGGTGGAAAATGGTTTGATTCATAAGTACAAAATCCTAAAGATATTGAGAACCGGGAATCTCAACTAAGGAATGGTTACCATCATTTTGAGCTGTGGTTTTGTGTGTAAGCCTTGAACTTAATAAATGATTAATACAAGGTGATGGTACTGACTGTAGACAGTACCCCCTCTCGGTGAGTTATTCTTACAGTTAGAAAGAGGACTGCAGACAACAGTGACTTGAAGCAATCAATCAACATTATTCCACACGCTTTCATGAGTGCCTGCATCCAATTTCATGCCATGGCTACATTCAGTATGCTGTGACCAAGGTACATAAGTAAATAAACACTTTTCTTACATGTTTCTTTTGATCATGGTGTTTTTTACAGCAATAGAATCTAAGACATTACCAACTCCATGTAGGCTACCGCTGGCCCCACCCCTTATGTCACCCCCGCAGACCGCTCCTGCCCCTAGCTTGCACATGCGCACATGTGCCCAGTCCCTGTGCTGTGACCTAGAAGACCCAGCAAGGGGACCAGCACTGGAAAAGATGGCCTGGTGTTGCCTGTTTCCTGTTCCCTGTCTGTGAGACTTCCAACAGCAATGGTAAGAGGGGAGGGATCATGGATGTCACGAGGGCGGGGTCGTGAACAGCAAGATATGAGGGTTAGGGGGCGGGGCAGCGGCAGGCTGTGTGACGTCACGGGCTCCCGGATCCCTATGGCTGCCTCAGCTCAGGCACACCTGAGAGTGACCGGTAAGAGGACTGATGGTGTCGAGAAGGGGTCACTAGGGGTCACTCTCAATGCTCCCTCCCCAGAGCCGGTGCTGCAGGCGGAGTCTAAAAGCTTGAGCAGTGACGTCTTCCTGGGGGCGGGGCTTGTGGCGGTGCCTCCTCTTCTGCGGGGCGGGGTTGGAGACAGTGCGGAGTGGGGGCAGGGCAAGGGGTGAGTGACAAGCGGGACAGGAGAGAGTGACAGGAGAGGGGGCGTGACCCCCACAGCTGCTACAGGGCAGCGCAGAGGGGAGAGTGACAGGTTCAGGAGTGGCCTGAGTCAGCCTGTGACCCCATGACCTCCTAACCCCACCCCATCTGTGACGCTGTGGTCTCCTGACCCCGGGACCCTGCGACCCTTACCCAGGGCCATGTGACCCCGCCCCCACAGACCCATGCCACAGGAATCCCCGCCTCTACTTACCTGTGAGAACAGTTCTGCTCTAGGTGGGAGGGGCCTAGAGGCCTGAGGGCGGGGCCTCGCCGGGAGTGGGTGGGGCCAGATGTGAAGACTCTCACTGAAAAGGCTCACTGCCCTGTGAGTCTGTCCATCGTCACCGGCCCCACCCCCTCGCGCGGCCCTGCCTCCAGCCCGCAGTACTGGAAGCCACTGTGATTCTATCCGGCCACTCCCGGCAGGCAGGCAGGGAGCCCAGGGCAGCAGATGAGCAGGAGAGTGGTCACACATTGATGACGTCAAGCCCCCGCCCCCAGGGCCCTCTGTCACCAGGAAGTTCCCACTGCTGCTGAGGACATCCTGCCCTTCCTGCGAGTGGGCGGAGCTGAACGACCACGCCCTCACGTCCTGACCACTCTCCTCCTCTGTCACTGAAGTTCTTCCCAGCCCTACTTTCCGTTCTCCATTATCTACATCCTGTTCTGTATTTGCCCCGCCTGCCAAGCCCAGGTGCGGACTCAGTCCTCAGGCACGCCCTCTTCCTTAGACTGTGCCCACTTCACCAGGGCCTCTTCAGGTTCTAGTCGTGCCCTACCCTGTCACTCACATCCAGAGCCCGCCTTGAACCTCCATGCCTGTTTTTGATGCTGTGTGGGCCCCGCCCCCTGCCTCTACCCTCCCCGCCCTGTCCCTAGGCCCCACCCATGCTGTCACTCACATCCAGACCCCACCCTGACCCTCAACCCTCCAGGTCATGCAGAGGATTTGTTATTACACAGTGAACCAGGTCAGTCATGTAAAGCATTGGGAGTAGCAGAGCCTGTAGAAGGGCGTGGCCCTCACTGTGGGCGTGTCTCTGAGAGGGCGTGTCAGGACGGGGGCGGGCCTTCTTGCTTAGGGGGCGTGTCCTCAGGACAAGCACCCACTGCCCACAGAATTAAGTGCTGCTTCCTGTGGTTCCTGCTCTCCAAGGAGAACATGACCAAGCCCAACCCACCTAAAACCCCTCCCTGTGAGTCTCAGTCTCAAAACACACACACACACACACACAGGCACGCACGCACGCACGCATGCACACACGCACACAGACACACACAATCATTGACCACACACATCTAAAGAGAAAAATGTAACTCATTGGTTCATCAGATTTGTATGGAGTCTTTTTTTTCATTTTGGGTATTAGGCCTCTGTTGGACATGGGATTAGAGAATATTTTTTCCCAAACTGTAGGTTTCTGGTTTGTCATTTTGACTTTAAAAAGCTGCCCAGTTTCATGAGGTAACATTCATTTATAAAAAAAAAAAAAAAAGAAAGAAAGAAAGAAAGAAAGAAAGAAAGAAAGGAAAAAGGATTCACTCCTCTCTTTAAGGCTCAAAAATATTCTGTTGTGTTTATAGAACAAATTTTTTAAATTCCCTATTCTGATGATAGATACTTAGGTTTTGTTTATTGGATATTTTCTTTATTTACATTTTAAATGTTTCCCTTTTCCTGTAACTCCTCCCCTTCTCTCTTTATTATGTACATTTAGTGTTGATTATCATATGGCTTGAGTTTTTGCCTTTTTATCTGAATCATTCTGATTGGTGTAAGGCACAATCTTAGAAATGTGTTTTCCTGATGCCTAAGGATGTTCAAAAGTTCTTTAAGTGCTTCTTAGCCATTCAAGATTCCTCTTTTGAGAATTCTCTATTTAGATCTGTACCCATTTTTTAGTTCTGATTTTTGTTGTTTTGATGTATAACTTCTTGGTTTATATATTTTGGAAATTAGCTCTTTATTGGTTTTAAGGTCAGTGAAGATATTTTCACAATCTGTATAGGCCTTTCTATTGTTCAAATCTATCTGCACCCATAGCAAATCAACATGCTTGCTCCCAGTCCCCATAGGCCTGCCTGTGTCCTAGGAGCTGTGAGCTAACCAGAGATACAGGGGAGACACCTTCCCCTTTGGTCCCACCAGCTGGGACTCTGGCAAAACCCTGAATTCTGATATTTATCCAGTTCTACTGGAACTCCATCAACCTTCTGGTCTGCACCTTTACCTGCCACGGTTGAAAATCAGGGTGCCTGTACCATGGCCCCATAGCCCCGCCTGTCTCCCAGGAGGACACAGGCTGTCGGCAATAACCACGGAGAGAGGAGGGTGACTCTAAACAACACTGATTGCCTCCAGGAGGCATGCTCTAATCAAGATCACACAGCTCTGACTGTCTCTTAGGGGGATGGATTCAGAAACACCCAAGCCTGTTATCACCAAGAAAACCAGATTGCAAAAGTAAATGGGATAAGCAGTTTCTGGAGGAGAGACCTGGAAAGAGGTTGACATTTGAAATACAAATAAAGAAAATATTTAAAACACACACACACACACACACACACACACACACACACACACACACTAGGAGCCAATGTAATTTGGCATCATAATCCAGTTCTACTACAGCAAACCATGAATACTTAGGCACTCCTGCGGAGGAAGTTTTTGACCTAAAATGTCATTTCAAGAAGATGATAGATGCCATTAAAGATGATATAAATGATTCCCTTAAATAGAGGGGGAAAAAGGCAAACAAAACAGAAGCCCTTAAAGAGGAAACAAATCCCTTAAGGAAATACAGGAAAATACAATCAAACCTGTGACAGAATTGAACAAAATGGTCTAATATCTAAATATCAATATAGAAACAATAAGGAAATCACAAATGGAGGCAATTTTAGAGATGGAATACCTAGGAAAGAGAACAGGAACTACAGAGCTACATATGCAAGCATTATTAGCAAAGCACAAGAGATGGAAGAGAAAATCTAAGGCACAGAAGATATCAAAGAAAATATGGATGCATTGATTAAATAAAATACAAAGTAAACAAATTCCTAAATCCAAACATACCAGAAATTAAGGACGCAGTGCAAAGATCACACCTAAGTATAGTTGGAATAAGAAACAGTGAAGACCACTAGTTCAAAAAGCGAGAAAACATGTTGAATAAACTCATAGAAAAAAAAACTTCCCTAACACAAAGAAAGAGATGGGCTTAAACATAAAAGTCACCTACAGAGCATGAAGTAGATTGGACTAGAAAATAACATCCTCCTGCCGCATGATAAATTATATGACAAAGAAACTATATTAAACGTTGTAAAGGAATAAGACCAAGTAACATATAAAGG
Organism: Apodemus sylvaticus; assembly: GCF_947179515.1. Lineage (NCBI taxonomy): Eukaryota > Metazoa > Chordata > Mammalia > Rodentia > Muridae > Apodemus > Apodemus sylvaticus. Next base: position 160,104,368 of record NC_067474.1, read on the forward strand.
GAGACCTATCAGAATTACACCTGAGTTTTCAACAGAGACTCTAAAATTCAAAACATGTGGAAAGATGTCGTGAAGACCCTAAGAGACTTCAGATGCCATCTCAGACTATTATACCCAGCAGCAAACCATTCAATTTCTCTAGATGGAGAAAGCAAGATATTTCATGAAAAAACAAAATTTAAGCAATATATTTCTACTTATTGAGCCTTACAAAAGATTAAAGAAGGAAGACTGTAACACAAGTTAAATACATCCAAGAACACATAAAAAATCAATCATCTTAGCCAGGCGGTGGTGGCACAGCCAGGCGGTGGTGGCACACGAGTGTAATCCCAGCACTCTGGGAGACAGAGGCAGGCAGATTTCTGAGTTCAAGGCCAGCCTGGTCTACAGAGTGAGTTCCAGGACAGCCAGGCCTATACAGAGAAACCCTATCTTGAAAAAACCAAATCCAAAAAAATTAGTCATCTCACAACAAACCAAGAGTATCACACATGCTAATACACAAATGCATACACACAAAATGTCACCTTCAACAAGAAAATAACAGGAACTAACAATCACTGTTCATGAATGTCTCTTATCATCCATGGGCCCAAATTACCCCCCCCCCAAAAGACACAGGATGACATACTGGATACATAAACAAAATTCATCATTCTATTACATATAAGAAACACATCTCAGAAACAAAGACAGACACTACCTCAGATTAATGGCTCCAAGCAAATGGTACCACGAAATGAGCTGGAGTAGCCATTTTAATATCCAATAAAATAGACTCTCAACAAATCAAAAAAAATTGTGAAGGACATTTCATACTCATCAAAAGAAAAATTGAACTATCAATTCTGAATATCTATGCCCCAAATGAATGGCAACCAACTTTGTAAAAGAAACGTTACTAAAACTAAAATTAAAAACACATACCAAGTCTCACAAAATAGTAGTGGGTGACATCAACATCCCATTCTCAACAATGGACATGTATTGGAAATAGAAACTAAACAGCAACATAGTGAAACTGCCAGAAGTTATGAATCAAATGGTGTTAACAGATATCTACAGAACATTTCACACAAAAACAAAAGAATACACCTCCTCAGCACCTTATGGAATCTTTTTCAGATCAACAATATTATATAATATAAAACAAGCCTAAACAGAAACAAGATGGTAGAAATTATCCCTTACATTCAATGAGATTACCACAGATTAAGGCTGGGTTTCAGTAACAACAAACACAATATAAAGCTTACATACTCATGGAAGCTGAACAATTCTCTGCCCAACAATAATTTGATCAGAGAAGAAATAAAGAAATTAATGTCCTTCTAGAATTCAATGAAAATGAAGGCACAGCATACCCAAATTTATGGGGCACAATAAAAGCAGTGTGAAGAGGAAGATTCATAACACTAATTGCATTCAAAAAGAAACTGGAGATACATACTAGGAACTTAATAGCATACCTGAAAGCTCTAGAACAAAAAGAAGCAAGCACACCCAAGAGGAGTAGACAGCAGGAAATAGTCAACCTCATGGCTGAAATCAACCAATTAGAAACAAAGAGAAAAATATAAATAATCAACAAAATCAAGAAATTGTTCTTTGAGAAAAGCAACAAGATAGATATACCCTTAGCCAAACTAACTAAGATGAACAGAGACAATATCCCAATTAACAAATCAATAATGAAAATGGAACCATAAAAACAGAACTGAGGAAATTAAAACAAAATCATCAGATCCTACTCGAAAAGCCTATGCTCAGTAAAAGTAACAGAAGGAAATCTAGATGAAGCAGGTGATTGTCTTGTGTGGTTTATAATTCTCTGTGGGTGATCACTTTACTGGCTTTAAAATGTTTATTTACTTCTTTGCATAATACTGTGAGTCATCTAGATAGAAAAAAGGGCCATATTTACTGTACAACTCTATCATTTCTAACATATATGCTATCCCTAACAAATTCATATAAGAATTAAAAGGTGGAAGATATAGAGATATCTGTAGCAAAGTCTTTGTGTCTGACTTTGATTGAAATGTCCCAGAAAAGCCTTTGCTATGTTCTGGACAAGCAGTAGAGGCTTACAAATTGTTATGAAACTGTTTGAACCTTGAAGAAATGTTGACTCTTTAGAAAATCTGTACTTATTGGCTGCACCATCCTTGGTCCTATGGCACTCCTGGCAAACCTGGAGTTCTCATTGTAGTTACTGCTAGCCATGGCCAAGAGAGACTGAGATATATGTATGGGTTTCCTGCTCTCATGTGCAAAAAAGACCAAGATAAATTTGGTGGCTGGAACCTTACCAAGACCCAAATAACCTTGTAAACTACTTGACTAAGGAAACTGGGGTGAACTTTAGGAAAATGAAATTTTCAGGAAATGAAAACCAAAAGCAAAGAGGAGTCTCTGTCTTGGTATCTTATAAACTGGACCTTGAGTCAAAAATAATCAGATAATACAATGAAGGTCAATTCATTTTGGTCACGGCAACAATACCATAAAGATAGCATTGCCAAATTCTAAACATATACACTTCAAACTTTTGTGCACCCATCAAACAAATTGGTATTAAGCCAAACCTAAAACCAAACTCAATAATTGTAGGTGAGTTAATTCCCCACCCTCCACAGTAGACAAAACTAAATGGAAACATCATTATTAAATGACTTTATAGAGCATATCGATCTAAAAACAAATTGAGCCTTACATCTTATAGCACTTTCTTCATAGCATTCAGAGAAGCCATATAAATGTAAACATAATAAGCTGTTAATAAACACCTTAAAAAGTGTTCATCACAATTACCCACTGGAAGATACAACACTAAAACTAGTAGAAATTTCATCTAACACAAGTAACATGGCTATCACTAAGATCTCGATTGGCAAGGCTGTAGGGAAATCGGAACATTTCATTATCAGTGTTAAGGGTAAACAATGATGTAAGCACCATGAAAATCATTGCAGAAATCCCCCCTAAAAGTTCAAAGTAAAATTGTTGTATGGATGAACTATATCATTCCTGCCCACATACCCAACACACTTTGCATCTCACTACAGAGACACTGCCTGATCTATGTTCATTTCTGCTCTACTCACAATAGCAAGGAAATGAAATCAACCTAGATGGCCATCAGCTGATGAAAGTATAAAATGTGGAACATATATAAGTTTATTCTGCTGTAGAGAAAACTGAAATTTGGAGATAAATGTGTGAATCCAGAAGATATATTGAGTAAGGTAACCTAGAAACAGAAAAACACATGCTGCACATTCTCCTTCACACATGTGTTTAGCTTTAAAATTTTAATTTTCCGTGCTTCATAAGGAGCTCAAGTGGGAGGCTAGAAGGCAAAATTGACTAATAAACTGTTAATAAACACCCTAAAAAGTGTTCACCACCATTAACCACTGGAAGATACACAGTAAAACTAGTAGAAAATCCCTAGGATGGATTGCTTTATAGAGGGAGGAGAATTAAATATAGGTAACATGAAAGTAGAAAATGGGGATACTGCATGGAATATATCAAAAATGGAAAGGAGTAAAGGAGGTGACAAAATGGAGGTGCTGAGAAAATGATTTGGGGGTCCATGAACTGTAATGCATGCCTTTATTCTCAGAACTTGGGTGGGTGAAGCAGGTGAATCTTTCTGAGTTCAAAGAGAGCCAGGGATATATAGAAAAACATTGTCTCAATACAAACCAGAACCAACCATACAACAACAACAAAATCAACAAAAAAAAAAACAAAAATAAAAAACAAAAAACAAAAAACAAAACCAGAAGTACAGAGAAGCGATTTGGAAACTGAATTTTAATTATATAATTTAGTGAAAAAAAAAATGATGGCAGAGAGATACTCTCCATGGATGGCAATATCTGTTCCTAAAACAAAAATGCCAAGGCCAGGGTTGGGATATCTCCTATTAATCTATTGTGGGTGAAGCGCCAGGGGCCCCCAAAATAAGTCAAGCACTTGGAGTTTATTTTATTTACTCACCAGAGAGAGGTAAGAACCTATTGATGAAAATACCACACGGTGCAGGTGTGTGGTTTAGAAACAGATAATTCCTCCTTGTCAGGTAGCTTGCACGCTTCTGGAAGGTGCTGCACTGGTGAAATCATTACCTGTGAAAGATGGGAACTATAATGTTAAATTCCAAGCAAGTGTGCATACTTGTGCAATTGTGGTCCTTGAGTCATGATAATAAACACCTGGTATCTTTTGGAATATGAGATCTACTCCATAGAATGGGTTCCATATTTTGTGCCATAAATCCTGCCAAAAAGTACATGCATATGAGAGCTTAGACTTTATAAGGGAACAAAATAGTGCTATCTAGCGAAATTCACAGTATCCAACTCTCTTCAATTATCTTTACACCCATAGACAAATCTCACCTTTAGAATTAATCCAAGAACCATGTTTTTCCAATAAATGCTGATTACTGAAATTCATGACCACATAAGCCCTGGGCATAAATGAGGAATCCATGAATAACTTTAAACAAGATTTGTATGCCATTTACTCAAAGGCTCAGGGAGTATTTTGGAAGAGGTGTTAGAAATAATGTAACAGCAAGGAGGTAGGGTGCCAGGCTGAAAAGTCCCATCTTTCCAGCAGGACATATCTGTGGAACCAGAATCTCTCAGCATTTGTGAATTCTTGGAACCCCAGAAGTATGTGTCTGTCAACAGTAGACAGTGAGGAAGGGAGGACTCAGTAGTCCAAAACCTCACTGCTCTGCTCTCTGTTAGTGATAAAATCAGGGAGATGGTGAGCCACTGCCTTCAGTTGTACCAAGTGATAACTTCCCAGAAGCACAGTGAATTCAAACCTAATGATCACACAATTGGTTTTGTTGAATAAATATGTCAAAAAACCCTCAAAATCCATGATTCTGAGAAAATGACTGGAGGAATGAGGCTTTGTTGATCAGAGGAATAAATGTGTTTGCAGGAATGGAAGGGAGATAAAAATAATGAGGGGAGAGAATAATAAGAGTATTTTTCTACCTGATTAAATTCATCAAAGTATAAAATTGAAGAATTAAAATAGCATAAATGAATCCAAACTATAATGCCTTTATATCATAAACACTGTGGCATAATCATACTGCATAATTTGATTTGCTTATAAAAATTATATTGTTTTATGATATATAATCTTCAAATTTAGACCAAAAGTATTGAAAAAGCAATATGGATAATTTTGCTCATATTTTAGCAGGTGAGCAGATTTTATAAAATATTTGCATGATTCATTTTGGATAATATATTTTTGGAAGTGATGTTGCAAATAGTTGTAGGAAAGCATTATGTGAGGATGGACCAAGGTGTTTGTTTAGTGCAGGGAGTATATTACACAGCTCTGTTTCAATCTTTCAAAATCATGCTGACAGCATGTCCTCTCATTAGTACTGTTAGTATATGATATAGAGTTTGGTATTAACTCTGAGTTCATTACATTCTTTTACACCAGGCCCAGGGCAGTTTACTGTCAATATATACCAACAGAAGACTGTGTTGTTACTTCCATTAGAATCCGGGAGCTATTTTAGTGTCCTCCTTTATCTATGCAGATTATGTTTTTTTTTCTGATATACTCTTGGATCCTTTTGCATACCAGGGTCCTAATATGTTGATACTTTGTAGAGAATGTTTCATCGGAAGGAGTAATCTTTTCAGAGAAAGAAGTACACATAGAGGGATCCATGGCTCAAACTACATATGTAGCAGAAGATGTCCATTTCAGACATCAGTGAGAGGAGAGGCCGTTGGCACTGTGAAGGCTTGATGCCCCAGCATAGATAAATGCAATTAAGGAAAGTGGGGGGGGACTTGGGAAGAGGGGGGCAATGGGATAGGAGGGTTTTGATGGGGTAAAGAGGATAGAGGATACCATTTGAAATGTAAATAAAGCAAATATCTAATTAAAAAATCAAAAAGAAAGAGAGAAAGAAGTAATCCTGCAAATACTGTCAAGGATGTGGATTAGATAACCATGAAATATAGGGAAGCAGACATGAGTGTGTGCCTGTAGTTCTAGCATGCGAAAAGGAAGAGACAGAGAAATTGCATTTTAAGTCTTCTTATTCTATGTCACAATTTTGATTCTAGCCTGTGCGACTGAAAAGACTCTACATCAATGAAAAAACAAAAGAAAGAATGGATGAAAAAAGGAAGCAAGAAAGAAGAAAGAAAGAAAGAAAGAAAGAAAGAGAAAGAAAGGAAGGAAGGAAGGAAGGAAGAAAGAAAGAAAGAAAGAAAGAAAGAAAGGAAGAAAGGAAGAAAGGAAAGGGAAGAAAAGAGGAGGAAAGAAGCAGTTATTGAGGTAATGTAAGAATTATTCATTTCCATTGTCTTTGTCATCTGTAGTCTCTTTCCTGCCCTGAAGTGACTTTGCCTGACCCAGAATGAGGGCAGAGCTAATACACATGAACTCTGGATCCCCTATACCCCATTTACATTCTGGACAGATATTAAGGACTCTCAGTTAATTCAGCATATAGTCAGAGATATGTATCACATCACTCACCTTCCCAGGCCTTTGGGAACTTCAGGAAGGCAGTTTGAGGATAAAGACCAAGGTATCTTCACTCATTACTGTATCCCAAGCCATCAGTATTGAATACAAGGATCATGTATCCCTAGGTCAGAGCCATATGAAACCTTTCTCCTAGCACTGTTCAATCTACTGACCACATTTTTGAGTTTAAGAGATGTGCCCTTAGTAACAACTTGGGGATCATTTTAGGAATCTATCTAAATCTGTGAAGATTTTGCAAGCAGCTGAAAATAGATCTATCACATGACACAGATCACTCGACTAAATGCGCAAAGACTCTGTAACCTATTACAGAGCTACATTTCATTCAGGTTCATTCCTGGTTTGTTCTCAATAGCTAGGAAGCAGAATCAGCCTAGATGTCTATGGTGATTTGAATAATCCTGGCATATGAAGTAGCATTATTAGGAGGTATGGCCTTGTTGGAGGAAGTGTGTAATTGCAGGGGTGGAATTTAAGAACCTTCTCTTAGGTGCCTGAGGACATTCTTCTCCTAGCTGCCTTTGGAGCTAGATATAGAAATCTAAGTTCCTTCAGTGCCATGGTTGCGTATATGCTGCCATATTACTGCCAAAATGATAATGGACAGAACTTGTAAACAAGAACCAATAAGAATTGTCTTTTGTAAGAGTTGCCTTATTCATGGTGTCTTTTCATAGCCATCGAAAACCCAAATGAAGGTAGATGTTGGTATTGGGGAATGTGGCATTGCTGTAATAGTCCTTATCATGTTTTTGTTTGGAGGAATGTGGATCTGGAAATTCATGGAATGCTTTAAGTGGGAATTAATGGACCATCCTAGTAGGAGTATGGAAGACATTGGTGTTAATGGGGATTTGAACTCTGGAGATCCTTCTTATAATGTTTCCTTTTTTTAAAAAAAGGAATGTTGCCGGGCAGTGGTGGCTCACGCCTTTAATCCCAGCACTTTGGAGGCAGAGGCAGGCGGATTTCTGAGTTCGAGGCCATCCTGGTCTACAGAGTGAGTCCCAGGACAGCCAGGGCTACACAGCAAAACCCTGTCTCGAAAAACCAAAAAAAAAAAAAAAAAAAAAAAAAAAAAGAATGTTGATGTTTTGTGTCCTTGTCAGAAAAGTATGTCTGAGGCTAAGGGGAAAGACTCAGATTCATTCCATTAACAAATGAAGTATCAGAAATTCCCAGAATAAACTTTGTCCTCTATTTTATCCTAAGGAAGAACATTTTCATAAAGAGTAACAACCTTAAAATGGAAAAAAATACAAAAAGTATAATTCAAGAATTAAATAGTTACCAGGAAGTGCAGTAGAGCTAAACCATGTATTCAAGGATATGAGACAGATTACGGGAGTGATATCCTCTGGACAAGATCGTACCTAGCTAAGCTTACTTTTTATGTGTTTGCAGTTGGATCAAGTTAGGTTTTATTAAGTTGCAACAAGGATCAAGTTAGGTTTTATTACGTGGTTATTGTTTTCATTTTGACTTTTAATCAGAAATGAACTACAATGTAGAAATAGAGGGCATACCTGTGATCCAAATTTGAGACTGGAAGACACCAGCTTTTCACTGGTTTCTTAAGGTATACTGCCTGTGAAGTGCTTAGGCACAGGCATTGTGGTACACATTTTTAATCTAAGGAGACAGTGGCAAGCAGAACTTTTGAGTGTGAGGCCAGTTTGGAACAGAGAAAGTTGCAAGAAAAGATATGTGTAGATCCAGCTGTGGTGGTACATGACTTTAATCCCAAATCTTAGGAGACATAGCATGCAGATCTCTGAATTTAAGAACATGTTAAAGAGATGTATCCAGTAGTGAAGGATTTATAGAAAAAGGTTTCCTTTTAATGGCCCATCAAACAGTAGAACTTGGCAACTTTGCTTATGTGTCTCTGATTTTAGAGTCAAGACTAAAATGGGCTACTGGTACAACTGATGATGGTTAGCTGGAGATGAGAAAGTAGTAATGATTAAGAAGACACCAGCTTCAATGAGGTGAAACCTTTTGGGAAATGTTTTCTGAGAGTACAAAGAAGGTGTGTTCTAGGAGTTGCCAAGGTTGTACCTTGTGCTGTGGCTGGACCTGGAAATGTGTGTAAGAGTCCTTCTGGTGGTACTGGGTTTGAAGTCAAAAAGGGATAATGTAGAGCAATTGAGACTTGGCACTGTGATAGTCCAGGAAAGGTAATTTGTACAGTTTGCACTTCAGTCCATTCAGTTGATGAGCAGATAAAGAAAATGTGGAGCATTTACACAAAAGAATCGTTATTTGTAAAGAAAAATGGAAAATGAATGAAACTAGGTAAAGAGTATGTTAATTAGGTAAGGTCCATAAATGTAAACAAGCTTTGCTTTCTTTCATGTGCATAACCTTGCTCTTGGTTTTTATGTAAATGTTTTTATGTGGGCATATGTATACCTCAAGCTGGTATATTTTACCAAGTATAATAGAAAGGAACCCAAGAAAGTCAGGATAATGGAGGCTTTAAGAGAAAATGATGTAAAAGATAGTAGAAAAGAGTGATAATGTGATATTAAGGTATGAGGAAAAGGACTGGGAGTTGGAATGGGAAGCAGGGATAAAGGACAGGGAAATAGGCAGGTGATAGGGAGGAGAGTCAACCAAGATGATATAAAAATCCTTTACGAAAACTGCAACTTTGTAAGCTAAATTAATTTTCTTTATTGTGCAAAAGGCAATTTAACTTTAATATAAGAAATTTTGGTTTAAAATATACCAAATTATAAAACTCAGAATAAATAAACTATAAAGGTTTCAGATGTTCATTCGGATTTTCTATAACCCATGAATGGTGCTGCATTAAAAAAATGTTAAGGAAGTAATAGATGTGAAATTTTTGTGGAATCATAAGTTTAAGGTGATATATATTGCTTTAAAAAATACTGAATAAGATTTTTTTTTAATTAATTTATTTATTTTAAACTCTGGACCTGGGAGGAAAAGGGGATGGGAGAGGGGCAGAGAGGAGAATATGATCTGGTTTGGGGTTCAGGAAAAGGACTGAAATCCCTGAGCGCCAGCAGAAAGAATGGAAACATATAATTCTTGGAGGTAGGAGTTTGGGGTGACCCTCCAGAATGTACCAGAGACATTTGAGGTTAGAGACTCTCAGGACCTTAGAAGAAATGCCCTGTATTGGGGAGAGAACTTGTAGAGCTCCCCTCCAGCAGAGAGACCAGGCATCAAGTGAGGGATGGGGTTACCACCCCACAGTCAAAACTCTGACCCATAATTATTCCTGTCTGAAAGAACTGCTGGAACAGAAATGGAGAGGAGCCTGAGTAAAAGAAAGTTGAAAAATCTTGTCAGAATCAGTAGTCATCATGGAAATAGACTTTTCACAATGCAAAACCATCTAATTCAAACTGCAATTGCTCTTACTAAAAGATTAAAGAAGAGTTCCACACTGCTCTTGCTGTGAAACCCACTTTGGTTTTCAGTATTTATGTTAGGGAGCTCACATCTGTCTGTGACTCCAGCTCTGTGAGAACCATTGTTCTATAATGACCCAGAAATACTTAAAGAAATATTCAATTTCCTTAGTCATAAGGAATATGCAAATCAAAATGATTCCAAGATTGCACCTTATGCCCATCAGAATGCTTAAGATAAGAAACTCAACCAATAGCACATGCTGGTGAGAATCTGGTGCAAAGGTAATACTTCTCCATGCTAGTGGTAGTACAAATTTGTACAACGACTCTGGTGATAAATTTAGTAGTCTATCTGAAATTTGGGATCTACCTCAAGACCCTGTTATACCCTTCTGTGCATATACCCAAAAGATGCCTTACACTACCAAAATGATACTTGTTCAACTATGTTCATAATAACTAGGAAGTAGAACTCATCCAGATGTCTCTCAAGTGAAGAATGGATAAAAAATTTGTTCATTTGTACAATAGAATACTACTCAGCTATTCAAAACAAGGATATCATGAAATTCACAAGCAAATTGATGGTGCTAGAAAAGAGCATCCTGAAATAGTCATAAGAGACAGAGGGAGGGGTAGTTGAGAGGAAGGGGAGATAGAGAGGGGAACATGTGGTTCAGGATCAGCTGTGGGAAAGGAGACTTGGCAATATGGCCATGTGAATGAATAGAAATCTGCAACTGACTTGGGGGAGTAGGTGGGAGGCATCTCCTAAACAAGAAAGAAACCTGCTATACAAGAGGCACCCAAGAATCAATGGACACATCCTGAGCTGTGACTCACTACATTTGTGGTAGATAATCTGAAGAGGACACCTGCTGCAGTCAGAAAGTAACCCCAGTGCAGTGACAGAGACACCAAGTCACCCATAAAACTTTCAACCTAAATTTTATCCTGTGTACAAAAATTTCAGGCATGGAGGATGGAGGCAGACTTGAGACCAATACCATGAGCAAGAATCAGCCCCTAACACTATTAATTATACTCTATATTCTTGCAGACAGCAGAATGTTGTCCTCTGAGAGTCTCCACCCAGCAGTAGACTCAGACAAAACCAGACACTCATAGCCAAAGTGTGGATGGAGCTTGGGAACTCTTATGAAAGAATAGGAGGGAGGATTGCAGTCCCAGAAGGGGATAGGAACTCCACAGGAAGACCAACAGAGTCAATTCATCTAAACCTTTGGGGTTCTCAGAGTCTGAACCACCAACCAATGAACATACACAGGCTGGGCCTAGGCCTCTCTAGTCATATATACAGATACAGAGCTTGGCCTTCATGTGGGTCCTGAACAACTGGAATGGGAGCTATCCCAAAAACAGTACCTATAGGTGGGCTATGTTCTACTAGCTGGGCTGCCTTGTCTAACCTCGGTGAGAGAGAAAGCCCATAGCCTTGCAGAGCCTGGAAGTGGCAGGGTAGGGAGAATAACCATGGGAGTCCCCACCTGCTCAGAGGAGAAGGGGAGGAGAGAAACAGGAAGGGGAAGGATAATAGGAGGGTTGATTAGGATGGGGGCAGTGAGCAGAATGTAAAGTGAGTAAGTAAAAGAAAATACAATTAAATTTAAAAAAAGCAAGAAAAGTACATCCTGAGTGAGCTAACCCAGACCTGGCAAGATGCACATCCTGTGTACTCACTTATCAGTGGACATTGGCCATAAAGTACAGGATAAAATCTGTTACCATCCACAGACCCAAGGAAGCTAAGTGACAAGAAAGGACCAAGTGTGGATGCTTGCATCTCACACTGAAGGGGAAATAATATATTCATTCGAGGTTGATGGAGGGAAGGAACTTAATGGGAGTGTGGATGAGGATAGGAGCAGGGACAGTGGGAATCAGGCATAGGGAGAGGAGAGCCAGGGAGTTAGGGCCTGGACAGTTAAAGAAACTCAGCGGCAGTTAGGGGGTCATCTCTAGGATGTTCCACAAACCTGGGATAAGGAATGCCCCAGGGAGTCTATGAGGGTGACTATAACTTAGACGTCTAGCAGTGTGGGATATGGTGCCTGAAGTGGACACCTGTTGTAAGGCAGGACTCACACTGGAGAGAAAAGGACAGCAAATCACACACAAAACCTCTGACCAAAAATTTGTCCTCTCCATAATAATTGCAGGAACAAAGATGGAACAGAGACTGAGAGAATGGCCAATCAATGACTGGCACTACTAGACATCCATCCATGGGCAAGAACCAATCCCTGACACTATTAATGATACTCTGTTATGCTTGAAGACAGGAGCCTAGCATAACTGTCCTCTGAAAGGCTCCACCTTGCAACTGATGGAAGCAGATGCAAAAACCTCCAGGGGAATGTTGGCTGGAGCTTGGGGAATCTTAATGGAGAATTGGGAGAAGGACAGAGGTACCTGGAGCAGATAGGGACTCTACCAGCAGACTGTCAGAGTCAACTAAATGGGACCCTTGTGGGATCCCAGAAATGGAACCGTTAAAAAAGAGGATTAATAGACTGAACCTACAACCTCTCCCCCTTTTATAGTCGATGAACAGCTTGATTTTCATGCAGCTCCCTCTGTCACTGGAGGGTGGACTCCCTGATTCTGTTGCCGGGGTGTGGATCCTGTTCCTCTAACTGGTTTGTTTTTCTGACCTCAGCTTGAGGGCATGTGTTTATTTTTGCAGCAAGTTAATGCAGCAGGGTGGGGTGGAATCCAGGAGAGAGAGCCTCCTCCTCCTTCTCAGAGGAGAAAGGGATGGGAAGATGGAGGGTGGACCCATGTGAAGGAGCTACTGGGAGGAGAGCAGTGTTGAGATCAGGATGTATGGTGATTAAAAAGTAAATAATTTGTTAAAATAATTGAGGATTGGAAAGATTCACATAGAGGTAAAATTAATCTAATACATTATACTAAGTAAAAAAGAACCCTCTGCCCTTTAAATACCATTGACAGTACCTATAAAACCCAAAATCTTCAAAATATTTGAGACCCCATGTAACAGGCAGATAATTTGTATTTATATATACCATATATATATTTAAGGTCACATATTGTAATATATTTATAAATTATATATAATTATTTTGTATATAAATAAATTTAATTTTAAAATGCTCAATTTAAATATACCAACATTTATTTTGTACTTTAATATATGAAAAATATATCATGTATGTTTATGTTTTATATATATATATACTTTATGTATATTTATTTGGATACTGATGTATACTGTATATGTACAGTCAAGTTAAACTTTTATATTTTGGAGAGCAAAACATATACTACATTTGCTCATTATTATAACCACTTCCGTCTTTTTGTTTCGTGTCATCTTCTTCATCACCTTCTCCATCACCATCTTATCATCAGCACCATCAAATTTATTATAATATCCATTTCCTAAAGGAAAAATTTCAGGGAATGATTGAGGCCACAGCAATCACCAAGAGGAGAACACAAGAACAACCCATCTTTTTTCTTTTATTTCCTATATTCTTTGTTTACATTCCAAATGATATTCCATTTCACAGTTCCCCCCACCCCATAAGTCCCATAAGCCCTCTTCCCTCTGCCCGTTCTCCAATCAACCCCTTCCTGCTTCTCTGTCCTGGTACTCCCCTACAACCCACCTTTAATCTCTTTGAAATACCATAGTTTCTATCAGAAACTTCAATTAATTAATTAACTATTTATTTATTGGTTGGTTATTTATTTATTTATTTGGTATTGTGTGGGTGCAGTTCCTATACTATGTGACATATGTGGAGGTCAGAGGACAAGTTGGAACTTGGTTCTCTCCACCCATGTTTTATGACAGTTCTGGGTATCAGACTGTTATTGTTTTCCCAGAAAATGCACTACCCATTGAACAATCTCACCAGCCTTTAAGATACTAAGTATAAAAATGAAAGAGAGAAAACAAGGGGCCAGTGAAATGACTCAGTGGGTGGAGGCGATTGCTACCAAGCATGTCACCCTGAGTTCAATCACTAGGAGATATAGGTGGAACAAGAGAACTGACGCCTACAAGTTGTTCTCTGACCTCGACCTGTGCATGGCTCCCAACCAATAAATAGAGTATCATTTTTTTCCAGAGCTGAGGAGCAAACCCAGGGGCTTGAGCTTGGCAAGTGCTCTACCACTGAGCTAAATCCCAACCCCTAGTATCATATTTTAAACAGCCATCAAGATGTATTTCTTGTAATGTGTTATCTGACACAGCTAGGTATCATTTAGAAATGCAATGTGAGGAAATATGAACAGAATTTGAATGCATTTGTTGGAGAAGGAGATCTTGTAGAGAGTGTTCAGAAGATTCTAATCTTCATTTCACTAAATAAAATTGACTCACACCTGTCCACTGCCCCATCACAGGACCTTCTATGTCCAAACAGGGTTCATGTTTCCTATAAACATGTTGTTCATAGTTTAAACCTATTTGGGAGTTGAAAGATGTTTTCACAAGAGTTACCTAAGACCCCTTGAAAACACAGATATTTACATGACAATTCATAATAGTACCAAAATTACAGTTATGATGTAGCAATGAAAATAATTTTATGGGTAGAAGCATCACCATAACATAAGGAACTATTAAATGCTAGCAGCATTAGTAAGGCTGAGAAACACTGCAGTGAGTCAACACAATATAATAGTTAAATTTGTGTTGACCAGGCAGCTGTCTTCTCAACTCTAGCCTCCTCTCCCACATCCTCAAGTTCTTTGGATAGTAGGTATAGTAATATTACTGCTGACATAGGCCAGTAAGATAGTGTGATGACTTGATGAGAAGAACCTGGCACACAACAGCTTCCACCTGGTATTAGAGATGCAAGAGGAACTCAGAGAGCTGTTGGACACTCAAAGGCGACAGCTTCTGTGCTTTGTAAATGTAACCAGTCATTCAAGAGCCACCATTCCCTTCCTCCCAGACATTCCTAAGATCCTGCTGCTAAAATCCAGACCAACAAAGTGGTTTCCCTTTGAAAAATCACAAAATAAAGGGAATCAGACTATTTAGATTATAGGCTGAATGGATCCCATGACCATTCAGTCTCCTTCAAGGGAATAGAATGTTGTTTAGAGAGGTTCTCGGATTATTAAATCAGTATTTTATGATAATAATGATAATCACATTAATAGCTTCACCAGAGTTGCCAGGTGGCAGCCTGATTGTAATCATTTATATACCAGGCCTAATAGTACAGGTGAACCATTTTGTCAAAGCCTGCAGCTAATGATAGAGACATAGCAGCCCATGAAAGGGAGAGAATCTACAGCCAATCAAGAAGCTACCACCGCTTCTTATTCAGTCTTACATTTTTACAATGTTCCTTTGGTAAGTACCAGCCTATGGGACCGCGTCCAGACTGGGTAAGGAACTCATTTCCTCTTGTGAAGAGTCTTTTACCTCTGTTTCTTCAATTTAGTGCTTTACTGATGGTCTACAGAACCATAATTTAATTAGGGCAGAAAACATAGTTTAGTTGATGCTGGCCTGGCATCATGCATGGAGTTGGGGAGTTCCTTCCTCAGAATTGTATCATGTCAGTAACAGAACTCTGGTCACCTCAAATGTGACTGACATGGCTCTGGTAAGGCTTGCCCTTCTCCTTCATTCCCTTGGCCTTGCTATATACCACTAGCTTACATTTCTAAAGGTAGTCCTCAACTTCTATACCCTTATTATGCCAATCCCTCCTCTTGAAGCTGACTACCAAGGACCAGCTATCAAAATATTGTAAGTCCAGCAATCTAAAGCCTCCTTTGGCTTATCTAATTAACATTCCCAGTTAAAATAAAATAAATCTTCTTAACTTGGTCTTTCCCCTTGTTACCTTATAAACCACCATTGGCCTATGTGCCTGCTCTGTCTCCTCTCTATCTTGAAACACTTTTTGCCAACCCCACCCATGTACAAAATACTCCTTACCCCTCTCCTCTTTTCTCAGTCTCCATTTCCCCCTCCCGTTCTCCCTCATTCTCTATCTCCTGTGTTTTACCCTTTTCCTAACCTTTGTTACTCTCTGGGGCCAATAAATCTCCTTTGTTCTGAGAACTTGCTCTGAAAACTTGGTCTTGGGTACTCTTAACTGATAATTTTTCTTAAACTCAGCTATGTTAAATCACAAATGTGATCCCCACATTTGGGAGGTGGATACTAGACGATCACATGTAGTGTCATTTTTGAGAATTCTAGAATTCAGGGTTTTTATAACACAAAAATATTATATGAATGTGCTTTCATTTTATTCCCACTTGTAGAAATGTTGAACTATTTCCAGCTGTCTGCAACAGCTGACCATGGTTTTCCTCATGTTCTAGCAAAAACATGGTTTTGCCAGCTGCAGATAATTTCTGCAGTTGTGTGACACTTGGAATTCGGCAACTTTTCTGAGAGTGTATAAATGGTAGGGCCCCAAAGGGGTTGTTGGTCATTTAGGGAGACTGGTTACAATTTGTTAGTAGCCATGGTCAAACCAGAAACAAAAGGGAAGAAATTATATTCAGGGACATCTTTCCCCTTGTTTATCCTTATTTATCTCCTATCTACTATCTGGGGTGTGAAAACAGGGAAAATGGTGTTAAATAGAAGAATCCATAATTTAGCAAAAACCAACTACAATCAAAAGTTTAGGGCTTTTTTCAGATTCATGGTGAGTCTGAAGTCTGTCTGGGTTCAATAGTCCTTGTCTTAAACATATTATTTGAAAGCATTGAGATTTAGAAGCTATGAATACTGAATATTTAATGATGAAGGAAATGACCACTAAAACCCAAAGGTCTGTTTCTCAGATTTGGTGTGAGTGCCAGATATGACTGTGAGAGCAACAAAACCTGAGCAGAGAAAAGAAATCAATGCAGTTACACAGGGAGAAAGGGAATTAAATCTGAAACCAGTTTTTATGGTGATTTGCCTGGTTGGATTTGAAATAACATTTTGCTTGGTACACAGAAAAGCTAGGAAATCCTATCTGCATGTTGATAGGAAAATCCTGTCATCATCCACCTTTCCTTTGAGAAGCACAAGAAACGTGCTATAGGTTGAGTAAGCCATATGTTGCCCTTTATGAGAAAAGAGACAGGTGTTGCCAGAACCACTGAGGTTCATGTCATGAAATGATGGGCTAGAGCCTAAAATCAGCTCAACATTTCCACAAACTTTCATGCAGTAAGGAATCATGAATAAAGATTGGGGTGTAAAACTGATCAGTCAAAGGTTTGAGACTCTGTGGGAAAGTCTCAAGCCAACAAGAAACTTGCTAGGTTTCAAGCAAAGTGTCTGTTAACACTTTACCTTTCTACTGCCTTCATTGTACATCTATTAAGTCAAAGGTTCAACCATTTACTATACGGTGTTTAAATACTATATCTACAGTGAGATCATTAGTGAGAGATCTTGGACATACCGGGATTTTAAAAACTTGTGGTAAAATATACTAGCAAGACACCTGTCCCTTTAACTACTGTTAATAATTTGGAGCTCTTGTTCTGTGATTTAATATACTGACTTTGTTGGATTCACATCCATCTCCAGAAATGGAGTGTAATCTAGACAGAAACTATTTTTATTAAATATTTTGCCCAACTTGTCCTCTTCTTACAATCTCTAGATTCTACTTTCCCATCCTATGAATTCAACCTAAGTACCTCAAATGGGTGACATATGATATCTGATAAGGGTATGATTTCATTTATCATCCCTAAATAGGTCTATTCATGCTATAGTACATGCCAGCATTTGCCTCCCTGAGGTGACCAAATAATGCCCAAGTGTTGGAAAAGCATATGCCATTTCTGGATCTAGTTATGGGTATCTAGTAACTCCCAGATCTTTGCTATAGGGAACAATGCTACTATGAATGTTGCTATACAGTGATATTTTATCCAACATGTGAACTTGTGTTTTCTTCATTGTACAACCAAAGGTTGAGAGATGCATAAAGTTGATGGTCTAGTACATTTAGGGCCCCCTCTTGGTCTCTGTCAGGTGTGTAAGGTCCTGCTGCCTAGCACGTAAAATAATATATATCATGGTTAACTTGGAATTTCTGTTCTATATAATGGGACATTTAATAATTGCTCAATTCATCAAGCCATTATTTGACTGTTATCATATTTGTGGGTATTTTAGTTTAGAACTTTTCAAAACACGTTAATGTTCATTTATTCAGGCACGTCTTTGAACATGTGTGAAGTTGTTACTTGGGTATAGATTCTGAATGATGAAATTGTGGGACAAATGTAAGGCTCACTTTCTGTTTGGATGGAGGTACTTGCTAGGTTTCAAGCAAAGTGTCTGTTAACACTTTTACCTTTCTACTGCCTTCATTGTACATCCATTAAGTCAAAGGTTCAACCATTTTTTATACGGTGTTTAAATATTATATCTACAGAAATGGAAAAGCACCTCTTTAAGTTATTTGCTATGTATAACAGACTTCAGTTTCCAATGCATGTGTGTGTGTGTGTGTGTGTGGTGTGTATGTGCATGTGTGTGTATTCACTTGTATATAAGTAAATTAAGAAATTCAGATGTTTTTCTTTTAAGTGAAACTAAAATGTATGCTTAGATTTTTACCTACTGGGGATATATGGGTAGTGGAAGTTTGTGAATTTCAGAACAGCCTTCTCTACATCTAGTGAAAACCAGAACAGCCAGATTTGCATAGGGAGACCGTGTCTAAACATACATGTATCTTTTAGGACTTTTGTCTTCATTTAGTAACTTTTCATTGCAGCTTTTTAGGGGAAAACATGGTTTCTGATTTCAGAAAATGATGTTTGAACATGTTTTTCTGATGATTTAAGAGTTTCATTCTTAATGTATAGGAGAGTGTGTCCATTGGAAGGTAGTAATTAGTGTTGTGAAACACCTCTGCATTGAGTTTATTGTCTACATTTTTTTTACGTATTCAGAATGAAATTTCTTCTCTTGTTGGGCCTTTTTTATTTGTTTCTCATAGTTAAGATAGTATTTCTTTGTAATGTTCATAACTTTACAGCTAGCTCCTTTTCCTAATGAGTAATACATTCCCAAGTAGTCACTCATACAAGTACTGTCCAGGCCTGAACTTGCTTAGATTCCATGACCAGACAAGATCAAGTATGTTCAGGGTAGAATGGCCACAGACAAAGTGTTTCCCAAGTTTTATAGCTTTATTTACTTTTATTGTAAGACTGTTTTTTCCTTGAATGTATGTCTGTTTGCTGTATGAGTGCTTGGTCTCTGTTGATGTCAGATGAAGATATCATGTCCCCTGTAACAAGAATTACAGGTGGCTATGGACCACTGTGTTGTGTAGGTGCTGACATTCAAATCCAGGTGTTCTGCAAGTGCTGGCAATGTTCTGAAACCCTAAGCCATTTCTCCAGCCCATGGATTTTTTTCTGGTTTAAGTTTTTTCTCACAATGGAAATGTGAGTCTTCTGAAGTAGTCATTGAGAAGGTTATGTTCCTTTTAAAGCAACTGAACATAGGTGTAATAGGAGTTAGAAATGGCTAGCCACTGAATATACTGGTTGCACTGATCCACTTAGAATGTGAATTTTTATTTCTTTGCTTAGTGGAGAGGGGTTTACCACCTGAAAATTATGCCTTTTTCATTTTGTTTAATACCATATCAAGACATTATATTACAGTATTACTTAATATGTAAGTTTTATTGCTATGCATAATTTTATTTAAAGAAATGTTAGAATATGAATTTTAAAATAGTAAAAGTTTCTAGTGTTCTAATTCATACGTTGTTGATTATAGACAATACTGTGCATATGTTTCAAAAAATTTGAAGGATTTTTTGATGTTTTCACTACAAGGAAATATCTTTGGAGATGGGTGTTATTGTGTGGATTGACCATTAATCAATGTAGAAAAGTAATTAAAGTTTGCAACATTGCCTATTGATGAGTATGATTTTTATGGCTCAATGAAAATAGAAAATCCTTTTCATAGTGGAGATTTTACTTAGCAACAAAAATTAATGGAATCATGTCCTTTGTAGGATTGTGGATTCAGCTGGTGATTGATAATAAGCATATTTATTTGGACCAAAAAAAGACAATGTAGCACATTTTCTCTAACTTTGGGACCATAGTATTTTTATGTAGGTATTTAAAATTACACACACACACACACACACACACAAACACACAAACACACACACATACACACATACATATTCATATATATACATGATACTATTTATAAAATTTTGTATTATATAATATATGACAGAAAAGTGGAAGCAAATTGTCTAGGGGAATGGAAGGGACTACCAGAAGGGAAAAGGAGAGAGATAGAGGGTAAAGAAATGTTCGAAGGAGCAGGTTGAAGTATATTATATGTTTATATGAAAATATAGCCATAAAACTAATTTCATGCAAGAACATGTACCAATTTTATGTAACGAAATGATTAGGTGTGATGGCATGCACCCTTAATCCCAGCAACAATTAGAAGTTAGGCAGGTGAATCTCAGTTTGAAGTAAGCTTCTTCTATATATCAAGTTCCAGACAAGGCCAGGGTATATAAGTTAGAACCTATTGTCAAGGACAATTGGGTGGGAAGAAATCCCTCAGATTGAAAATAGACTAACAATTGACAGGGAATGTGAGCTTACTTGACTGATAGGATTTCAACTTTAGATGATTAAAAACTGTTATGCAGACAGATGTGGCAATGGTCTGAATTGTGTGAATATATGTGGCAGTATATTAGGACAGAGTTGCCATACGGAAATGGGGAAATGATTGCATTATCAATCTTGGTCTGGTTGTAGTTAGACTGGATCTGTTGTACATTCAATTAATCCACTTCATTTTTACATGTGTAGTCATGAAACTTCACTATGTGTTGAATAGGGGCCATCCTAATTAGTTTTCTGAGTTCCATGTGAAGCTTTTGAAGATTATGTTACTCTGAAGAGAATCCTCTAGTGCAGTAATTCTCAACTTCTGGGTTGCCACCCCTTTGGGGTCTATTTCTGGTACCCACATGGTGGTACATGACCAACTCTTAACTGCATTCTGAGAGGATCTGATGTCTTCATTTAGCCATGTGTATTGCCTGCAAATAGTGCATAAACATACATACAAAGACCCCAAACTTTCTTAATTAAAATATCTATTTAACTTATTCGACCTAGTCCAAAGAGATTTTAAAATCTCCAGTATCAGTGTATTAATTTTTTTATAGAGACATCAAACATACTTCCTTTACTATATTGATGAACTTACACTGCTACATTTTTTTCAGTTGTTTATGATTCTCTCTGATGGTGGCCTTAGTCTAAAGGGGTTTTTGTTTTTGCTTTTGTCAGCTTCTTGAGACATACACGGTTTCTCTGTGTAGCACTGGCAGTCCTGAAACTCACTCTTTAGACCAGACTGGCTTCAAACACAGAGATCTTCCTGCCTCTGTCTATTTCGGAGAACTGGGATTAAAGCAGTGTTCCAGTAGTATCTGTCCAATACTTCTAACAATGGATTTATGTAAATTGTATTGAAATGGTGAAGGATGAATCCATATATATATATATATATATATATATATATATATATATATATATGAAGGAACACATATTAATAAATTTGACACTTTAAGTTGTTGAGACCGGACTCTCATGTCATTCTTCAAATGCCACTTATTGATTGGTTTTGAATATTTTTCATTCTCTAGAGTCTGGGATCACTACTCCAAGATGATGGAGACATCTGGTTATGATTTACTGCAGTATGTGCAAAAACTCAGTGATGAAGAGTTCCAGAGATTTAAAGCGCTTCTCAGGAAAGAGGCAGAAAAAATTAAACTTAAACCTATCTCCTGGACTAAGCTTGAGAACACATCCAAAGAAGATCTGGTAATGCAACTGAACACACATTATCCAGGAAAGGCATGGGATATTGTGTTGAACCTATTTCTACAGGTCAATCGGGAAGACCTCTCTACCATGGTTCAGAAAGAAAGAAGAGGTAAGTGAATATTGGGAGAAAGGGGGCACATGAGGAAAGTTAGCCAAGCAGGAGATTGTTTCTTAAAATAATTACATCTCAACAGTAGTTTCCACTCTTTGTGCCCGCCCCCCACCCCGTCCTCCCTCTCTTCTTCCTCACATCCACTGCTCCTCCATTTACCTTCAGAAAAGGGCAGTCCTCCCAAGAATATTAACCAAACATTCATAACAAGCGACAAGATGACTAGGCACAAAAACTCATGTTGGACTGGATGAGGTAAGCAAGCAGAAGTGTCCCAAGAGCAGATGAGAAACAAACCCCAATGCTCACTCTTATTGTTCTCATAAAAACACCAAGATAAAACCCATAATGTGAAAGTGATGTCAGTGTTGAGTTGTCCATTAGTTGAGAAAAGTTCTAGAAAGCAATGAGTGATACATACAGACCATCCCTTAAATGGGGTAACCTAATGAACATAACCATTACTAAGAAAAGAAAATGTAGGATCCATTGAAACTAGTAAGGCAGATACTAATACTGTCTTAGGGTTTTACTGCTGTGAACAGACACCATAACCAATGCAAGTTATATAAAAGACATTTATTGGGGCTGGCTTATAGGTTCAGAGGTTCAGTCCATTGTCATCAAAGCAGAAGCATGACAGCATCCAGGCAGGCATGGTGCAGGAGGAGCTGAGAGGGTCTACATCGTTATCCAAAAGAAGCCAGGAACAGACTGGGCTTGCTCAGGTATCTAGAAGGAAGATTTCCAAACCCATCCCCACAGTGTCACACTTCCTCCAACAAGGCCATACCTTCTAATAGTGCCTCTCCCTGGGACAAGCATATACAAACCATCACATTCCCCTCCATGCCCCCCCCCATAGGCTTGTTTAAACATGAGTCTATTGTGGCCATTACTAAACATAATGCAAAATATATTTAGTCCAACTTCAAAAGTCTCCGTAGTCTATAGCAGTCTCAACAGTGTCCAAGGTTTAAGGTCTCTTCTGAGATCATCTACTCACTCGAGTGTAATCCCCAAAGCAAGACAGAAAACCAGCTTGACAAACTCCAAACTCTGCATCTCTGAACTCTGCATCTTTGTATCCATGTCTGATGCAAAGCAGTCTTCAGATCGTTACTGCCTTTTTCATTTTTGTTGACTACAACAAAGTTCTTTCTCCTGGGCTTGTTCCACTCCCTGTTAGCAACTATCTACTGGCATCCTGTGGCTCTGGCATCTTTAATATATTGTGTTCTCCAAGACAACTTCAGTTTCACAGCTTCTTGTTCCAATGTCTGAGACCCACACATGATCTCCAAAGGGCTGGTGTCATTTCTCCAGCTCTGCCCTCTGTACTACTCTTTAAGTTCAGGTAGATCCCCTTGATTGCCACTGGTGTTCATGGTGATCATCCTATGGTACTGGCATCTCCAATATGCTGGGGTCTTCCACCTCAACTAGGCTTCACCAAAGCCTCTCATAGGCTCTCTACATGGTGCCAAGCTTCAACTCTTTTGCTTGACCCCTTCAGTCCTGGGGTGTCAACAAAACCTGAGGTTGCACTTTTCACCAATGACTTTCCATGGCCTCTCATGGTGCCAAGCCTCAGCTGTTCTTCATGATTCATTCATGCTTTCAAAACCAGTACCACCTGTGTGATTCTTACACATTACCAAGTCCAGACACAGCACAAGGTTCAACCTAGGCTATCTCTGATATATATAGCCTCTTTGTGCTCTCAGAAAGCACTGCCCGGAAGATTTCATCTCAATGATGCTAGTCTCTTCTTAATCACCACTAATTTCTTAGCTCTAGCTAACCAGCAACAATTGTCCCAGTAGTCTCCTTCTCCTCTTGAATATTAAGCCAGAGACATATGGCCAATGTTGCTGAGTTCTGCTGCTTGCAGTAGCTGGAACATGGTCCCCGTGTTCTATGATATTATTACTAGCTTCCTTTTTTCCAACTTTCTCACTGCCTAAGCTTGGCTGACCTGGATCTTGCTCCATAGAATGATTTTGAATTCAGAGATCTGCATGCCTGTCTCCTAAGCACTGGGATTAAAGGTGTGGTCTACCAAACCTGGATTTAAGTTTTTCTTCACCTAGACTTTGCTTTGTTCTAAGCAGGCCTTGAACTCAGAGATCTGCTTATCTTTGCACCTGGTATTTAAGGCTTGTACTACCCCACCTGGACTCAAATTTACCTGGGTGGAATCTTGTTCCCAGGTTGTCACTCCCTTAATATAATTTAATATCATTGAATTCAGCTCCACTTTACTTCCTGGAATCCCTTTAATAGTCAAGCTGCACACCTGCTACATATGTGCTTGGAGGCCTAGGTCCAACCTGTGTGTATAATTTGGATGCTGGATGGATGTTTGCATCTGATTGCATCAGCTGGGGTATGGAGCTTCTCAGAAGGCAGCCTGACTAAACTCTTGTATCCTGTACTAGACAACCATAACAGAATATCATGAATACTGTCAGGGATTGATACTTTCCCATTGAATTATTCTCAAGTAGGGATGGTTATTGGCTGGACATACTTTCAGTCTCTGTTCCCTCTTTGTCCATGCATTTGTTGTCCAAACTACCATAACTATGCCATTCTAGCTCCTGCCAATGCTTATTGAATATATAGATAGTTTGAGGTCAATGGACATTCTGGGCTTCACAAGACTCTGCCTCTAAAATCAGAAAAGAAAAAAAAACCTGGATTAAAGCAGGACGAATTTGAGATAATATCAGTTTTTGTTCTCTTTAGGAATACTATACACTAGGCATGCTTACAGGATGGGAGACACTTACTGGGCCGGGGAGCTGGAGCCATTCCTATGAACTTGATGGGACTTCTTTTGTGTTGCTTGGCTACACATACTGATATAATGATATTCTTTTAATAAGCATTCAATTGATTGAATATTTACACCATCTTCATTTTAAAAAGTCATATTCAACACATGGCAAGTTCCACTCAATTAAAAGCTAGGCCATATAAACCCCAGAGCCATAACAACATGAACCATGTAGTAGAGACTAATAGGATGGCTGAGTTATGTGTCTGTCCTTAGTGGACCTGTGCAACATTTTTATCCAATAACAAGCCTTCACATCCATAGCAATATTACTGTTTTAGGATGTGCAATTGTGCCTTAGGAAAGTTGTCTTGACTGTGAGAAGCATTATTGGTTTGGGTTTTAGCCCTTACCAGATGACTGAATTACCTCTCTTAGTGACAAATTTTAAAATACAGATGTTATCATATATTGTTGTTTAGAGATACAGAAGTACAGAGTGAGACAACAAACACAGAGGGCACAAAAATTTTCTTAAATTAATCACAGGTTTCACATAATAGAAATAATCTAGACCTTATAGTTTCAAATTCAGTAGTGAACCTTAACCCAATCCTGATATGTATTCATCTATCCAAATTTATAGTCACACAAATTCTTAACATATCATTCACAAGCTATTATTAACTTAGTTTTATTTTTAATTGTATTTCTGTGTGTGCATAAACACGTGGATGTGTGCCATGAGTGTAGGTTTTTGGCAACCAGGGGCATCAATTCCCCTGGAGATGCAGTTGCAGGAATCTGAGGGCTATTTTGTGTGCATGCTCAGAACTGAATTCAGGTCCTCTGCAAAATCAGTATGCACTTGTATACTGTGAGCTGCTACTCCAACCCCTATTGATGTATGTAAATATTAGTGTTGGTATACAACTGAGTGCATATGGAGGTGAGAGGACAAATTGTTGGATCTGCATGCCAGTCTATTCTGCCCCATCCATTAAGACATATTGGCAGCCCAACATTCAACATTTTATAATGTATGTAGGAAATCTTTTTTTAAAAATAAAATAAAAAATAATAGATTTAAAATTCCATGCAAATAACCATTTTCTGTTTGGAAAATATATCTTTTTATTATATGAACAATTTGCTTACACATATCAACATGCACCACATGGAGGCAATGCTTTTGGGGGCCAGAGAAGGCTGAAATCACTGTAGCTGAAACGGACAGATAGTTGTCAGTGGCTTTGTCAGGACTGGGAAATGAACCCAGATACTCTGGAAGAACCATCAATTTCTCTTAACTTACTGAGCTTCTCTAATATGTGAATTACTGCCACAAGTCCCAGTGAATCTCAGGGCAGACAGTAGGCTCTAACCTTTTAAAGTACTGATACTGATAGGAAAATGTCCATGTGTGGTATTGATCATGTCCTGGTTTTCTGGTACCTTCCTCCATGAATAACCAGAGAAACATTTTCTCTTAATCTCCTTTGTTTGAGGACACTTATCTAGTTACATTAAACAACATACGTAAAACTATGAGATACAAATGATTTAACGTAGACCAAACTGACACCCTGATCAGGATTGTTACACATAGACTTGAAATCATATAACCACAAAATTTGTTTCATTGTCTTGTTAGCCGAACGAAATCTTGCTTTGACTAAGCATAAATTATAAACATGCTTATAAAATTGAAAAAATTGCTGGGCGGTGGTGGCACACACCTGTAATCCCAGCACTCTGGGAAGCAGAGGCAGGCAGAATTCTGAGTTTGAGGCCAGCCTAGTCCACAAAGTGAGTTCCAGGACAGCCAGGCCCATACAGAGAAACACTGTCTCAAAAATAAAATAAAATAATAGATTGATTCTTAAATGACTTACTGAAGATAGGAACGTTTTAGACTAGATAGTAACAATCTGAGTTCTACTTCATAAAATTATGTACAAATAAAGTACTTATGGATTTTCTCCTGGGGAGGTACAAGATCTTTGTAAATTTGAAATGCATTAAATTCTTGGAATTCATGCTTTACAGTAGCTGCTTTTCAGGTATGATTTACAAGTTTGGTCTCAATGCTTTCAAGGCAATATATAAAATATCGCCCTGGATATAGGGAAACCAACGGAGAGTCTACAGTTTGGGGCCCATATTGGGCACCAAGATGATAGCTGCGTTCTGTTTCATTGTGAATTAAAGCACATACAGGCAGGAAGAGTTGCAGAGAATGTGAAATCAAAATTTATTGGTGTTATAGACTTGTCAGGTAGAGAAAGAGCCCTATATATGGGAGACAATTGACTCTAGATGGGGTTTCCATTTTTTCTTTGTTTTAAATACAACTGCCTTCTGAAGAGTTTCTTTCTCTATTGGCCCTAAAATAGTCATATGCCACATTGTGTCATATGTCATAAAATAGCCATAACATTGTGACTTGAGGCCCTGCTTCTGTTCACAAGCATGGAAATAGTTGTATGCAATAGTGTTTTCTATCTATAGGTGTTAGTATAGACAGTACTGGTTGGCTGGTTGGGCAATGGAAAAGAAAAACCTACACCAGGTTCTTGTGAATGGAAATGGGAAGTTATTGCAGAGGAAGTGGTGGGTGGCTCTCCTTTCTTTTTTGCTCACCTCAGAACCCATGGCCTCACTGCTCATGCAGAGGTATAGATTATTGGTTAGACATGCATTTAAGAAGTACTGTGATTCATTCTTATGAGTATTCTATTCCTAATTCCCTGTATCCTGATTTTATCAATTACAGATAAACAAATAAAATACAAAGAGAATATGAAGAATACATTCCAGCACATATGGACATTGGAGACCAACACTCATATACCTGATAGTAGCTACCACACAATTATAGAACTCCAGTACAGAGCATTGCAGGACATATTTTATTGGGATTCAGAGCCAATCACTGCAGTTGTATCAGGTCCTAGAGGACAAGGTAAAACTATTTTCTTAAGAAAAGTAATGTTGGATTGGGCAGCAGGAAATTTATTGCAGAACCGATTTTGGTACGTTTTTTTCTTCTCTGTCTTCACCTTCAACACCACCACAGAGTTAAGCTTAGCTGAGCTTATGTCAAGTAATTTGCCTGAGTCTTCAGGGACACTGGATGACATTTTATCAGATCCAAAAAGAATCTTGTTTATCCTGGATGGATTTAATTATCTGAAATTTGACTTGGAACTCAGGACAAACTTGTCCAATGACTATAGGAAGAAGCTGCCAACAGAAATTGTCTTGAGTAGTTTGCTACAGAAAATAATGCTCCCAGAATGTTCTCTTCTTCTTGAATTGGGAAACACAAGTTTTAGAAAAATTACTCTTTTGCTGCAGTATCCAAGAGAGATATTTATTACAGGATTCTCTGAACAGACTATAAAATTCTACTGTGTGTCCCACGTCAAAAACCATAGAGGCATAGAAATCTTTGAGAAATTAAAAAGCATTAAGCCATTGTTCACTTTATGTAGCATTCCTTTTTGGTGCTGGATGACCTGTCGTTCTTTAAAGTGTCAATATGACAGTAGAGAGGTAGAAAAACCTTATGGTGAAACAGATGGGCTCATCTACACATTATTTATAGTGAGTTCATTTAAAGCAGCATATTCCAGGACTACCACTAGACACAACAGGATCCGAATAAAGACCCTATGCACCTTGGCTGTAGAGGGAATGTGGAAACAGGTGTATGTGTTTGACTCTGAGGACCTCAGGAGAAATGGGATATCTGAAACAGATAAGGCAGTGTGGCTGAGAATGAATTTTTTCCAGAATCAAGGTAACAACACTGTGTTTTATCATCATTCACTACAGTGGTATTTTGCTATCCTGTTCTATTTTCTCAAACAAGGCAAAGAGAAACATCACCCAATTATTGGAAGTCTACCTCAACTTCTAGGAGAAATGTATGCTCATAAACAGAACCAATGGTTCCAGACACGGGTATTATTGTTTGGAATGACCACTGAGAAAGTTGCCTCCTTGCTTGAACCATGCTTTGGCGTTATATCAACCAAGGAGGTAAGGCGGCAAATCATTGGATACATTAAAAGTCTCAGTCAACAAGAGTGCAATGAAAAACTGGTGAGTACTGGGGAATTGTTTTCCTGTCTACTTGACAACAATGAGGAAAGATTTGTCAAACAAGTGATGGATCTATTTGAAGAAATTACTGTTGACATTAGTAATGTTGATGATTTGACAGCAGCTCAATACAGTCTACAGCAAGCCTCAGAATTGAAACACCTTCGCCTGCATATACAAAAGAAAGTTTTTTCAGAAATACATGATCCAGAAGATGGTGACTTAGAAACGTTTAATTTCCGCAAAGAGTGAGTATGCCTCTAAGACTTGTCTATTGTTCTTAACTTCTGCCCTACTATCCAGAGCAGTATTTTATAGATGTGTCCATGCTATAGATGTATCCAAGCAAATTCATGGTGAAGGCAGAGAAAGATGTGGGTCATCTTTTTGTTCTGTGCCTTACTCCCTTAGAAGGCAGACTCTCACCATCTTAACAAGGCAAAGTGACCAGAAAGATAGCAGGAGCTACCTTTTTCCAAGTTCTAATGATGGGCCTACAGCCTCAAGCAACCATGTCCACCTTTTTATGTCAGTACTGTGGACATGAACTCAGATTCTTTTGCTTGCACAGAAGGTATTCTTAAACTCTCAATCCTCTCTCCAGCATGGTAAAGCTCTTATATGTCTGTGCTTGATTGTTTACATGGTGTAATCAGAAAGGGTTTCTATTGAGTCTTGTTACTGCTGTTTGGAGCTGTGTAGCCCTGAGCAGCCATGTCTTGAATTCCTCCATTTATACAAAGAAGAAATTTGTCACATGGCCAGTGTGAGGTGGAAATGTGAGCATCTCCATTGCAGTGCCTGATGCTTTTCCTTTATCCACTGTGTTTAGAGTGTCCCGGCCGTTATGTTGGAAAGGATTTGGGAATTTGTGTCTGTTTTAAGTGGCACTCATATTATGTTGTTGTAATAGTTGACTTGTCTTACATTGAATTTAATCTGCTAGCTCATACTTGATCAAATTGCATAAATCTTTTACTCAAAATAGTATTCAGTTCTCTCAGGATTTCCAAACATCTACACAACTTCACATAGAAATCATGTTTTATCACTAAAAGAGGAGGCACTTGAAAACCTAGTGAAATTGGATGCCTTCAACAGTGAATCATAGATAGTAATAGTGAATCCCTAGCCGAGATTCAATTCTAGTTTATCTCATTTCGAGCCACATCTCTTTATTATAATTTTTATTCAGTGCATGATTTGTAATTTCATTCCGATTTATAGTGCATTCTTGTTGGATTCCATAACTTCCATATTATGAAGTGGGTTTCTGGAACAGAAGCTGAGGGATGGATGGGGAAGGGGTGAAAAGAAAGAAGGGCCAGGACAATGTTTCACTGATCGAGGCTGGAAACTTTAATGGCGCCAGACCTTTTAACAGTTTGGGCAAACACATCTCCCCAAACTCCAGGCTGAGTTCTGGTGGAAGTTTTCTAGCTTCTCTTGGAGGTCCTCATCTTGACTGCTCTGGCAGCTGGGTGGGTCACCTGCTTAATTCAGGAATTCCTAGACCTGGAGAAACAATGAACTTAACCTTTACTTCGAGCACTCCACCCTAGGTGGAGCAGGATCCTGGCTCCCTGGGAGAAGTTAACCTTGACCATAGTCAAGTACACTCTTAGCACTCCTCCTAAGGATAAAAATTCCTGCTTTAACCTGCTTCCCTATTATGTCCTAACTGCAGATTCCTGCCCGAAGCCAGGGATTGTCCTTGACCAAAGTCAAACTCAAACCATGTGCATGACTGCCCCAATAAGGCTCTGTACACATTGTGTTAACTCTCACTTTCTTTTTAATTTTTTTATTCGATATAATTTATTTACATTTCCAATGATTTCCCCTTTTCTAGCCCCCCACTCCCCGGTAGTCCAGTAAGCCCCCTTCTCTTCCCCTGTCCTCCCACACCGTTAGAAACAATGAATTCATGAAATTCTTAGGCAAATGGATGGAGCTAGAGAACTAAGTGAGGTCACCAGACTCAAAAGGTGAATCATGGTATGCACTCACTAATAAGTTGATATTAACCTAACTCTCACTTTCTATTCAGTTCTGTTTCCCTTCTACCTGATCATCCAACTTCTTTACAAGATCCTTTCTCACATTAACATCTTTTTGTTCTGCCAGCTATGGACTTTAGGGTTAAAATCAGTTAGTCAATGGCTTTGAAAATAGCATGTTAGACCTTCATGGACTCACTTGTTAGTATAACACTGAAGGTGACTCTTCTTCTCCAGAAACCAACAGTTCACCTGAGAGAGGTTGATCTATGACCCTCTCCCCACTTTATTTTTTGATTGGTATGAGGCACAGTATTTTGCTGGTCAATTAAGGTATCCATAGCTGCTGTGGATAAAGACTGCAATATCTCCAGGCTCAGAAGCTGCCATTTTATGTTTCAGAGTGCTCTCTTCTTTTTTCTCCCTGCTCTCCTCTCCTTTCATCTCCTCTGCCTCTCTTTCCCTCCTCTCTCCTCTACTTTTTAAAAAAAGATTTCTTTATTTTGCTTAAATTTTATGAGTGTTTTGCCTGAATATGTCTATGGACCATGTGAGTACAGTGCCTGTGGAGTTCAGAATAGTCCATTAGATCCCCTGGAACTGAAGTTACAGATGGCTGTGTGCTTCCACATGGATTCTGGGACTCAAACCTGGGTCCTATGCAAGAGCATGAAATCCTCTTAAACTCTTAGTCATGCCCTGCTCCAGGGATTACTTTATTAATCACTAATCTATGTTGACCCATTTTATCTGTATGAACTTTAGACAGCGCCAGGAGTAACTGCCAGCTTTCAGAGTGGATTGGGACTGATCTGCCTGTTTTAGGAACATCGTGAATTGAATTTAGCCATTAGAGAATAATGCTGTGTTGTTTTCTCATTGCAGAGTTCTAGCCATATCTTGGCCTATGATCTGCAGTTATTTACATAAATTGCATGTATTGGATCTGGACAGTTGTCATTTCAGTAGAAATGCCATACAGGATCTCTATAATTCAATGTCTCCATCACCTACAGTGCCTCTGACTCATTTTAAGCTCCAAAGCTTGTTGTAAGTTTGATAGTCACACATCCTTAAATGAATAAAAGACATTCCCTTTCTTCCTTCTGTAGAAGATTCATGCATAAGTAAATGTAGAACTAAAATCAGAAGTAGTTAATAATATCAAGAGTCACATATTTGAAGGTTTATGTCACACACACATCTGTTTTATATATATTTTTTAATGCCTATACATCTTTGTGTGTGTACACTAAAATAACATTTAACATGCATTGACTATAGTATAGAGACCACAATGAATATAAAAGGTCTATTTTAATTATTTTAAATTGTGAGTATATATGTGTGATTCTGAATTGGGACAGTTGTGAACTTCCCAACAATGGGTACTAGGAACTGTAGTCCTCTGCAACAACCTTATCTGCTCTTAACCGCTAAGTCATGAGAAATCATGGACTGGCATAAGTTTCGCTACAATTTTCTCACCTTGAAATGGAATACCTACAAAAAGAAACATAACCTTATATGTAATTTTCTTAAACTTTACAACCTATTTTATGACCATTATAGATAGTGATGCCTTAAAAAAGTTAGTACTTGATAAGTCCAGTGGTAGTGGCTTAACCTTTAATTCCAGCACTAGGGACACCTAGGGAGGTGGATCTCTCAGTTTAACCCCACCTGTTCTACAGAGTGCTGTAAAGTGAAAACAAACAAGAAAAAAGGGAAAAACATTAGTACTTAAGGAGAAATAGGCCATTCCCTTTGGATATATAGCTGGGAATATTAATAAAAACTCAAGTATTTGTATTATACATAAAATATAATTCTGGTTTGCTTTCTGAGTCTATGACAAACACTATGACCAAAGGCTGCCTTAGGGAGGAAAATTCTTACTTTTTTTTTTAACCACTTCTTGGTCATAATGTATCACCAAGGGTAGGTAGGGCAGGAACTTGAAAGCAGGACCTTAAACAGAAATAATAAAGGAATGATGCTTTTTGGCTTGCTTCCCCATGATCTCCCTCCAGAACCTTTCTTATTCAGATTAGACTTACTTTTCAAGGGTTAATGCCTCTCGAAGATGCATTTCTCCACTGATTAACAATCAATAAAATGCCCAATAGTCATGCCAATCTGATGGAGGCAATTCCTCCATTCAGGTTCCCTTTACCAAATTCATTAAAGTTGCTACCTTATTTAGCCATGGCAAGTCATTGTAGAGGTTAATATGAAGATAACCATGAATCTCCTTACAATTTCTAGGGTTACAGAGATGTGGGTGAGTGTGGGAAATGGAATGAAAGGGAAAGATCTGAGTATCTTGATCCTTAGTGCTTGTCTGGTCTGTAGAGATAACCAGGATGCCCACATAACCACAGTATGTATGACAAAGTCTGAGAAAGGATTATGTGAGTTGGTCTGCCATGGTCCCACACATCTTGATATAATATGGCACTTGGTTTTATTCTGCAGGTGCTCCTTCATGACTAACTTTGGAGATGGTTCATTATTTCGCACTCTTCTTCAACTACCTCACCTGAAATACCTGAACCTGTATGGCACTAATCTCTCTAATCATGTGGTTGAGATGCTGTGCTCAGCCCTGAGATGTTCAACATGCAAAGTGGAGGAGCTATTGTAAGTAAATGCATTTTCCACACTCAGTAGTTTCCTTAGAATGACTTTGAAAAATCACTCTGAAGACTGAACTTTGACAGTTATTTTTAGCACATACTGTATAAGGTGACTTTCATTTTGACTATTCCATTTTCTTTTTGTTTGCATGTATGCATGTACACCTGTACACAGGTGCCTTCAAAAGCCAGAAAAAGGCGTTATATCTCCTGGAGCTGGAATTATATGCAATCATATAATTTTTTGTGTGTGTGCCTGGCATTGAACTCTAGTCCTCTGTTGAAGCAGCAAGTGGTAGCTGCTGATCCATATCTCCAGCTCCCCATTAGGACATTTTCAGCCGTGTTTATAATATACACCTATTAAATTCATTTATATTCTGTTGGTTCCCATTTCTTTCTATTTTTTTCCCTTTTTGATAGCTTATTTTTTCTAATGTCTGGAATACCAACATAATAGTATATATGGATCTTATTATATGTATTTAGTTAGTGTGTGAGACAGGACCATCATAGAAAACAGAGGTCAACTTGTTGAGGTGCTTGGTAAAAACTTATCAGCATAGAAACAATCCATAAAAGAACCCAGGTATCCCTCAACAGAAGAGTGGATGCAAAAAAAATGTGGTATATATACACAATGGAGTACTATTCAGCCATTAGAAACAATGAATTCATGAAATTCTTAGGCAAATGGATGGAGCTGGAGAACATCATACTAAGTGAGGTAACCCAGACTCAAAAGATGAATCACGGTATGCACTCACTAATAAGTGTATATTAACCTAGAAAACTGGAATACCCAAAACATAATCCACACATCAAATGAGGTACACGAAGAACAGAGGAGTGGTCCCTTGTTCTGGAAAGACTCAGTGAAGCAGTATAGAGCAAAATCAGAACAGGGAAGTGGGAAGGGTTGGGTGAGAAAACAGGGGGAGGGAAGGGGACTGATGGGACTTTCGGGGAGTGGGTGTCCAGAAAAGGGGAAATCATTTGAAATGTAAATAAAAAATATATCAACAAATTAAAAAAAAGAAACAATCCATAAATAAAACTTTCACATGGTTCTTGATGGGAGGCTAGAGAAGAAAGGTAAGATGCAGCTATGTAACTGGGCTATGTAGAAGTGGCACGAGAATGCAGAGAAGTTTGTAGGGTACTGATGATCTGTTACTTGTGATTGACATAACTCAGACGTGTGTTTAACACCATTAACATTTGTGATATGATGGCTTATGTTAGGCAATATGCAGTTTTGTATTCACCACTACAGTTATGTGAAAAATATTACAAACTTTTGTATTTTCATGAGTGCTTAGTGATGGTAGCAGAAATATTTCCTCTGTTTGGCCTGTTGCCTTGATTCCAGACATGAAGGTTCCTACATTTTCTAAGTGATGTGATCAACTCTAATTCTAATGAGGTGATTTTTGGTGGGCTACTGAATGGCCAGGTCCCATAAGAACAGAGCTGGCACCACTTTCTGTAATTATCATTCTCCTTGCCTGTCCTCCATGTGTTCAATTTGGAGTGAGCCAATCATGCTTACATGGTAAAGCATCCATTAAAAAAGACCCAAACTTCAGAGTTTTCATCCTGCTTAGCATAACTCTCAACCTGGCCTGAAGAAAATTCCTTTGATTCAGTAATTGTCTATCAGGATGATATGTTCGGAATATTACTAAGGAATTAGTTGACATAAGAGTGTCCAGTGTACTTGGTCTAGGCATGGTTCACTGAGCAGGTACTTCTGGTCTAGTAAGAAGTCTAGCTAGTTAATCACAATCCAGCAAATAGGTCCGTCATGATTCTTGAGTCCAGCTTCCTCTGCTGATTCTCTCGATAATGCTGTGACCTGGAACTATCAGCCCAACCATTTCCTGTTGGCTTTGGTGAGAGTGTTTTATCATGGTGATAGAATGAAATTAGAAGAGCAGTATTCAAATTTGGGAAATATATCCTTGTGGAGCACACTACATCTGTGAGGCAAAGGTTCTTGCACTTGGCATCCTTCTAGATCTTTTCCATGCACATGTCCTCTGAGTCTTTCTATGATCCTTATCATATCTTTTGGATATACTAAACTAGCATGTGACAAAACAACATTCAAGCTTCAAGACAGCCTCTGAAATTTAAACATAAGGAGAAGGATAAAAGAATGTCAACCTGTAGCTGGTTGGTCTTAACAACAGGTTATATACAATGGGCTTTATAGCTGATAACCTAAAATCTAGAAGACAAGGTAACTGGGAGAGACCTGAGAACAAAATGTGTGTGTGTGTGTGTGTGTGTGTGTGTGTGTGTGTGCAAATGTTAACAGTAATCAGACTTATAGGGTTGCAGGTCATATTTTAGTGTGAGGGCTATATGTGCACTAAAGACATGACTTTTATCTACTAATTTGAGTAATGCTCTATCTTTCTCTGTTAGGTGTTGTGACAACCAATATCAATAAACATTTTCAATTGGATCTTAGAAAGTAAAAATCACCCATAGCTGAAAACCACTGCCTTGAACTCATTCCCAATCAGTAGAACTCTATAAATTCACTATGATAGCTAAGCAATTTTGCTTATAAATTAAATAAGACTATAATATGTCTGGACTGGTATTAGATTCCGGGGCATTCGTCTAATCAATAGACAGTCTTAATGTAGATCACCTAAAGACTTTATTCCTAACCTGTGACATGTTTTCTCACATGTAGGTTGGGAAAATGTGACATCTCAAGTGAGGCATGTGGCATAATTGCTACTGTCCTTATCAACTCTAAGGTGAAACATCTCTCATTGGTTGAAAATCCCTTGAAGAACAAAGGAGTTATGTCACTGTGTGAAATGCTGAAGGACCCAAACTGTGTCCTGGAGTCACTGATGTGAGTTATTCTGGGATAACATGCCCTGGAGGTCTTGCAGAATGCTACACATTGGTCTGAGCATCATAGAGGTAGTCACAGGCCCATTAAGGAATATGGGAGAGCTTGCAGAATGTCATTAGACTTAGTCACTTTCTATGTCTCAGATGCCATAACAGTAAGTAAAACAAATGCAAGCAGAGATACCATGAAACTGAGTTCAGACAAGTCAAAGCTTCTTCTGAAACTTCTTTTACATAATTTTAGCTTTAGGAATGTAATTATCATGAATAAAGATGCAGCATTGGGAAAGAGATTGTTTACTAGGCCAGAAGAGAATTACATAAAAAAAGAAAAAAGATTAGTTTCTAAGGCAAGAGCTACCTACATCTTACTTAAGGCACTATAATCTGTC
Source organism: Apodemus sylvaticus (assembly GCF_947179515.1). Taxonomy (NCBI): domain Eukaryota; kingdom Metazoa; phylum Chordata; class Mammalia; order Rodentia; family Muridae; genus Apodemus; species Apodemus sylvaticus. Next base: position 160,141,131 of record NC_067474.1, read on the forward strand.
TCATGCCAAGAGATTGAGGTTGATTTCTCATGGGAGAAGTCTGCCAGACTCCCGCTGTACTAGTGAAGCCACACTAGATAACTTACTATTCCATCAAAGGCCTTAAGATGGAGAATGTGCTCAAAGGCAACTTGGTTTGTGGAAGAGGAAGAGTATAGAGACACACAGATTATTATGTCCTCCGTGATCATGTATTCAATCAGTAATGCGTACCTGTGGAGCTTACAGATATGAGCATGCATATAAAATGTAGCAACATTGAATATTGACCATTATAGAGATACCTGTTTAATCAAAGAAAACTAGTTCAGATTAAGCATCCCTTATGTAGACTGCTTATGAAGAGACCAGAAGTGTTTAAATTTCTTTTAGAATATTTGCATATTATAAGTCTGGGTAATGGTCACCAAGATCAACCATGAAATTTATTTGCATGCTGTGTAAAGTTGGCACACCTGGCTTGGGGCTAGTTTTACACATTATTTTCAGTGCCTTTGTGTTTGATCTGATCTGTATACATGAGCACAGTTGGGGTATTTTCTTATTGTGGCTTTGTGTGATTTTTGAAATCCTTTTGTATTTTGGAGAATCACAAACGTATACTTTTATTTAGGGATGCTTAATATGCAAATTAAATTAAATCTTTAAAAACTTACTAATTTTATGTGTATGTATGTGCATTTGCATAAGTCTATGTGTATCATGTGCATGAGCCTGCAGAGGTCAAAGGCAGTCATTAGTCTCTTAGAATTGTAATTATCGGAGACTATGAGCACCATATAAGTGCTGTGTGGGAACTTGGAACTGAACCCTGAGCCTTTGCAAGATCAGAAAATGATTATAAATGTTGAGCCAACTTTCCAGTCCTTAAATGAAGCTTGTAAAAGAAAGGAAGAAAAATGCTCTATTAAAAAGTTGAAGGATATTTCAAAAGATAGGAAGATATTACATTAAAAGACAAAATTATTTGACCAATTAGCATTTGATATTATATAGTAGATTAAATTAAATTGTACTTGGTGACTTCTAATTATAAAGAACTACCTTGATCATGAATTGCCTTAAATATTAGTCTTTAAAATACTAGTCTTTAACCCATACAAGTACCAATATTAGGAAAACTATTTAAAATAATAGTATTTGGCTGGAATAATAGCTAAGCTTGCAAAAACACTTGGCCAGTCAAACATCATGACCTGAATTTGATCACCAGAACAGATTCAGAAGAGCTAGGTCTAGCGATACACTGAAGTACTGAGACAGCAGGATGGATCCCTGGGCCTTGCTGGAAACTAGCCAAATCTAATAAATGAGTTGCAGGCAAGTTTGAAATGCTAACTCAAAGGAGATTCTTTCTGTTCCAGAGTATGACATCTGAGCTATCCTCTGATCTCCACAGACATGTGTACCTGCACAGAGAAAGACACACACACACACACACACACACACACACACACAGACAAATAGACACAAACACATAAACACAGACACACACACACACACACACACAGAGAGAGAGAGAGAGAGAGAGAGAGAGAGAGAGAGAGAGAGAGAGAGAGAGAGAGAAAGAGCTGACAGACAGAAAGAGAGAGAGACCTGACTGACAAGAGAGATGAGAGAGACCAAAAAGAAATAATGAAAAATGTTAATGGAAGCACTAGAACACAGAGGAAGAGAGGGAGAGAGGGGGAGAAAGAGGGGAGAGAGGGAGGAGAGAGAGGGAAGGAGAGACAGAGAGAGGGGAAGAGAGTATGGGAGACAGGGAGAAAGGTAGCGAGGTAGGAAGAGATAGTGAGAAATAGAACTTGCAAACAGAGGCCAGAAGACAACTTGTGGGAGTTGGTTATTTGCTTCCATTTGTGTGGGAATTCACTCAGGTTCTTGTGGCCCCCTCTTTTGCTAAAGGCTGTTGGCCATGAGCCTGAGAGAGAAAGGGGTCAGAGGTGGAGAGCACAGTTCAGATGGCCATCAATGTGGACAGAATGACCGACAGAGACTGCTATAGCAAGACAAGTCTAGATTGTTTCATGGATGGGGCACAGAAGGGATTTTTTAGGGGTACAGGTGAAAAGGACGAATTGGTCATGCCATCAAGGGAGCAGTAGGGACTGATTGATTATAGTACATGACCTACTTATCATTCTGTTTGGAAGGCAGAATGGGATGCATGTGCTGAGCTATACCATGGCAGAGAGCTCTGTACACTGTCACTTTTTAGACAAGGGCACACAAGACTAGTCATCTGTGTTTAGGGACATACTCTTGAATAAGACATGTAGGGAGAGGGAAGCCCCAGTGTAAAACTGAGTCCCCCATTTGGTGCCAAACTCTGAAAACCACCCACTCCTGGGGGACTGCTTCCTTATAGCAAGGTTCCCCCAGAAGGTCCTGACATTTGGTAGCAAGGTTATTTAGCCATCTCCTCAGATCATTTCATTTTTTTTTCATACAAAATAGACCTTCAGTATAGGAAGAACATGAAAGACTGAGCAGTCATGTGAATGTGGCAACAGTATATGAGTTGCTGACATTTAATCCTCTTTCAGGTTGTCTTACTGCTGTCTCACATTCATTGCCTGTGGCAGTCTCTATGAAGCCCTTTTGAACAACAAACACCTCTCTCTGCTTGATCTGGAGTCAAATTTCCTGGAAGACACTGGAGTGAACCTTCTGTGTGAAGCTTTGAAAGATCCAAACTGCACCCTTGAGGAGTTATGGTAGGACTGTGTTTTCATTCATTGCTGGGGCTATTTCAGATGTTGGCATTCAGAAAAAAGAAGGGAAGAATTGTCAGAATGTCATTGCCACTTCAGAAATTGTCTTAAGCCTACGACCCATGCTAACTATCTTAAGACAAGGAGCTCTGTATCATTGGGTTTTGAGGATGAGTCCCCGGAGACAACTGGTTCATCACATGGCAAAATGTTTACACTCTATCAAGGATTAAGAGATGAATCAGTGATTGAGGGCCCTTGTAATAGAGTCTGCAGTCCAGTACCCATGTTTGATAGTTCACAATCACCTGTAACTATACCATCAAGGGAACATATGTCCTTTCCTGGTCTTCATGGGTACCATCCTCCCCCCCTACACACACAACATGTTCATGTACACTCAATTGGGCACTTGCACACTGACACAATTGTAAAAGAAGGTATATCTATGAACCATGATATCAGGCTATCTCCATATATTGTAGAAACCAGCTTATACCCTGATCTTGGGGTTCTTGGGTTTGTAACTCTGTAACTGAAATCTATTTATGAACCACCCAGTCTAATGTTTCATTAAAACAGGCCAAACAGATTAAGACACCATAGAGAATGATGTTTCCTTGAGAAAACAAGGCAGTGATTATTCCATCTGATCTTCCTGGGATGCTCAATGGCTTGCTGACTGTAGTCTCTATCAAGGGAGCTGTTAGAACAAGGGCTGTATTGTATGCTGCTCCTGAGTTGGAACTTGGTGGAATAAAGGGGATAATAGTGGCAGTGCACACAAGGGCAGGGGATTTTTCTTACACCTCTCTTGTTAAGAAGGTTAAGTATAGTCCTCATCTAACAGAATTGCGGTGATGGGCATGTATGTATATCAGGCACAAAGATACTGTGCTTATGTGCAAACATCAGTTTCTAAATCTTTACACTATTGCTATTTTGTTGCGACTGTCCTGTGATTTGTAGAGTTTTGCAATAGCGTGCCTATATCACTTAGATGCCAGTAGACCCTCTTGCCTAGGGTGGCAAATCAAAATACATCAAGATGCTATATGCATTCCCCTGGTGGGTAAAATTCATGACTCTCTGCATGTGTTTTGTGTCTATTTTCATATCTATCTGCCTCTCATATCCACCCATTATCTGTCATCTATGTAGTTAACATGTCTCCCTTGTCTATCATTTAAAAATGTATTGTCTTTACTTACATATCATCAACCTCTTCCTATATTCATTTGCAAATCACTTTCCATCTTAATTTATATATCTACTAATTTCTATATGTTGATTATCTAACAGAAATCTGCCTAACTTCCATTATTAACATCTATGAATTCTCCATTCTTCACCTATATTATAACAACTATCTTCCTTTTGTCTCTTAACATCTGTATTATTTATGGTGCCATGGGGAACTATGAACATGAGGCTTGGGAAGGGTTTGAGGACATTTCATATTAATTATTGGGAAAAGTTTTCAGCACATTAATCTGAAATCAATGATAAGATAGCTGAACTGACTTTTTAAGGCATATGTATTATAACTGGGGGAATGAGAGTAGGTACACCACAGAAGGAGATCAAAGAAGAAGAACTGGGGTAAGCCTATATTCGTCAGAGGATCCCAGATGGAGAAGTATCATCAGCATTTCAGAATTGTGGTCTCTACAAATAAGCCAAGCTGCTAAGATGGAATCTCATGGACTGGGAATGTAGCTCAGTTCCTAGACTGCTTACTTTGCATACAGAGTCCTGAATGTGATTCTCCAGCAAAGGCTTAAATAAAAGCTATGGTAGCTATGTTCCTATAATCTCAGCACTGAGAGATAGATGTAGGGTGGTCAGAAGTTCAAAGTCATCTCAGCTATGGGAAGCCAGACTAGGTTACATGAGATTCTCTAAAAAAAAAAATAAAAATAAAAAAGAAATGTGATCAATGAATGGCTGCTGGGAGAGGGGGAATCAGTCTCCACCAGGGGAAGCTCTGACCTAGGCTGTCCAATCCCCTGAATATATATACATACAAGCAAACCTAAATATATTTATTAGGTTGCATATACGTGTGCATATGTTCATGCACAAACATATATCATATAAACACATGTAGCAAGAATAATTAAAGAAGATATTGTTAATTTGGAAGGGGGAACTGGGAGGAATTGGAGAGAGATGGACTGATATAGATGGTTGGAGATGCAGTACTCATATGAAGTTCTAAAAATAAAATTAAGAAAGCATCACAACAAAAGAATAGGGGAGAAAGTATTTACATGTATATTTTTCCAGGTTGTCTGGTTGCTATTTAACTTCAGAGTGCTGTGAAGCGATCTCTACTATCTTTACTTGCAATAAAAATCTAAAGACCCTGAAACTTGGAAACAATAACATACAAGATACTGGTGTCAAACAGTTATGTGAAGCTCTGTGTCATCCAAACTGTAATTTGCAATGTCTTGGGTGAGTTTCTGCTAACTCTCATGTTTGGGAGGCTCACAACTTGATAAGAAAATGCTAGAGTGTTAATAAATTTAAGAAGTCCAACTATCATAGGCTCATAAGTATTGAAGAAATGCATAGGTCTTGTACAGCTGCTGTGAGAGTGAATGCTATACTCCTGTCATGTCTTACCCCACCACAATATCTGGTAGTTTTTCTGCCACTTCTTCTGTTATATTCCCTGGGTGTTGGAGGGGGACAGAATGATATCAATGCCTCATTTGTGCCTTCATACACTGTACACTCTCTGAACTTTGACCAGCACTGTGTCTATATTATCCAGGCCATGGCAAAAGGAAATTTCTTTGAGGCACGAGAACTAAACTAATACATAGCAATAATGTCAAGGACTTAGAACAATGTTTTTTAACTTGTGGCCCTCAAACCCTTTTGATTGGCAAAAAGGATTTGCTCATTGTTGGAAGTGTGGACATTTGGGACTGGGTAGGTCTTTACTCAAAAGCCTGGAACTGGCACTGAACCGCACATTCTATTTCTGGCATGCTTCTGCTCATAGGTTAGACATGTGTGAGTTTACCAGTGACTGTTGTGAAGACCTGGCCTTGGCTCTCATCACCTGCAACACATTGAAGAGCTTAAATCTAGACTGGAAACTCTTGGAACATTCTGGGATGGAGGTGCTCTGTGATGCTTTGAATCACAAAGACTGTAAGCTGAAGATGCTTGGGTGCGTACACACTGTCTCCCATGGTTAGAAATGGCTTCAAACAAGCTCTTCTGTGTCAGTGTTCACAAGCTCTGCCCCACTGAGGCTGGGTTGAGAAGTTCTCAGGTGAGGGCCCACTGCTGCACTGTAGAACATTTAACGCTGTCTTTGTTTCTATCCATTCATGAGTACTATTCTTTGGTGGTGATTACTCCAAATATCATCAGTCATGTTTCTAAAACAAACAAACAAACAAAACAAAAAACAAAAGCTTTGGTTTATTTTTAAAAGTTGCCATTGAGCTCTAAAGTATGAACTCACAAAAATTGTAGAAAATGAGTGGACCTAGAAGTACAGGAACCCGAAATAAATAAACTACAGGTTTTTGCTCATAAACACATTCTACTCTACAACATACATGTGCACGCACACAAACATGCATAAACACCCCCCCACACACACACACACGCATCCACACACACACATGGGTATAATATACAGGACATAAAAGAAAAAAGATGAATTTTTATAAATATGCTTACATATATAGTACCCTTTGTGTTATTCAGTAAATATTCTCAAAAGATATAACATATTTTCAATGCCAAATTATTTTTTAAAACTTTTTTCTTTACATGGGTTACTATTTTGTCACTCCTGCATTCTGGCAATTTCATTCCTGGATTAGTGCTCTGAAGACTAATGTTCAAGCAAGGGTGAGGGAAGAGCTAGGATGTTAGCATGGTAAGAATGCGACAATTAGGGCAGAACTGACCAAAGGAGAAGGTGGAGAGTCAGGAGGGAAAATTGAGCAAGAGATCTAAAAGAGCATAGCAAATCAGGGTGAACTCTTTGTGTAACTAAAGGTGAGGAAACACATGCTTATAGTCACCAAACAAGGAAGAAAAAGAGGGCAGGAGAAACTCGAGGAAGTCCACTGTACTTTCAGAGAGAGATGTGTTCCAATATTTATTTGTAAAATTCAGGGGGACGAATGACAAAATATCTAAAGGAAATTTTTCAAGAAAGAAAATGTAATTAATTATGTTGAGAATTGATTTCTTTTAAGACATTGTTTGCCAAAAAAATGTCAAAATCAAAGCACATGTCTGTGATCATTTACTCCCAGGCAATATTGAAGAAGGCATAGAAAGATGGTGAGAGGTGGGGATCACTTATAAAGCAGCACCTGCTAGACTCAGTAAGGTAGACATACTCATGAATAGACAATAGCTGACTCCAGAAGACCTGCGTAAAATCAAGCCAGTCAACATTCCAAAGATAGAGGAGATTTTCCTGAGGCCTTATCCCTAGATGAAGAATTGCTTATATTTGGTCTTCAAGGGGAAGGAGTGTCAGTTTCTTCAGGGATATGGCTCCTGCTAGGTTGTATATTCTCCAGAGGATGGACCTAAAAGCATACTTTTATGGGCATCTCTAGTTAAATTCACTGAACTTCTGGGCAGGAAAAGGATCTGAAATTTAGAGAGGGATGTGGAAGGGGCAGAGAGGGGAATGGGGTTAGGATATGATCAAAACACATGTACACATAAGAAATTCTCAAAGAATAAACACATTGATTTTAAAATATGGCTGTAATGATAATAAGCATTTGGCAATGCATAGTGTCTGTGGAATCAATATTGTTTTTGTTAGGTAAGTTTAGTGATGATGGAGTAGCAGAGAGAACAGGTGAGCTAAGGTATAGGATATGCAGTAAGTGTCTCACAGAAAGTGAGTAGGGATGCAAAGGGAACAGACTTAATATGAATAATAATATTAGTGACTATGACATGATTTACACCACTGTTCATAAGTTTAAGAAAAGATGACATTATGTAAAGTTATAATGCATGAATATGGTTAGGCACTTAAACAGTGAATGGGGGAAACCAGCCATTTTTACTTCAACATTGTTTAATTTTTAACACCTTGATGCATACGTATGGACATTATATATATAGATATGAATGAAAGGGTCTCTTCTCTCTGTTAAAGAATCACACTTTCTCTCCCATCTCAGTTCATTCATTCCTAGGGATGGATGACAGAGAGATAGTCATGTATAAAGAGATGCAAATGATGGTTAACAAAACGTGGGGTGCTGACATGGCTCAGTGAGTGTAGGCACTTGCTGCCACACCTGACAACACAAAATCCCCATGGTAGAAGAGGGGGGAAAGACTTCCAGGAATAGTCCTCTGACATTCATATATTTGCAGAAACATTCATCTGTATAAAAAATTAGATTTTTAAATTTAGTAAACAGAATTTTCTATTTTTAATCCCAGACTGGACAAATCTTTATTTCCTGAGAAATCACAGACATTACTGCAAGCTGTGGAAAAGGAAAATAAAAATCTGAATGTTGTGCATTTTCCCTGGATTGAAGAGGAATGCCAGAAGAGGGGTGTTCGTCTGGTATGGAACAGCACAAATTGATCTTGTGAAGAAGACTTATTCTTTGTTATGTTTCTCCCATACATCCTGTCCCAAGCTGCACACCGTGGTACTGGTAGCTGTTTCCAGAGATGTTCTTCCACATTGTCCCACCACCACCCATCTTTGCATCTCCCCTTACCACTTTGAAATATTTAGATAATAAACACATTCAATAAACACTAAGCTTGTTTGAAAGCATGAATGTTTCGTCAATGTCTTAAAGTATGGGAATTTGAAACTTAAGGGACACTGATCCTTTTACAAACATCATTTCCAACCAGAAGTGTAATGTGTCTTCAGTTGATGTAATTCTCAGAGCTGCAAACATTCACCTGAACTTCCTGTGTGTAGTTCATTCCATGATCCTAAAAGACAGGAACATCATGATGCAGAAAAGTGGGGAGTGGAAAGACAATGTCTAGAATTCCCAAAGTGTTAAAATAAGGATCTGTAATTTTGGAGAGAATGATCTCAAAAAATATTTTTTCTAAGTTCCAGGGATCAGACCTAGGACTCACTCTTGAGTCTGGAAAGATAAGAGTGCTTAAAGTGCCCCTTGCTCTTCAGAAGACCAGAGTTCAAACCCCAGCATTACTCTGTGTACCTCCAGGCTCCCTGTAACTCCTGCCCTAGTGTATCTGAAGTGGACTGTGTGCCTAGCCTCCATAGGCACATACATGTATGGACCCACAGAGATTACACATATACACACAAAATTTTAAAACTTAACATTTTACATATTAACTATTAGTTAGTATTGCAATTGCTATAAGTTACTGCCAATTCAGGGAGTCCTGAGTAACAAGCCATCAGTGGAGAAAAAGGCAAGGCTCTAAAAACAGGAGGGAGTGGGTGTATGGAAACACATACTGTCATGTGCCAGTCACATGGAATTATCAATTTATTAAAACCATGGGTTCTCACTCAAATCCTGCCTCAGAACATACATGAAACACAAGGATAGGCTGAAAGAATTAATAACAAGAGAAGAGACAGAGAATGAAGAGATGGTAACTGGGCAAGCATTTCAGATGCAAAGGCCACTCACTTGAAAGTGCAAGCAATAGGGGATTTAGATGTCACACATCTAAATTATAGTTGATTATTGTTGCAAATAGTAATATTGGCAACAGCAAAGAAAACAGAAAATGTGATTACTCTATCAGGATTTTTCTTGATAAATATTCAAATAAACATAATGTGCATAAAAAGAGGATAATCCATAGTTCAAGTGATAGAAAATATACTGACAGGAATTCATACACAACAGAATTTCGAGAGGCATAGAAAAAATATCCTCTCATAAATTTATAAAATGTAGAACTCATTTGATGAAAGCATCAAGGGGGTAAAAAACCATGGGCATAGGAATGCATAAATTTTCAGGGAATAATCAGGACATTTTTTCAAAGCATGACACTTTATGATTCGTGTCTGTGACATACAGGCTGAGTATTGTCATTTCTATGAGGAACAGAACATAAATTCCTGCTCCAGTGATAGATGCTGGGCTTTAGGTTCAATAATAAATTCATGAAATGGTGTCTAGCCTGGAATTATTTTGTGTAGGTGTATAATGGGAAAAGTACATCTTCCATTTTATGGATACTGAACAAGAGCTCATTCAAGAATGCAAAGAATAAACCATGGTTTTGCATACTTTCTCAATGAAGTCATCATGAACACTAGGGCTTCTACTTTAAAACTTGGAACTGATATTTATTCAAATACATACCTGATTCAGAATACACACAAATCCACACTTTTGAGCCTTCCAGTCAAAGTTTATTGTCATTTGATTCATCATAAATATTTTAAAGCAGTTAAACTAAAGAGCAATGTGTAGTGTTCAGATACAGGGACTCTGGAATACTAGAAGACCATGGCATTCTGGCTTAGCATTCAAAGCAACTGGACTGTTATTTTCTTTGTGCATATTTCTATGTTCATTTGCTTTTGGATCCAGGTAAAGTCACCTTTGTATGTGACTATAACACACTCTCTTTCTGTATTCTGCACATCTCTCTGTGCAAGATCATTGTGGGATTTTATAAAGAAATTTGTGAATTCAGTACTCCATCTGTTGACTCATCAGACAGTATTAGAAGGAAACTGAAGGACTGGATTTCCACACTTGATTTTTGCCTGTCTTGGTGTTATGACATAGAAAGTTTATGTATTCACTTGTTCCTAGGAAATCATTTTTCTTATCAATTCTCATTAATTTTACATGACTTTTTATGACACTTGATCATCTGATTTTTTCCCAGTAACAATCTAAACTACTGAGTCAGGGGTGTAGAAAGAAACCATACATATAATGGTTGCATGCCAAGAGAAATATTTGGCATGAGAAAAATGTAAGGTCAATGTAATACATAAAAAGTGCTGAATTGTTGCTGATACTGTGGTCATGATAATTTTCACAAGGGTTGTCAAAGATTGACCATCATAAAACATATTTCTTATGGTCCTGGGACCTGATATACCACTCCTGTTATGATTCTGCATGTGGGTCTGTAACATGTAGATGCATCATCATACAAATTCCTTGAATTATAAGAAACATTTACCACATCATTAAAAAAGTGGAGAAAAAACTGGCTTAAAGTTGTTACATAAGTAAATTATAATTAAAGACATCTCTGGCTTTCAATTATAATATTCCAGTGCATTCATATGGATGTCAAGGGATCCAGATCAATACATACAAAGGTGTGCATGGGAGTTAGAAAACAGGACTATATTGAAAGGAGAGGTAAGTTGGAAATATAAGTTTTATCTCATGAAAAATTGAAAGCCTTCTTAGATGATGATAAAATTGTAACTAAATCTGACAACATTTTCTTTTGCAAAAGGCATATTTGGCAGATAGAATCTTTGTACTCCAAGACAATAGACACACAAGGAAAATGTGTATATACTGTATCTACCTGGTAGAATGAAGTGGAGTCTTATAAAAGAGTCTGATTCAATTGGAGGCATCAGTCAAGGTAGCCACTTGCCATTTGTCCTTGACTCTAGATGCAGGAATTTAAGTTCTCAGAAATAGCTCTGAGTAATCATGTTTACAGCACGTATGTATGTGCTTTCCATTTGTGCTCGGTGCTGGCTGATGTTAGAGAGAGCCCTCGGATTATAAATATATTCCTTTCCACACGAAATTTGTCACTCCATGCTCTCATGTCTGAAGAAACGTTGACAAGATTCCTTGTATACGTTTTCTTTTAATGCATTTATGTCATCTAGTTTTGTACATATGGAGTTGTCTTAATTTCATCTTTATATTTTTCAAACCCTGTGGTGAAATTTCAAGAAGTGTTACAATATTTGATAGTGGAAGAAAAACATCAAAAAGAGTAATGAGTGCTTCTATGGTAAAAACTCCACAGGTCAGTCTGCTCTCCACATAACTTTGAAAAAATATCCTTTTATTATTCAAACCATTCAAAATTGTATTACCTCTCTGTGGTAATGCTATCTAAAGTGCTTATTTTCTATGATCTTCATTTTCTTCTGGGATGATAAAACTATAATGGTTAAGTCTTTCACATATCTAACACCATTAAGTTTTCATTGGATTTTCTTCTGTGAGGACCTATAATGAGAATCTATTATAAATGATTCTCAAAAGGCATATTGATGGCTAATTTATTCATTGGAAGGAGTTGTGTAATTTTATATTACTGTGGAAGGAAGGTCTCATTTCAGAGATGATCAGAGTTATAGACAAAAGCTTGTGAATGTGGATATATAAATATGTGGACACTGATGACACTGAGAAATATATGGAAGGGAACAATTTGTAGAAGGATAAAATTATATGGGATTCAATCCTAATAGTAAATATATTAGCTCTTTAGAGGCACAGATGATGGTAGGAATATGTGTCTTTCTTTTGCTATAACATTGATGTGTTTGTGAGCAGATTTAGATGTCAGTATTCTATTTTTGGCATTTTATGTCAAAAAAATGATCATGTATGTGTTTACACCTGAAATAGGTTTGTCTCAAGAGAGATACTTCCCAATGTAGTATTCTGTGGTAAATTCTCAATATAGAAGAAGTTTCCTTTTTCTTTTGGTGTGTAGGTTTGTTTCTGGATCTTCAATTCTATTCCATTGTTCTACCTGCCTGTCTCTGTACAAATACCATGTAGTTTTTTTTTATCATTATTGTTTTGTAGTAGAGCTTGAAGTCAGGGATGGTGATTTCCCCCCTGAACTTCTCTTATTGTTGAGATTAGTTTTTGCTACCCTATTTTTTTCCATTCCAGATCAACTTGGGAATTGTTCTAACACTCTGAAGAATTAACTTGGAGTTTTGATGGGTATTGCATTGATTCTGAGGATTGATTTGGGTGAAATGGCCATTTTTCCTTATATAATCCTGTTGATCCATGAGCATAGGGAATCTTTCCATCTTCTGAGGTCTTATCTGTATTATTTCTTCAGAGACTTTAAGTTTTTGTCAAATAAATCTTATGCTTGCTTGATTAGAGCGACTATTGTGAAGTGTATTATTTTTCTAATTTCTTTCTCCACTTATTTATCCTTTGAATAGAGGAAGGCTACTGATTTGTGTGAGTCAATTTTATATCAAGCTAATTTGTCATTATTTACCAGCTTCATGGGTCCTCTGGTGAAATTTTGGGTCGGTTACATTTACTATCATACTGTCTGCAAATAGTGATATCTTGAATTCTACCTTCTACCAAAATGTGTATCCCTTTACCTCCTTACTCTGGCTTGAACTTGGAGTACTATGTTGAATAGATAGGGAGAGAGTGAGCAGCCTTGCCTAGTTGCTGATTTTAGTGGGATTGCTTCAAGTTTCTCTCCATTTACTTTGCTGTTGGCGATCGGTTTGCTATATTTTGCTTTTATTATGTTTTGTTGCTGGTCTTGAATTCCTGGTCTTTTGAATATTTATTCACATCAAGGGGTGTGGTATTTTGTTGAAGGCTTTTTTATCATCTAATGATATGATCACATTTTTCCTTTGAGTTTGTTGATATAGTGTATTTTGTTGATGGACATCTATATATTGAACCACCCCTTCATTCCTGCGATGAAGCCTATTTGATCACGGTGAATAATTGTTGTGATGTGTTCTTGTATTTGGTTTGCTAGAATTTTATTGAGTATTTTTGCATTTATATCATTAAGGGCAATAGGTTTGAAGTTCTCTATCTTTGTTGGGTCCTTGTGTGATTTAGGTATCAGCGTAACTGTGTCTTCACAGAACAAATTTGGTAGTGTGTTCCTTCTGATTCTCTTTTGTGAAATAATTTGAAAATTATTGGTATTAGTTCTTCTTTGAAGGACTGATAAAATTCTACACTAAAACCATCTGGTCTTTGGCTCTTTTTGGTTGGAAGGCTTTTAATTACTGCTTCTACTTCCTTAGGCCTAATGGGACTATTTAGATTGTTCTGAACCTGATCTAATTTTGGTGCCTGGTATCTATCTAGAAAGTTATTCATCTCATCTAGATTTTCCAGTTTTGTTAAGAATAAGCTTTTGTTGTACAATCTCATGATTTTTTTAATTCCTTCAATTTCTGTTGTTATGTCTCCCTTTTCATTTTCATTTGTATTTTTTTAGTTTGTTTATTTTTTTTTTTTACTTGGATGCTATCTCTGTGCCCTCTGGTTAGTCTGGCTAAAGGTTTATCCATATTGTTGATTTCTCAAAGAACCAGTTCCTGATTTTGTTGATTCTTTGTATAGTTCTCTTTGGTTCTTCTTGGTTGATTTCATCCCTGTGTTTGATTATTTCTTGCCTTCTATTCCTCTTGGGTGTGTTTGCTTCTTTTTATTCTAGAGCTTTCAGATATGTGGTTAAACTGGTAGTATATGATCTCTCCAGTTTCTTTATGGAGGCACTCAGAGTTGTGAGTTTTCCTCTTAGCAATGCTTTCCTCATGTCCTATAAGTTTTGATATGTTGTTCCTTCACTTTTGTTAAATTCTAAAAAGACTTTAATTTCTTTCTTTATTTTTCCCTGAATAATTTTTAATTGAGTCGAGAGTTGTTCAGCTTTCATGTGTATGTTGGCTTGCTGTTGTTTTCGTTTTTCTTGAAGACCAAACTTTGTCCATGGTGTTATGATAGGATGCTTTAGGATTTGTTTCAATCTTATATTATTTGAGGCTTGTTTTGTGACTAACTATATGGTCAGTTTTGGAGAAGGTACCATGAGGTGCTGAGAAGAATGTATTTTTTTTTATAGGATGAAATGTTCTATAGTAATTGGTTAAATACATTTGATGCATAACTTCTGTTTGTTTCACTGTGTCTCTCGTTTGTTTCCATGATCTGTCCATTGGTGAGAGTGGGGTGTTGAAGTCTCCTCCTATTATTGTTTGAGGTTTAGTGCATAGTTTCAGCTTTAGCAATGTTCCTTTTAGAATTCTGAGTGCCCTTGCACTTAGAGTATTCATGTTCAAAATTAAGAGTTAATCTTGGTAGATTTTTCCTTTGGTGAGTATGAAGTATTGTCCTTCCTCATCTTTTTGATAACTTTTGGTTGAAAGTAAATTTTATTTGATATTAGAATGGCTACTCCATCTTGTTTATTGGTACCATTTTAATGGAATTTTTTTCCAATTTTATTTTCTTCTTTTCTTTAGAAGGAAGAATGGTTCATCTATTCTATGTTTTCTCTTACCTGAGATCATGTGTTACATAGGGAAAAACTGGAGGGTTATGATGATATTTGTATTTTTTAAAAAATACTTTTTCTTTAAGTATGTAACTGTTCATCTGCAAGTTTTTATTATTTTTCCATTTTTTATTGAATATCATCTTCATTTACATTGCCATGGTAAAAGCTTTCCCAATTTCCCCCCTCCCCAAAGACCTCTAACCCCTCCTACCTCCCCCTGCCTCCACATATATGCCCCTGCACCTGACACACTCCCACCTCCCGGCCTCAGTTTCCCTTTGTTGGAGTCTCTGTTGAGCCTTTACCTGATCAAGGACCATTCCTCCCACTGATACCCAACCAGGCCTTCCTATGCTCCAGTTTTGGCTGGAACCTTGTGTGCCCCTTGGTTGATGGTTCAGTCCCTTGGAGTCTTGGGGTGACTGGGTGGCCAAAATCATTGTTCTTCACATGGGGCTGTAAGTCCCTTCAGCTCTTCTGGACCACCCTCCAGCTCTTCCATTTGGGACCCCATGTCCAGTCCAATAGTTGGTTGCTAGCATCTGCCTCTGTATTTGTAACTCTCTGGCAGGGCCCCTCTGGAGACAACCATTGCATGCTCCTTTTGGTATACACTTCTTGTTGTCCTTAGTAGTGTCGGAGATTGTTTTCTGTTTATAGGATGAATCACCAGGTAGGGCAGTCTCTGGGTGGCCTTTACTTCTGCCTCTGCTCTACACATTGTCTCCCTTATTGCTCCTGTGAGTATTTTGTTCCCTTTCTTACAGGAACCAAAGCACCCTTACTTAAGTTCTCCTTCTTCTTGAGCTTCCTGTGTTGGGTGAATTGTAACTTGCTTATTTTGAGCTTTTGGGCTAACTTCTGCTTATTAGTGAGTGCAAACCATGTGTGATCTTTTGTGATTGGGTTGCCTCGCTCAGGATGACACTTTCTAGTTCCATCCATTTGCCTAAGAATTTCATAAATTCATTATTTTCAATAGCTGAATAGTACCCCATTGTGTATATATACCACAGCTTCTGTATCCATTCTTCTGTTGACGGACAACTGGGTTATTTCCAGATTCTGGCTATTATTAATAAGGCAGCAGTGAACATAGTGGAGCATATGTCCTTATTACATGTAGGAGCATCTTCTGGGTATATGCCCAGGAGTGGTATAGTTGGGTCAACTGGTATTATTATGTCTAATTTTCTGAAGAATTGCCAAACTGATTTCCAGAATGGTTTTACCAGCCTGCAATCCCACCAACAATGGAGAAGTGTTCCTTTTTCCCCACATCCTCTCCAACATCTGTTGTCCCCTGAGTTTTTCATCTTAGCCATTCTGACTGGTATAAAGTGGAATTTCAATGTTGTTTTGATTTGCATTTCCCTAATAAGTAAGGATACTGAGCATTTCTTTAGGTGCTTTAAGGCCATTCGAGTTCCCTCAGTTGACAATTCCCTGTTTACCCCTGTACCCCATTTTTAATAGGTTTGTTTGACTCTCTGGAGACTAACTTCTTGAGTTCTTTGTCTACATTGGATATTAGCCCTCTATTGGATGTAGGGTTAGTAAGGAACTTTTCCCAAGTTGTTGGTTGCTGTTTTGTCCTATTGACTGTGTCCTTTGCCTTATAGAAGCTTTGCAGTTTTATGAGGTACCATTTGTTGATTCTTGTTCTTAGAGCATAAGCCATTGGTGTTCTGTTCAGGAACTTTTCCCCTGTGCCCATGTGTTCAAGATTCGTCCCCACTTTCTCCTCTATAAGGTTCAGTGTGTCTAGTTTTATGTGCAGATTCTTGATCCTCTTGGACTTGAGCTTTTTCTTTAAGTATGTACATGTTCATCTGCATGTTTTTATGTACACTGAATGATACATTATGCCCCTAGATCCCTGGGTTCAGCACCAAACCCATGAGACTGAAGTCACAGCAAGTGCATTTACCTCTTAGACATTTTTTCCACCTTAGGTTTATATTTTTGATGCTTATTTGTAATATACATAATACATAACTTGTGTAGATTTTCAAAAACAAAGGAAGAATTATAGGTAAAACGTATCTATGCAAGCTACCATTCTGATGCACAAATGAGGTCATGTTCCAAATAAAATAAAATTAAATTACATGATTTAAATTTTCAATAAAGTCAATCCCTTGAGGAATAATGTATTCCATATTTATGAAGCATTATCATTATTATCCTGCAGTTTAAAACATGGCTTGATCAAAGAAAAGTATTTTTCTTCATCAAAATGCATTTTGCCATATGCCATTTCTTTAGAAATACATAACTCAGCATTCATTTGTGAAAGACCATATGGAATTTATAAAATTTTATTATGTGTATTGCTTATGCCGGCTTTTATGTAATTTCAAATAATTTAATGCTCTATAATAGTGATTTTTCTACTTCTTGGTTGTGATATACTTCATAAAATAATTTCCCTAAGTATTTGATTCTATATGTCATTTGGAATGTCTAGTGTTTGTCCTGATGTTGCAGTCTATCCATTAATTCTGCATTTTATATTTTATCTGTTTGTTATAGAAAGTTTGTAGCTTTTTACCTAGGCCTTAGAATATCACATAGATATGTTACAATATAGTCATGTGAGACCCAGTTTCACACGGGATTGAATTAGCATTCATATTTGAGGTAGTTAGACACTGTAGAATTGAAACTATATTTTTTCCTCATCATAACTTGAGCATCTGCTGTTTGACACTCTGATTCTGTTTGATGTCAATGCTAACTTTATAAAGGTACATTACTGTATCTAGACATCAAATGTATATGTTATATTCTGTAAATGTTTGCTGCTTTTAGGGTGATTATGTCATGCATTCTCAGATAGATATAAACACAAGGAATTCTATGACTATTTTAGAAAGTATATTTTGTTACAGTTAACATCTTTTTGTATAATGTATGGTGGTTATATTTGCCTGAAATTATGCATATGTGCTATGTATTCTTTCTGCAAGTAGTGTTCAGCAGAAATCATTGGTATTTAAAGAACTGGGTTTAAAAATCCATTGTGTACTACCATGAGGTTTCTGGGAATCAAATTTCATAATAGAGGACCTTAAAAGATTTTATACAATCCCAATTGCACACAAGAATTTTCTAAAGTAGTACTGGTAGTAATTCTTTCCTTTGCTGGTAAATTCTCAGAAAAAAAAACACAGAAAATTTATGAAGGTGAGAGCCTTCATAAATAAGAACATTACAGTACATCATTCTATAGATTGTCTATGGAAGAGCAGCAGTTCAAAATTTTAGACACATCTCTATCAAAGTTGAGAACACATTTGCCCTTCAATATTTCCCTTTCCTCATCTGTATCAGAAATTCTCTCCTACTCCTTGGGGCTTTTTAACATAGGAAAGCAATTTTTCTGTGTAAGAATTAATATTAGGGAAGTTACAATTTACTGAACTGTGAATATCAGTGTTGATGTCACCATTCTTTCTTTTTTATTTCTTTGTGCCCTTATTACAGTTATAAATGATTTTTGTCATAATTGTAGTACAGGCAAACATTAGGAAATTTCATGTTTCAGATATTTTTTGACCGAAAGACTTGGAGGATTCTTCAAGCACTACTCACTTTTTGTCCATTTTTCCATTTCCAGAATGACTTTGATAAAATTTGTTTAATGTCTGCACAAGCTTGTAAAATGTCTCATTGTCTTTCCATTGATATCTTCTGTTATATTTCTCAGGAAATATTTAATAATTTCCACTATTCTAATTTTAAAATTTATTTTTATTCTAATTCTGGATGCTTTTAAACACTGCTTTTCCGCTTAAATTACATATCCAGCACTGCTTTTTCTATTTTACAAAAATGGTTCATTCCCACTGAAACAAGTTGTTTACAATCTTATCATAAGAAAACCTGCATTTCAGTTGTGCACCGAATTTCAGTGAGAACATGAAGATTGGTAGAACTTGCTTGTGTGGAGGAGGGCTAAATTGCTTGTTCCACTATGGTTAGGCTACAGGTGTTAATCATCTAAGCTAGTAGCTTTCAAACCTGAGAATGAAAAAAAAGCTTTTAGGATGTTTTAGTAGTTATCATCAGCATTCAGTAACTAACTCTAACAAGAGAGTTAGAAAATCTGGAGACCATCAGTCTTTCAAGCCATAGACCACTGCTCTGTGTCTTTCAAACACTGCAGGCTGGAAGGCTCCCAGCCTCATTTCCAAATGACCAGACAAGACCTCTGGGCCACTATGTGTGGAGTGCACCATTTTATAGTCTCAGGTAGTGGGACAGAATTTCCTAGGCTCATCTGATTCCTGTCCCTGTGAGACTCTGATTAAATATAAAGCATACAGAGACTTAATTTCTTTCACAAAATCACTGTGCAATTGGAGGCATCCATACATGTAAAAGAGAAAATGATGAAGCTTTAGGGCCCAGACTGTGGAAAGAGTTCTCTGTAATACTTATGTAGACTGTAGCAAGCCGTGAGCTCAATCTCTTGCATTGCATAAAACCCCATGTGACATCGTAAGCTTATAAACCTAGCACTTAGGAAAGTGAGGCAGCAGGATCAGAAGAAGTTCATGATTGACTCCTGAGAGATCCTGAGACTGAAGTTGACCAGGGCTGCTTGAAAAATCCTATCAGAAGTAGGCAGGCATTGTGTTGTCCATCCTCATTCAGCTCTGGGGAGGTAGAGTAAATTGCTGTGAGTTCAAGTTCAACCTGATATCAATAGAGTTCCAGATCACATAAGAAACCAGAGTGAGAATCTGTCTCTAAATATATAAAGAAATAAATACATAAACCAGGTTATATCACATATCTTCAACCTCAATTCTGAAGCACTAGAGGGAGGTTGTGCTTAGACTTCTTTGTAGTCCAGACCTGCCTTAAGTTTACAGACATCCAGTCACCTCTGATTCCATACTTATTTATAGGTGTGGATGACTATGCCTAGCTTAATCTTCCCAGTGACTTATTTCCTCTCTTACCTCTTTAACTCAGAGGATGCTGAACACTCAATTATAGGTGTCCCCAATCCCACAAGGAGAACCTGGAAAGCCAATCCAATCTCAGTCCTGAAAAAACACTCCAGAGTTTCATCTACCTTAAAGGAGTATGCCTTGCTGTGCTAGGTAGTACACAGAAGAAAATGGATTTCTAGGTTTCATGACTTTTCCTGAACAGACAATGACACTACTTACCTTACTATGTACTTGTTATGTGCATGCCAGCCATCACATAGAAGGTTGACCACCCCTAACTAAAAATTCAGAATCCAATACATCGGCAACCAACAAATTGGGAAAAGATCTTCACCAACCCTACATCAGATAGAGGGCTAATATCCAATATATACAAAGAACTCAAGAAGTTAGACCCCAGAAAACCAAATAACACTATTAAAAATGGGGTACAGAGTTAAGCAAAGAATTTTCACCTGAAGGACTTCGAATGGCGGAGAAGCATTTTAAAAAATGCTCAACTTCATTAGTCATTAGGGAAATGCAAATCAAAACCCTGAGATTTCACCTTACACCAGTCAGAATGGCTAAGAATAAAAATTCAGGAGACAACAGGTGTTGGTGAGGATGTGGAGAAAGAGGAACACTCCTCCACTGCTGGTGGGGTTTCAAACTGGTACAACCACTCTGGAAATCAGTTTGGCGGTTCCTCAGAAAACTGGGCACATCACTTCCAGAAGATCCTGCTATACCACTCCTGAGCATATACCCAGAGGATTCCCCAGCATGTAATAAGGATACATGCTCCACTATGTTCATAGCAGCCCTATTTATAATAGCCAGAAGCTGGAAAGAACCCAGGTATGCCTCAACAGAAGAATGGATGCAAATATGTGGTATATATACACAATGGAATACTATTCCGCCATTAGAAACAATCAATTCATGAAATTCTTAGGCAAATGGATGGAGCTGGAAAACATCATACTAAGTGAGGTAACCCAGTCTCAAAAGATCAGTCATGGTATTCCCTCACTAATAAGTGGATATTAGCCTAGAAAACTGGAATACCCAAAACATAATCCATACATCAAATGAGGTACAAGAAGAATGGAGGAGTGGCCCCTTGTTCTGGAAAGACTCAGTGTAGAAGTATAGGGCAAAACCAGAACAGCAAAGTGGGAAGGGGTGGGTGGGAGAACAGGGGGAGGGAAGGGGGCGTATGGGACTTTCAGAGAGTGGGGGGCCAGAAAAGGGGAAATCATTTGAAATGTAAATAAAAAATATATCAAATAAAAAATATAAATAAAAGTACCAGAGTAATGCCTTCAGTTGGAAAAGTCTATCATCTTATGTGATTTTTATTGTCACCTTCAATGAGTTTAGAGTCACCTAGGGAACACACTGCTAGACATGTCTATGAAGACATTTCCTCAGAGCCTCAGCCAAGAATGGAACTCCTCACACCCTGGATGTGTGCAGCAACTCTCAGTGGGCTATGGACGTGGACTAAATAGCAAGCAGAAAGCAAGATGAGCACCACCATGCATCTCTCACAGCTTCTAACTGCAGACACAATGTTACCATTCACATTCATGTCCCTCTCACCCACCATTCTTCCTTCCAGGGCAGGCTTGTATCCCTCAGCAAACAGCATGTCCTAAACAAAGCGTTGCTTAAGTTGCTTTTGTCAGGTCTATCATATATCTATCTGTCTGGCTATCTGTCTATCATCTTTCTATCTATGTATCTATGTATCTATCATTTTTCATTCTCGTATGAATGGGCACAAGTTTGGAGGTGAAAGGATAACTTGCAAGACCTTGCTCTCTCCTTCCACTGAGAGGGTTCATGGGATGGAACTAAGGTCACCAGGTTTGTTCAGCAAGCACTTTTACCTGAAGAGCCATCCATCTCTTTAGACTGAGTGTTAGACTCGTTCCTCCACAGACACATGTGAATCATGTGTTTGAATTTGTTCCTCATGCCCAGGATATCTCATTATGCATGTAAAGATTTTAAAATCCTGAACACTAAAGTAGATCTAGTCTCAAGCAGTTCAGACCAGGGACAGTGGGCCTGGAGTAGCTTCCATTGCTCTGTCTGGCCTATATGGCACAAAACCAGATACTGGGATGTTTAACTAGATACAATCTAACTGTTCCTAGTTCTGGAGGCTCAAGTCCAATGTCAGGCACTGGTGGTCTGGCTTCTGAAGTTCTCTCTTCTTTGCATCTAGATAGTCACCCTCTCACAGGTTCCTACACAATTCTTTGTGCTTGTACCTAGCTGAAGTTCCCTGTTTAAAAGAACAGCAATGTTACTGGAGTAGGACCAGACTTTACCTGCTTACCCTCCTATAGGCTTGACCTCCAGATACAGTCATGTGCTGTGGAGTTTAGACCTTAGACACACAGGTTGGTGGCATGGGGGTATGGTAAAATCCATGCTCATCTTTCATCACAGCAGGGAGTGGTTCTGATGCTTTCTTCTGGAATCTGCTTGGTGAACACAAAAGTTCCTGTTTCCCAACTGTTTTTTGATCAGTCAATAAAAATGCTAGTAGCTAATGGCTGGACAGAAGGAGTGGGACTTCTAGCTTCCCTTAGGCAGATGCAGGAGGCACAAGATTCCCCATAATTCAGAGGGAATGTGAGCCATCAGCCATGAGATTTCTGGGCCAAGATGTCTTTCTGAAGACCAGATTGTCCTGGAATTTGGTCTGTAGATCAGGTTGGCTTCAAACTAAAGAGCTCTTCCTACCTATGCCTCACCATTTCTGGCTTCATTCCTTGTTATTGATGCTGGACAGAGACCACAGTTCAGTTCCCAGACAAGATATAATGTGGACCAATGCTTTAGACACCACAGGAGTAAAATCTGCAGCACCCTGGGTGGCTGTGGCCATAGACTGATGAAATGTATTACTGCTCATCAGTAAGTGGTCTTGTTGTACTTCTAAACAGAGACTGTAATGTCCCCTTCATCTCTCACTGGAATTGACATAAAAGATGCAGTGAACTCGGTATGTCACCAACATACTCAAGGTCACAATGTTGGGAGGAACATTTCTGAAAACGCTCTATGCTCTCCATATTTGGGCTGAAATGCTAGGCCGGAGAGAACCTTGGGTTAGGCCAATATGGGAATTCTTTGAACATTCCAGAATCACAGAATACTTGTTTTAGAAGTAAATGAGTTTGTAATGCATGCTATATATTGAACTCATCAGAGACAGGAAAACACGGATACAAACAAAACCTAGAAGTAATCTGGTGAAGTGGCATACACCACGCCTATTATACCAGCACTGGAGAGGATAAGTCAGGAGGATCAGGATATCAAGTTCAAAACTGGCTTCTACAAAAGAAATGAATAGGAAATAAAATGAAATTAAGTAAAATAAATTTTCGTTAAACAAAATAAAAACTAGCCTTCTATAAAACAGGATATTATGCAACCTCCAAATATGAAAAAAAAAGTTTTGAAGAAAAAAATGTGTGCTGTAGCCTTACTATTATCTATTCTACCACCCCTTACTCTTTATGACATAAACATTTTTCCAGGAAATAAAATTATTAAGAAAATTTCTGACAGATTATACCATGGATGAAATTTACCAATTTTATATACTGTAAAATAAACCCACCAATGAGGTGGAGCTGTTGCTAGATTCCAGTTATATACAGTTCCTAAACTAGTTAATTTCCAAGATACAGAAAGAGTGATGGCGGCCAGCAACAAGAGGAGCCAGACATTACAATTTAAACTTAAAGGGAAGAGAGTTTCCTGAGATAAAGTGAGGGGAGTTAGACAAGATTTCTTGTACTGCCACCAAGGTTCAACCAGGTGTCCTGGGATGCCCAGGACTGATAGAAGAGAACGGACTCCTTGGGTTGTCTCCTGACCTCCACTTCTGCACTTTGGCATTTGTGCCCCCGTACAATAATACACAAACTGACATAATCTTTAAAGGACAAACTGTCCTTTCTGATTCTCAACAGCCCATTCCTGTATGGATTTCACTCTTCTAAAATAACCTGTAGAAGAATAAGTACCTTATTGTTCATTTTTCTCCTTTGGATATTAATAATGAGAAGATATGTGAAACTTTCATTTATTTTTATATCATGTGTATTCATGTTCCACCTCTATGTATGTATATACCCAGGTTTGTGGGAGAGAAGAGGGTCCTGGACTCTCCATAATCTGAAATATGAATGATTGTGAGCTACCACATAGGTGCTTGGAACAGAACTCTCATCCTCTAAGAGTAGCAAACACTCTTAAACACCTAAGCACCTCTCCAGCACCAAGTGTGAAAAAAATTGTATGTAAAAGGTAAAGCATTGTACACAAATAAATAAATAGAAATTTTAATAAAAGAATGAAAATAAGCCTTTCCATTAGATATTTGGGGCATTATCTTGTTACTGAAGTATCACCAGACTTACCCTGGTTACCTTATGGGGCATAAAAGACTGAGTTGCAGTCACAGAATAACACAATCCTAAGAGGTAAGAAACTTAAAAACAAACACATGCTCAGCAAGGCAAGATCCTACACACCTACATTCTTTGCACCTAGTGCAAAGGCTTGAGAATCCAGGACATCTTGTTCTCAAAAAACTAGAACATAACACACAAAAAATCAAATTCCTCTGAATAGTTCATGTTCCACTTTGCTTTGTTTTTATCTATGAATCTGGCATTAAAAAAGAAAAATATTATTTTGTTTATTTTTCTTTTAAATGTACAGGTGTTTATCCTGCATATATTTCTGCCTGTGCATCATATACATGCTTGTGCCCATGAAGGTCAGAAGAGAAGATCCTGGAACTGGAGTTACAAGATATTGTGGACCACCATGTGGAGGTGATGGGAATTGAACCTTGAACCTCTCAATGAGCATTCAGTCCTATCTGCTCAGCCATTTCTCCATACTGAAACTGGAACATCAAAAAATAATTTATGTGCTTACATGTACAAAACAGGCTAGAGAGATGAGTTGGGTCCCCTACAGCTATAGTTACAGACACCTGTGTACCACTGTATATGAGTGATCCAAAACCAGCCCTCTGATGCAGAAGTGTCTTAGTTATTTTTCCACTACTATGGTAAAATAGCATGACCAAGGCAACTTACAGAGGGAAGGCTTTATAAGGTCCCTGAAGATTAACACCTACAGTGAAGGGCACATCATGGCAGGTTGGCAGCTGAGCTGGAAGCTGAGAGCTGAGGGTTCATATAGAGATCCACAAAGAAGATACAGAGTAAATGCACTCAGAAGAGTGAGTCTTTACACTCCAAAAGCTCATATTTAATGACATTATTCCTCCAAGGGCATACGTCCACAGAGACTAACCATTCGCAATCCAGGGACTACAGAGAATATGTTTATTCAAGCCACCACAAGTAGTACAAGCTCTTAACTGCCTAGCAATTTCTCACATGTCAAAGTTCAAATTTAACTTTTTGCAACCTAAAGGCATGGGAAAAACACCTGCCAAATCTTTTTCTCATAAGGTTCTTAGTTGTCATCTTCCCATTGTATCCTTCTCAGTGTTGTGGGTCTTCCAATTTCTAGAAGTGGGTTCAGAAATTATCATGAAGATACCTGGAACATCAAGAGAACTCGTCCACTGAGATCAAGAAAGAGCTCACTCAACAAGAGACACATTTTTCAGTGAGCCCCATGGTGAGACACTGTGTATGTGTGGATGAAGTTGTACATATGCCATGGCATACATATAAAACCTGAAGATCACTTTGGGCTGTATCTATATCTTCCACCTTGAGATACGGGGTTTCTTTGCTGTTCTTCCAATGTGTATGTCTGGTTATTTTGCCCATCAGCCTTTAGGAATTCTCAATTTCTGTCTTTGACCTCCCCATAGAATTATATATGCTTGTTATGCACCTGTATTTTACTTTGGTCTGGGGAATTTGAATTCAGAACTCCCCAGTACTGAGATACTTTAATACTGACCTTGGGCTCGCCTGCTTTGGTGACACAAGCCCCTATCTGTCTGGTAGGTAGAAATCTTCTTGATCTGAGAGGTAGAGCGAAAGCTAGTATTCTGAGCAGAGGCCAGTGGCACATGCCCATATCCCACACTCAGGAGCTAGCATCAGAAGGATCAGAAGCTCAAGGAAATCCCTTGGCTACATTGTGAATTCCAGGCCAGCCTGGCCTTTGTGAGACAATATGGGAGAGAATACACACAAAAATGCCACACTCAGAATGGTGGGTCTTCATTCGCAGGTTCTTGGAGTCTCCTTTAGGCAAAGCAAGACTGATGCAAGATATTTCCCATCTATTCACATTGGGGCAGTGAGAGGCCAGGGATTGGAGGGGAGAGAGGAGGAGGAGCTAAGAGAAGAAGGGGAGGAGAGATAGGGGCCTTGGTGCTGCATAAGGGAGCAGTGGAGGAGACACACAGATCCAGATGGCATCAGGTGTGTTTCTGATGTGCTGAGACATTAGAAATATTGGGATAAAACTTTATCATTGCAATTTGGCATTATGTAATTGGGGTTTCATATACATAAATATATTTGGTTAACTACTCAAGTTTAAGAGTCATGCTTTGCTGGATACTTGGAAGGAGTGGGTGCTGGGTAGGGGAGAGCAACCCACTGGGACTTGGAACAGAGGCCTGGCAGGGCAGTACTGTGTTTTAACCATTTACACAAGACCAGATGAGACCGTGATACCTGGGCCTCAAGTGGACCAGAAGAAAAGAGAGGCTTACATGTAAACAGGAAGATAAGACACAGAACGTTATTAGCACACGACTCTCACACTCTCTCCCCTCTGTTCTGGAATTCCCACTTTCAATACCTGAAGGGAAACAAGAGACAACCAAGGAGAGACAGCTCTGCCACCTCTATAAGGGAGGCTGATAGCACTGGTAGAATAATGTCACCTTCAGGATAGTCAATCCCTAGGGCTTCTAGTGGGAGGGGAAGAGCTGTGTAACATAAGGCTATGAGCAGATAAGTGGTGGGTCCTGAGCTGGCAATGCCTGAAAGAAAAATAGTGAGGTGTTGGGGAGCTACTAGCAGACAGATGACTAGTAAAATATTGTGAGGTTCCTTGTGCATAGGTGGGGCACAATAATATCCATAGTTCCTACTATATTTTAGAGTGAGGGCCTCCTTCCTGGCTAGAATGGAACAGGTGTCAAGAGCTCCAGAGACTGGCTTCCCCGTCTTAATAGGATCTTTCACACCTGGATACATTTATACCCCAAGCTGGGACACACACTGAATCCTACCAGGTAAGATGGGCTTGTGGCTGAAAAATGCTAGCACTGTACTGCTCCACAATACACAGAGGTCCAGAGATCCATAATCAGAGCTTTTTTCCCAGAATTTGGATGCAGTGTGTCTGAGCCCAGCAGACAGTGCTGTGGAAAACAAATGTTAAAGGCATCTGCCATACACAACTATGAGAAACCTCCCTGAGCAGCCAAGAACTCCTCCCTGGGCAGATGTGTCTACCCACTGGTGTAATTTAGGTTACTTTAAACTCAGTCCATGTCTACCTGGTTACTGCAACCCTCCCCAAGATAGAGGAGAAGATAGGGATATTAGTAAAATACTTTGCATACTGGACTTGACCTTGAAGAATTCCTTTGTGTGATTTTGCTATTCCAGTCATGAGAGTGCAATACTGAGCATGGTCCCTTCAGACCCACTTTATAGTTGAGCCAAAGGGTCTTTCTCCTCTTTTCCCAATTGCAACTGCTTTGTCCTCCACCAGGGTTAAGCAGAACACCCTATGACTCCCATCCTGACTAGGATATGGGATGCATATTGGAAACATAAAGGTCTGGGTTCAAATCCATCTCTCTCCCATCAGCATTCTTCTGCCTCCATGTTCTGTGTGGGTGAGGTAAGACTGACTGCTCTGGCTCTGAAGAACTGTGCTCTGAAGTGCTATGAATATGGAACTAAAGAACTCAGTGAATAAGGCCATTTTAGATACCATGGAGGGGAAAGGCATCACACTTGCCCAAAGACTGAGGATTTCACCAACCAAAACCAGATAACATTCATTATCATTTTAGCAAGCTTTCTTCCTAAGACTATCTCATGGTACTGTCCCAGCTGCCTCTATCCTCTTAGGGAAGGGAACTTACCTAACACAGTGCCAGAACATCAGATGCATTAAAGCTCTTCTTACTGTGAACTCAATATTAGTGTGGTACGTACAGGATGGATAGGGGGATACTCTCCATGTATAAGAGGGCACAGCACCAAAATTAGCAGGAATCACATTCTTCACTCCACCCTAGTTGTATCAGTCCTCTGGGACTCCCAGGAATTCCAGTGTTCTTGACACTCATGTTACTTGCCCCACCACTTCCAGATTTTCAGGTCTCTGATTATCCTGTACTAGCCCACCCAGACAACAACGGGCACTCAGATCCACAGGCTCAGGAAATAGGTGATGCTTGATAAGGAAGCAGTACACACCCATGAGACCAATGTGAAACTGCATTTCCCTCTATACTAAGGTAATAGTTTCAGAGCTGTTCCTAGTAACACAAGCCATACCATCCATTGAGGAGCACCTGTGTTTCCAGCCTCTTTCCTTTCAAAATCCTTGGTCCAATACCTAAGTTCAGAGAAAATGTCCTACCAGGGCAACTTTTGGAAAGAAGTATTTATAAAGGGCAGTACCAATGCCAGTCAAATCCCTAAGTCAGGATCCATTTGGAGTGCTTAGATACCAGGATGTCCTCCCTCGGTCTGTAGCTCAGAGAGACTTGGGTGAAACACTTTGAATCTTAGAAGTTGCAAGGTCTAATTCCAAGAGGACTTGCATGTTGCATGTAATGAATTGGAGGACTTATATGAGAAATCAAACTCAAGTATGAGTTTTAACTGTATAGTTCATTTGCCTCTTGGGCATCTTTGCCTTACGTTTTATTGTCATTTTAAGTCACTAAGAAGCCTGTCTGGCCTGATACATTCTATGTAGAGCAGGCTGACCTTCACGTAAGAGAGATCTGCCTACATATCCCCCTTCCCCAGTAGTGCTGGGATAGAAAGCAAGTACACCCACCTCAGCCTTCCATATTATATAGACATAGATCTCTCTATATGTTCCATGCTAGCCAACAAATGATGACCCTCATGCCTCAGCCCAACTACCAAGTATGAGCTGCTGTGGGTTAAAATGGTGGCCCTTGTATGGCCTGCCACAGGGCTAGGGACACTCAAGCAGGTGGACGTAGCAAGTTTGACTGCTCATTCCCCATGCTGTCACCAGGCATGAATTGGGCTGTGAGAACATGCAGGACACTGCTCCATGGGTGGCGAAGTGCAGTCTGCGGTCAGGCAGGACTGCAGGAGTTGGACTCCTGTGTCTCCGGAAGATACTCACTGTCCTGGGCTTGCTCCAGCAGACAGCTTGGTTTAGTGGAAACTGTGTCTGGACATGCTTAGGCCTTTCTGGGGTAGGGGATGGGGAGGTAGACTAGAGCAACTCTTTAGTTGAAGACCTGTTCCATTGTTCCCCTCGTGGGTCCTGATGAGAAGAGGCAGTCCATGGTTTTAAAACATTTTTTGTCGTGGAGGAGAGTTGAGATGAGTGAAATCGTATCCTACTTTCTCAGGGCAAGCCTGAGGTTAAATACCTTTTGCAGGGAGGAGTATCTGGGAAGGAGAGCTTAATTGGCTAAGCCTCTCAGGTCTTTAGGTACCTCATTAAAATGGAGATCTGCCTTGAGGTTACCTGGTCTGTAGTCACATTCTCTACCTGTAGAGGGACTTGAGGCATTGCCACATGTGACTGATTACCACAGAATTATGGAGAACTGAGGCCTCATGTCAGGAGCCTGGTGTCTAGGAGCTTGGCAGGCAAACACCTTCTGTCCCTTGCAGTTATCTACTGCGTCTCCAGGTTTTTAACCTTGCTTGACCAGAAAACAGGATGCCTTTCACAGTCCCACAAACTGAGCTCAGGGAAGTAACCAAAGTGTGAGTTGGGGACAGTAAGGGGAATGAGAAAAGAAGAATTAGGCATGAAAAGAGAGAGAAGGGAAGGAAAAGGAGAGAGACAGAGACAGGAAGTCAGAGAGACAGAGACACAAAGGGAGAGACACAGAAGGAGAGATAGAGAGCAGATTTAATCAATCGGTGTGTAGAAAAATTTTGAGCCAGAATAGGTTGAGTTGAGCAGCTAGCAAGAGTTCAGGAAAAACTAGGAAATATGATCTTATTCAGCGTTAGAGTCTGAAAATATTCTAAGCCTAGATAGGATTGTACAGAGACTGGAAACTATGACTAGGCTAGGTAAGCAGACTTAGGCTATATATCTCAGAGATGACAATTACCACAGGTGTATAAAATTACCTTTACAGAGCTCCTTCTCTTAAGCAAGGAATATGCTTGGAAAAGCTGATAATGGTCTGGGGCCAGGACTTGTGGGGTATGATTATATCAGATCCTGACAACACAACTCTTGCCACCATGTGGGGCAGAGGCTATTAGTCCCAAGTCTGCTGTAGGCTTGTTCAGTAATGTTCCCGATATACCCTGTGTTCCCTGTGAACAGCATGGATTTGTTAGACTCCTCTGGAGTTTGTCGCATTGAATGATAATTTCTGTTGACTACATAGAAGTCTCCCACTTCTTTCCATAGTTCCCCTGTAAGTAGTTTACTAGAGGCTGTTCTTCTTAAGATACTTACTGCGTGAGACATAGCTTGTGCAACAACTCAGTTGCAGGATATTTGATCATAGAGTGAACCCCCAAATGTAAACAAGATTAAATAAAATCAACCATGGTTCAACAGGTGGAGCAAGCAACCAGATGACAGGTGGAGAACCCCAGATTATTAAGAAAAAAAAACATAGGGAGTAAATGGAGTTTGGAGCAAGACAAAGAGATGCACAGGAAGAAGCATTGAGGTCCAACCAGTTTGGAGGAGATCATTTGAGAAAGTGTGGCAGAAAGACCTTCCTTCTGGGATCTTACCTGAAGAGGAAGGTCAGCAGGTGCTTTCTCTGACTCTCTGAGCTAGCAGGCTTCCACTCAGCACCTGGCTCCTGAGTGTTCCTTGGGAAAATTGAATGACTTAAACTTTATCACACACAATAGACCTCTGGACTAGTTTCTATCTTTTCCATTATACTACTTTTGCTAACATTCTCATCCTCTGGGGCTTTCCATTTAAGACCTTGTCATTGAAGACTGACCTGTTGTTGTTTTAGGGTACTGGTATACTTATGCAATAATTCTTGGAATATCTTTGCTATATAAATCTCCCTTCTGCCTACTGTATGCATTTAATACATAGTTGCGCATCCTTTTTTTTTTTTTTCCTTCTGATCAAATAACCATCCTTCGGTTGTGGTCATTTCATTTGTTGTTGGGAGAGTAGGGTTTTTTTGTTTGTTTGTTTGTTTTTTAAAGATTTATTCACTTATTATATGTAAGTATACTGTAGCTGTCTTTAGACACACTAGAAGAGGGCGTCATATCTCATTACGGATGGTTGTGAGCCACCAGGTGGTTGTTGGTATTTGAACTCAGGACCTTTGAAAGAACAGTCAGTGCTCTTAACCACTGAGCTATCTCACCAGCCCGGGAGAGTAGTTTTAAACATTTAACATTTTTACATGTCAAATTGTATGTATTTAATACATTTTGTAATGAATGTTCCAATACTGCATAGCATTACATATTTATTTCCATTATTTGAAGTTATTTACCATTATTTTTTCTTAAAAAGAAGCAAGGATGCTCTCTTGGAATTACGTGACAAGGAATCTCTATAATTGCACAATCTAAACTTGTAAAGATACACATATGAAGCATCTATTAGCTAGAGAAATCTTTTTTTATTTTTATTTTTTTGCAAGTCTGTGATGTGGGAAAGAATAACACTCAGAACCACTAGAAATTAGTAGCCCTTCCTCTGAAAGGTGCCCATGGGCTTAGAGCCCTGTGCTTTAAACACAGACCCATAGCTCTGGGCTTGTGTTTCTGAGCTTGCACCTGCATGCTGAGGTGGAATCCATTTCAACCTGTCACAACCCTTTTGAACCTCAGAACTCACCAGAGAAACCTGGTCCTCATTATAATCATGAAAAAAAGTAAATTTCTTTCTTCCCTTCTTCCTTCCTTCCTTCCTTCCTTCCTTCCTTCCTTCCTTCCTTCCTTCCTTCCTTCCTTCCTTCTTTCTTTCTTTCTTCCTTTCTTCGATGGATATTTTAATTATTTACATTTCAAACGTTATCCCCTTTCCTGCTTTCTCCTCTGCAAATCTTCTATCCCTTCCCCTCCCCCTGCTTCTATGATAGTGCTCCATCATCCACTCCCATCTCACCACACTGGCATTTCCCTACACTGGGGCACCTAGTATATCTAAAGAGATTTAGATAATTCTAGAGTCTCTTTTTCTCAGCCTATGCAGATGTCCATGGGTTTATACAGGAAATTATTGAAATCAATGAGGAATCCATTTAAGAACTGATGGTTAAACAGTGCAGTTTGTATTATAGTTCTATTTGTAATTCTTAGTTGTTTTGAGAAAAATCTAGATGATTTTCCCAAGGGATTTACTCCCCAAACACCAGTATAAGCTGAAAATAATATTGTTCCTTACTTAAAATTATTTCAATTTATCATTTTCTTTGACTGAGGTATTCTACCTCCTCTACCTTAGTTTCAAGTCTGATATTGTCTCCCATAGGAACTGTTCATGTTATGTTTCTTCAGCTCACTGCATTTTTATTTCAGTTTTTTAAGTGTGTTTATAACCATTTATTAAACTTCATTTTCATTTCCTAAGTTGTCCTCATTTCCTTCAGGCATCAGCTATTATTTTCTTGCCCACAAATCATTTTGCTCCTGTCCTCTTTGAGTTTATTGGCATGCTCTACAAGCTTTGATCTCCTTTATTATGACTCTGGGTTTTCAATTGTGCATCTTGACTAACATGTAAATGGCTATCCTTAGAGGATGCATATATGCTCTGTGCTTTCAGACTAGAGCATTTTATCTTAGATTTAGTTTGTTTTGGAAATGGATCCTGAGCATCAGAATTCAGGGGTATTGCTGTCTTTTGTGCATTTTTATTCTAGGAGCTTGACTGGCAATGTGAAAACTTAGGCAGGATAACTTGTATCTGAAGGATTCAGAACCCAGGAGCAGTGTTCTTCTACATCCAATTATGGTCTAGACGGAAAACAAACTTGTGAGGAAGCTGTGCAGAGTAGCGTCTGGGCATCCAGACAGCTTCAGTTGTTTGAAAGGCAGCCTGCAAAAGAGTTGGAAGAGTGGTTGGTAATGGGGAGGGTGGGTACACCTGCCGTTAAGGAAACAGTAGCAACAAAAACAAAGAAACAAAAAACAAATAATTAAGGAAGCAAGCAAGTTAATACAAAAAAAAAAAAAACTTAGAGGAAATGGGAAGCTAATTACTTAAAAGAATCTGAAATTGGTGGGTTCGTGAGAAACATGTAACAGAAAGCTCCCAAATGTAGTGCTTACCCAGAAGGAGTTGTTCCAAATTATCAGGCCATAGTGATAGGAAGTTCCACCATTCCAGGATTCTCTCTTTCTTGGCTGTCCTCCTGATCAGGAAGTCATGGTGGGAGCCTATTATCGAATATTTAAGGTACCCAAAAAATGTCCTTAAGCTGCAGTTGCTGCATGTGTCATCCAGGGAGAGTCACCAGTCAGCAGTCTGTTCTGGAACTTGCCAGGTCCAGAGGAACTGACTGGCAGGAGTGGAGCAGAGTTGTGGAGCAGGGGTGCATTTTCTGCCGCCACTCTCACAATTCTGTTGTGGATATCTTACAATTGGAAGCTAGAGATCCTATGAACTAGAGTTCATTGTGATGCTTTAATTAATTCTATCATTTCCAGAATATTCTTCTAAAATAATCTCATAGATAATTTGCAATATCTGTATGATGTTCATGGAGATTCTCTTTGTTAAAGCAGTAACAAAGCTCCCAGAATTCAAATTCACCCATGCCTTGTTAACTCCTCTCTTCCTCCATTTGCCATTTCAAGAGAGTAGCCTTTTGCCAGAATAAATCCATATGCATCCCCAGAAAGCAGTGTAGATATTAGTCATGAGGAACTAGTGAAGGCTTGATTGAATCCAAAAGTGTACATTATAAAGCACCATCATGCCAGGAGCCATCCTCACTTAGATCTCAATGCCAAGAACTGTCCATACCAGGAGTCATCCCCACCTAGATCTCGATACCAGGAGACATCGATACCAGGAGTCATTCTCACTTAGGTCTCCATGCCAGGAAACATTATGTAAATCTCAAAACCCCCTCCTTTTGAAGTTCATCTGTGGATAGGTTACTATAGCAACCCCTTTCCACTTCACCTCCTCATGACACCCCCTTTATCATGCCAAAATTCCAGCAGCAATACCTAGCCTTACCCAGGAATTATGAGAAACTGTTTCTTAGAAATGATGCCAGCCCCCTGAGATTGTTCCCCCTTAACCTCTCCCTACACCTGTACCTTTCCCTTTAAATTGGCTTGTGTAAAAAATAAAGTTTGACAACTTGATCTGAGTTCAGACTTGCTGTCCGTTTTTCTTTGTCACTTGTCTCTCGCCTTTCTCTTAGGTAGTTCCGGGACCCTGTTGACTGTCCTGCGGGTCGGGACACCATCACATTGGCTGTAAATATTGACATTTACCAAGTAAAGTTATACACTCGATTAATTTTACCGTGAGGTAAATATATTCTCTGATGTAGACACAACATGTGGGACCTCGATAGCAGTCTGTAGCCTGGTCGAGCAAGGTTTACTCCAGAGACCCAGCAGAACATTATACAAGGGATGGAACCCGTGAGCCATGGACCCAGACTGCTGACTCCTCAACTCCATAATCCTGTGGCCATCAGTTGAGAATGGCCACACCCCAGGTCCCTAGCATTCTGGCTGGACTCTACCCCTACAGTCACCTGGCTACAGCCAGGCTTTCCCCACCCGGTGGTTACCTAGCTGTTGCCAGGTAACCAAGCCTATTATAAAAGAATGCTTCTTACCCCTCCTCTCTGCCCTTTCTTGCCCCTCTCTTACCTCTTTTTTTTTTTCCCCCGCTTTGACTTGGTGCACTTTATTTGGTATGGCAAATATTTATTCCATTGGGAAGTATTACATGCACTATAAATCAAATTGTCATTACAAACTGGGGGAAGGCACCCGTCTATTGTCTTCACAAGATCACTTGGGATTATTTGTTCTTCTGTCTTTTGTGAAAGATAAACTCATCAACAGTGTGGATTTTAACACATTCTTTTTTTTTATTGTTATTTTTTTTATTCGATATAATTTATTTACATTTCAAATGATTTCCCCTTTTCTAGCCCCCCCCCACTCCCCGAAAGTCCCGTAAGCCCCCTTCTCTTCCCCTGTCCTCCCTCCCACCCCTTCCCAGTTCCCCGTTCTGGTTTTGCCAAATACTGTTTCACTGAGTCTTTCCAGAACCAGGGACCACTCCTGCTTTCTTCTTGTATCTCATTTGATGTGTGGATTATGTTTTGGGTATTCCAGTTTTCTAGGTTAATAACCACTTATTAGTGAGTGCATACCATGATTCACCTTTTGAGTCTGGGTTACCTCACTTAGTATGATGTTCTCTAGCTCCATCCATTTGCCTAAGAATTTCATGAATTCATTGTTTCTAATGGCTGAATAGTACTCCATTGTGTAGATATACCACATTTTTTGCATCCACTATTCTGTTGAGGGATACCTGGGTTCTTTCCAGCATCTGGCAACTATAAATAGGGCTACTATGAACATAGTAGAGCATGTATCCTTATTACATGGTGGGGAATCCTCTGGGTATATGCCCAGGAGTGCTATAGCAGGATCTTCTGGAAATGAGGTGCCCAGTTTTCGGAGGAACCGCCAGACTGCTTTCCAGAGTGGTTGTACCAATTTGCAACCCCACCAGCAGTGGAGGAGTGTTCCTCTTTCTCCGCACCCTCTCCAACACCTGCTGTCTCCTGAATTTTTAATCTTAGCCATTCTGACTGGTGTAAGATGAAATCTTAGGGTTGTTTTGATTTGCATTTCCCTAATGACTAATGAAGTTGAGCATTTTTTAAGATGCTTCTCCGCCATCCGATGTTCTTCAGGTGAGAATTCTTTGTTTAACTCTGTACCCCATTTTTTAATAGGGTTGTTCGGTTTTCTGGAGTCTAACTTCTTGAGTTCTTTATATATATTGGATATTAGCCCTCTATCTGATGTAGGATTGGTGAAGATCTTTTCCCAATTTGTTGGTTGCCGATCTGTCCTCTTGATGGTGTCCTTTGCCTTACAGAAACTCTGTAACCTTATGAGGTCCCATTTGTCAATTCTTGCTCTTAGAGCATACGCTATTGGTGTTCTGTTCAGAAACTTTCTCCCTGTACCGATGTCCTCAAGGGTCTTCCCCAGTTTCTTTTCTATTAGCTTCAGAGTGTCTGGCTTTATGTGGAGGTCCTTGATCCATTTGGATTTGAGCTTAGTACAAGGAGACAAGGATGGATCAATTCGCATTCTTCTGCATGCTGACCTCCAGTTGAACCAGCACCATTTGTTGAAAAGGCTATCTTTTTTCCATTGGATGTTTTCAGCCTCTTTGTCGAGGATCAAGTGGCCATAGGGGTGTGGGTTCATTTCTGGATCTTCAATCCTGTTCCATTGATCCTCCTGCCTGTCACTGTACCAATACCATGCAGTTTTTAACACTATTGCTCTGTAGTATTGCTTGAGGTCAGGGATACTGATTCCCCCAGATTTTCTTTTGTTGCTGAGAATAGTTTTAGCTATCCTGGGTTTTTTGTTGTTCCAGATGAATTTGATAATTGCTCTTTCTAACTGTGTGAAGAATTGAGTTGGGATTTTGATGGGTATTGCATTGAATCTGTATAGTGCTTTAGGCAAAATGGCCATTTTAACTATATTGATTCTACTGATCCATGAGCATGGGAGGTTTTCCCATTTTTTGAGGTCTTCTTCCATTTCCTTCTTCAGAGTCTTGAAGTTCTTGTCATACAGATCTTTCGCATGTTTGGTAAGAGTCACCCCAAGATACTTTATACTGTTTGTGTCTATTGTGAAGGGGGTCATTTCCCTAATTTCTTTCTCAGCCTGCTTATCCTTTGAGTATAGGAAGGCCACTGATTTGCTTGAGTTAATTTTATAACCTGCCACTTTGCTGAAGTTGTTTATCAGCTGTAGGAGCGCTCTAGTGGAGTTTTTTGGGTCACTTAGGTAGACTATCATGTCGTCTGCAAATAATGATAGTTTGACTTCCTCCTTTCCAATTTGTATCCCTTTGACCTCCTTATGTTGTCGAATTGCCCGAGCTAGTACCTCAAGTACAATATTGAAAAGATAAGGAGAAAGGGGGCAGCCTTGTCTGGTCCCTGATTTCAGTGGGATTGCTTCAAGTTTCTCTCCATTTAGTTTGATGCTGGCTACCGGTTTGCTGTATATTGCTTTTACTATGTTTAGGTATGGGCCTTGAATTCCTGTTCTCTCCAAGACTTTAAGCATGAAAGGATGCTGAATTTTGTCAAATGCTTTTTCAGCATCCAATGAGATGACCATGTGGTTTTGTTCTTTGAGTTTGTTTATGTAGTGGATTGTATTGATGGATTTCCGTATATTGAACCAACCCTGCATTCCCGGGATAAAGCCTCCTTGATCATGGTGGATGATCGTTTTGATGTGTTCTTGGATTCGGTTGGCAAGAATTTTATTGAGTATTTTTGCATCGATGTTCATAAAGGAAATTGGTCTGAAGTTCTCTTTCTTTGTTGGATCTTTGTGTGGCTTTGGTATCAGCATAATTGTGGCTTCGTAGAAGGAATTAGGTAGTGTTCCTTCTGTTTCTATTTTGTGGAATAGTTTGAAGAGTATCGGTGTTAACTCTTCTTTGAAGGTCTGGTAGAATTCTGCACTGAAACCATCTGGTCCTGTGCTTTTTTTGGTTGGAAGACTTTCTATGACTCCTTCTATTTCTTTAGGCTTTATGGGACTGTTCAGATGGTCTAGTTGGTCCTGATTTAATTTTGGTATTTGGTATCTGTCAAGGAAATTGTCCATTTCCTCCAGATTCTCCAATTGTGTTGAGTACAGGCTCTTGTAGTAGGATCTGATGATTTTTTGGATTTCCTCAGTTTCCGTTGTTATGTCTCCCTTTTCATTTCTAAGTTTGTTAATTTGGATACTTTCTCTGTGCCCTTTGGTCAGTCTGGCTAAGGGTTTATCTATCTTGTTGATTTTCTCAAAGAACCAGCTCCTGGTTTTGTTGATTTTTTGTATGGTTCTCTTTGTTTCTACTTGATTGATTTCAGCCCTGAGTTTGATGATTTCCTGCCTTCTACTCCTCCTGGGTGAAATAGCTTCTTTTTGTTCTAGAGCTTTCAGGTGTGTCATTAAGTTGGTAATGTATGCTCTCTCCATTTTCTTTTTGGAGGCACTCAGGGCTATGAGTTTTCCTCTTAGCACTGCTTTCATTGTGTCCCATAGATTTGGGTATGTTGTGTTTTCATTTTCATTGTGTTCTAAAAAGTATTTAATTTCTTTCTTTATTTCTTCCTTGTCCAAGGTATCATTGAGTAGAGTATTGTTCAATTTCCACGTGTATGTGGGTTTTCTGTTGTTTCTGTTGCTATTGAAGACCACTCTCTGCCCTTTCTTTCCCCTCTCTTACCTCTTTCTCTCTCTTCCCCCTCTCTCTCCATTCTTTCCTCTCTTTCGGTGGCCATCACTCATCCCTCTATCTTCTCTTTCTCTCCTTACTTCTCTATCTCCTTTTCTCTTCCTACTTTTCTACAATAAAGTATTGAAATTATGAACTGTCTCTTCTGGTCAAAACCCACCGTGTAGGAGCATGGACCATGGCTCAGCAGTTTTAGCCACCAGGAAAGCATCCAGTCTCTTCTCACTCAAGCTTCCTCAACAGGTACCTGGGAGACCCAAGCTAGAATGGCACCGCCTTCTGAGAAAGCACCCTCCTCCCTGGTACTCAGGTGCCCACCTTCCCCATCCCAGTGTGGTGCACGGGCCTAGCCAATGTTCCCCTATACAGGCCTTGCCAGCCAGTTCT
Organism: Apodemus sylvaticus; assembly: GCF_947179515.1. Taxonomy (NCBI): domain Eukaryota; kingdom Metazoa; phylum Chordata; class Mammalia; order Rodentia; family Muridae; genus Apodemus; species Apodemus sylvaticus. The sequence goes on from NC_067474.1 coordinate 160,180,174, forward strand.
CCCCTATGCAGTCTTTGCCCACCAGCTTTCTCCTATGGGGGTGCCGCTACCCCTCTTCTTTTTTTCCCACAACGGTGTTCAAAAATGTGTCTTCTTAGGCTTAGTTATTAATGTTACACCTTAGACATGAATGAAAATTGAAGACAGGATTGCCATAAGAACTGGTTGAGGAGAAGATACATTGTAGGTTTTATTAGTCCTGAGAGTTTTCAGAGAGAAAACATTTCTACCATGTGACCAAGAGATAGACTTTGAACACTTGCTACATGGGTTTGTAAAGACAATCACATAGGCCAATGTAGTTTCCCACGATGCTTTTTTGTTTTTTTTGTTTTTTTGTTTTTTAGTTTTCCTATGAGTCCTACGACTTACAGATGGCAGCATTCCAGGAAGGTACCTAGTTCTTGGGCACATGGTGCTTATGGGTGTATTTTGGGCTTTACAGTCTGAGCAAGAAAACAGTCGGGGTTATCTGTTCAATGCAGACACAATGAGTCCATGAGGGTGGGGGACAGGTATGGAGGAAGAGAAGGGAGGACAGAGGGGCTGGACAGGAGAGGAAACAGGAGCCAAGAAAGCACCTAGCCAACAATGTCCACATTGATATGTTAATAGGAATCCAAGTAGCTTTTTGTCCTGAGTTTCTTTGATACCTAACAAGATCTAAGCCAACCCAGTATGCATGCTATTAGAGAATGATATCAGGCCTGGGTATTTTTATAGATAAAAATCTCACTATAGATTAAGACAATATTAGACAGCACCTTTTGAATAATTATGGTTGCTCACTTATATAAGAAAAATAGCTCCTTGGTTCATGAAAAAAGCACTCTGCACATACACGTTCATAGCTTGTTGAGTTCTGGACTGAAGATTTCTTACAGGTACAAATGCTTAGAGCCTGCAGTCACTGCATTTTTTTTTCCAGACAGCTCTTGTTGGCAAACTTCAGCTGTCTTGATTCAATGGCTCAGAATCCTTTCCTTGCAGCTTTCCTGTTCCTCTTCAGGGTTCCTGGGGAAAGGACTGCATGTGTGTGAACTGTGGGAAGGAGTCTCCCATCTCATAGAGTAAAGTGAAATCCTCAGAGAAAATGAGACATTTTCCATGGCATCTTCTCTTTCAGTCATCGATGTTCTTTGCCAGGTGCTATTATCTTTCATTTTTGTTTCATGAAAAGTTCCATGTTTGTTCTGACCAATGTTTTCTCATTTTCAAGTCTCTACCTGCTCAGCAAAATCTGCTTACCCTTAAATCAAAGATATAACCCCAAGGCCAAGGAGACTATAACAAAAGATCCAGGTATGTTAGAGGGGTTGAACAAGGGGTGGAGTGTGGGCTCACCTGTCAGTAGAAAGAGGACATAAATTTTCGTTTGACAGATTCTATTTCAGTAATGACTCTGGAATGTTTCACTGAGAAGAATATACAATATGATGATAGGGTTTCTTATTATAGGCAGTAGAATCACTAGTGTGGTAAATTGTGTAAAAGCAATCTTTAAGATCAATGACTCTGATAAGTCATTCTTTATGCCACAAGGAAGGCAATGGGGTCCCAGACTGAAAGGAATCCATTAGCAGAGTAATCTTGTTAAATGCTCTGAGATGTAAAACAACCTCCATTTGCCAGATTTTTTTTAATAACAAATACCTGAGAATTGCAAGGGCTGGTGGACTCCTCTATATGCTGAGCCTCCAGCTGCTCCTAGACTAGCTGTTTTAATGCCTGTAGTTATTCTTTTGTCATAGACCACTGATCAAGGTGTGTTGGTGAGTCCACCATCTTGGTGATAAGTCTGTTGGTGTCTTATCAGCAGTGGCTCCTTGAGGTACAGCTAATTGTCAGCCCCTACTGTATCTTGTTTATGGACAGCCTATACAATCTGTAAATGTCTTTTATAAAATTCCAAATATATATAGAATTATATATATATTCTGTATATGTGTAATTTTATCAATATTTTATTGAATATATATTTTATTGAATATATATATTGATAGGAGCCAGTCCGGTTTTGTGGCCAGACTCTAAAACTGAGGGGATATTAATTTGTGTTTTCCTTTGCTATAACAGATCTCTTCCCCATAAATCATTTGCTATATCAGCTATATATGGCCTCAATTTTGCAACCTAATCTTTAGTTCCTATATATTTAATCCATTTGGTGCTTTGCATTATTTGGGATAAATTCCCAACTCCTTTATATTTGGTATCTAGTTCTCAAAGTGGCCAACTTGCAGACTAAGATTTTGCAGAGATAATGGTGACATCTTTTCCAGTGTTGTCCATTCTTTCAGTCTGAATATTGTTTACTTGTATTCTTTGTTTATAGGTTTTAATCCTTTATAGAAGGTGGCCAAAATAGTCAGTTTAGGCCTCCTTTAGGTTGTTTAAATTGCTTACAGAATTTGCCTCAGCCTTGTTATCTGGTCTCACAATATCTGTTTTTAGAGCAATGATGTTTAATTTTCCTGAGGAAGGGAACTCTCCCTGCCTGGCTTTGGGATCTGTAGGAGGCCCCCTGGGATTTTTTTGGTATGGTGTTACCCCATTTGTCTGTTGTTGCTCTACATTCCCTTGCCAAATGTTGGCCTTTGCCATATCTTTGACATATTTCAGAACACATAGTCTCCCTTTTGGGGATTATTAAATTTGGTTTTCCCTACAGTTTATTTTGGAATAATCATGATCACCACACCTAAACTTTTGAAATCTTGGGCCATCTCTAGTTCTCTAGTGTCAGTTTCTCCTATTAAGGCCATATATTGCAAATGAGGTCTAATGTCAGCTGTATGTCTAACCCACTCATCTATTGATGTTGACCTTGCCCTCAGTGGTCTGATTACTTACTTTCATTCAGCATTTGCATTTTTAAAGGTTAAAGACTCAATTATTGCCTTTCTTGCTTCCGGATCTGATATACTGTTTTCTACCGCCAAGGTCAACCTTTACAAAAAGTCAAGAAAGGTTTCCTTTGGACTTTCCATGAGATGAAGAAATGGTACAATTCTTCCCTGATTATGCAACTTTGTCCCAGGCATTTAAGACTGCAAATTGACCCAATGCCGAAGTTTCCTCATCATACACAGACTGCACCTCTTGATAAAGTTTCAGCAAAGCAAACTTTATCAAGTAACTGATCTTTAGAAGGCTTTCTACCTATGGCTCTATTTTTTCATGCTATCTCCTTCACCTCTTCTCTCCACCATGAGAAACATTGTAAATGTGATGCAGGTTCTAGTATTGCTTTTACTACATCCTTCCAGTCTTGCGGGATTATAGAATTATTAATAGCCCAAAAAGTAAGGATTTGTTTTTAAAAATGGCAAATGCATTCCAAAATTACTGACACTTTCCTTAAATTTTGTCTGGTCTAACACATCCATGGATTGCCATTTTAATTACTGATAACCTGTTGATGATCATAGTCTAGACGTTTTTGTTTTGTACTAACTTGATATTTGTAAGTTTGATTTCTAATAACCTTTGATTGGCTTCCTTTATCTTTTGTGTCTACCTAAGTATTTTTCTTAATTCAAATTTTAAATTCCTCCCTTAAGGTCTGTGTCTGTGCTTTTTATCTCTCCTTTCGTCCCTTCTCCTCATTCTGAGTTTCTGTATTCTTTGTTCAAGGTTCAGCAACCACATTTTAAATTTTTCTTAATATTGTAAATCTGATATTCTGCTGTCTGTTTCATTTTGATTGATTAATTTTAAAAGGTTATTCTCCAAGTCGTGCGTCCAATCCTCATTATTTTCTTTTTGCTTCTTAGTTTGATCTGTGAATTATTGTATCTTTTGTTCTGTTCTGTTTCTTATTCTGAACTATAATATCCTGAGTCTTCAATTCTAGTGTTTCCTCTAGGCCATGTTAAGAAGTCTTAACTTTCTCTATTTTTTTATACTGCTCTATAAATTCCTGTATCTTCTGTTCTAGGCCTTGCTTCCATAATTTTAGGTCCTTTATATATTGTAGTATTTTACTGAAGCATCTACCTCAGTTTGATTTACTAGTTTTAGTAAATGAACCTCTAGTTTGGTCTAGAGTTGCTCAGTCTCATCTATGAACTTCTCTAGTTCTTCCTCTAATTTCTTTTCTAAGGCACATAATTTTTATATAGGGTCCTGTTTTTTGAGAATACATAGTAAACCAAGAGGTTATTGCAGTAGCACTAAATAGCAAGATATGTATTTCCTTTAAATCCATCACTGTCGAACCTTTCAAAATATCATTCCATAAACCCCAAAAGATATTTATTGTACTTATTGTATTTGTGTTTCATACACACACACACACACACACACACACACACACACATGTATGTATGTACCTTTGTCTCCATCTACTGTTCGAGTCAGGACACTGCATTCCTCTTTTTTTATTTTATTTTATTTATTTATTTATTTATTTATTTATTTATTTATTTATTTATTTTGGTTATTTTATTTTATTCAGTTACGTTATCCCCTTTCCAAATTTCCCCTCCACAAGCCCACTATCCTCCCCCCCCCCATCTCTTACCTCCATGAGTGTGCTTCTCCACCTGCCTACCCACTTCTGCTTAAGTGCCATAGTGTTCCCCTATCCTGGGTCATCAAGCTTCCACAGCATTAAGGGGCTCCCCTCTTAGTTATGCCAGATAAGGCAATCCTCTGCTCCATACCAACTGGAGCCATGAGATCCCTCTCTATACTCTTTGGTTGGTGGTTTAGTCCCTTCAACCCTTGGGGGTTCTGTTTGGTTGATATTTTTGTTCTTCCTATGAAGTTGCAAACCCCTTCAGCTCCTAAAGTCCTTTCCCTAACTTCCCTATTGCGGTCCCCACACTCAGTCCAGTTTTTGGAATTGTATAGATTGTTTTTTAAACAAGAAGGGGCTGAGTGTATAAAGGCCAGTAACTTCTGTGCTTCTGAACCAGCTCTCTGTCTTTTGTTTGGGTTGCAGCTAGGAGCATGTTATTCTGTGCTGATGTCAGGCAGCCTGCAGTACAAGCAGTCAGGAGAGCAGTTCTGACTGTTCCAAGTCCTGTGTAGACCAGGGTGTTACAGGGAGTGAGCAAAGAAATGCTCTTTCAGGCTTAGATGCCCCATCAGCTCACTGTGTCTACCAGAAAACTACCTTCCATGCAGTTTGTGCTCCAGGGACCCCTGTCCATCCTTGGGAATCCTCCATGGTGCTTGCCAAGTCCAGATTCAAGCTGGGGTGCTGCCCCTGGCTCTACCTGCCTGCCTGAGGCTAGCGGGGGAGCTTATCTACAACTCTCTGTGGGCTCTTCAGACCCAGTCAGTTTTCCATACACAGGCTGCTGTGGACTTATATTACTGCCCCAGCTGTGTATTTGGTAATGGTTTATGGGCAGTGGACTTTTAACTCAGGTTAGAAGGGTTCTAAACAATATGTTGTTGACAAGTTTGTTGGAGTAAATCTCCAACCACAAGAATCCTGTGCACAGAACACACAACTCAGTTACAATATTTATAAGCTGCATGCCTTGATCGTGCAGATTTACCACTACACTACTCTGTTCCCCAGCTATCAGATCCCTTACTACTTGCAGCTTCTCCAGGCCATGTGGTTCTTCTCCATCTTCCTTCCACCTCCTTTCTTTTCCCTTCCTCTGTCTTTTCTGCCTCCTTGCCTGCCACTCCTCCTTCCTCTCTTCTTTCTCTCTAAATGCTCCAGACCCACCTTTCCCTTCCACTGTCTAATCAGTGGCTGTAGCCTTTATGTGCACAATTGAGATGGGGAGAAGGTTCACATGAAATCACCAGAGTACACGATCCATTCCTATGTAAGGACCTACCATTCAGGATGTAGAACCTAGGAATGCCATCCCCTGATCCATGACCTTCCTCCACTGGAGCCACCATGTGGTCATACAGCAGTGGCCTAACAACCACAGAAGTCCACCACTAAGCATAAGACACCAGAGTCCAACACATACTTTCCTCCTTCTTCAATTTTCCCCATACTTGTTAATTTAAATCTGTGTCTCAATTTGCATTCAGTTGCCTCCCCTCCCACTGCATGAAGCCCCAGATAGTATTCCTTAGGTTCCTTCTTGTCCACAGGGCCATAAATGTCATGTTCTCAGATCTGGAAACATTCTGGAATGAGGTAGCAGTTCCAGCCCCATGCATCTCTCTGAGAATATTTGGGAACCTGATATATGGATAAAGGTTGTCTTTCAGGCCCCCAAATTCATGGTGAATTCTGCAATAGTTCCCCCTACCACTTTTGTTCTGATTTGGCTTGACATTATCAGCAGTCTAAAATCTTTTTCTCCAGAGGACATTACTACCACTCACAATAAATATTGTCAGGTACAGGGGAGTGTGAACATGTCCATAACTGCTGCTCCTTCAGGCCTCTTGGCCTTGGCTCCTCTGATGGTGATGAGGAGGAGTCTGAATGCCTGGTGCTAAGTGTAAGCCTCCCTGCTCCCAAGTACTCATAGCATGAACATTGTGCCAGAGACACTACTGCCCTACCTCTCCCACACTTACAAGCCTCTGTCATATATGCAGCCTTCTCTGGTTGGGCTCCAATAATCCCCTGCCTTGAAGCTGCCTCCTGAGACACACAGGGCTCAAGCAAAGGCTTAAAAGGGAGATCATCCCCAATTCTAAGGACTGCTGGCCACACAGGGCCTCCTTCTCCTGAATCCAAATGTGACCCTCACCTGACCCTGTAGAGTCCTTGATTCACCTAAACTTTCTCAGCTTTGATGATCAGGGATTAAGCCCTGCCTATAAACATTGGGCTTTCCTACCCAGGAATGCCCATTTTTCATTGGTATAGTAGCAAGATCCCCTAATATCATAATGGCAGGCACCTGCCCCCTTGCTGACACAGGGGCAAGGATATGATTGTGTTTTTCACAGGAATCCACAACACCTGGATGGATGCCGATATGGGACATTCAGCCAGCCAGGGAAAAGGAAGAGAGAGATGAAGTCTCCTCTCCCTTAGGCCTTTTGGCTGAGGAGGTGGCACTTGTTAGAGATAAGTCTCTACTTGCCTGTGATCCCTGTATTCATGCTATTTTCCTTACACCCTATCAAGTGCAAAATATCTCTCAGACTCATGAGCAAAGTGTTCCATTATCCTAAGGGAACCTGAGCCAATGTACTTTTAAACTATTTGTTCCTACTCGGAGAAAGTATATATCCTAGCTCAATGAGACAAGGGTACCTGTTCTTGCTGTTGATATGGTGTTCATGATAAAGGTTTAGAACAACATATAAAGGTTTTTTAGCTCTTCCTAGATAGTATCTCATGCTATAATTATATGTATAATAATGATGATGATGATGACGATGATAGCAATAATAGCAATAATAATTATGCTGCTTAAGTGTCTTATACAGCACATCTCTTGGCAATGCTCTATCAACACATCTGTGCTTCAACCACTTATGGCCTGCCCAGAAAGATGATTAGAACTTGTCTCATAGAAAATTTTTAGTGTTCTCTTTAGCCTCCCTTCTTACACTCTCATATGCCTTCTGGGACAGCTGTCTGTTCAGGGCTGGTAGTCAATGAAGAGTAAGAACATGCTTGGCAGGTCAATGTAAGACAGACATGGTCAGTTATATGGGAGGCCACCTGAGGTGGGGCCAGAGCAAAGTAGTTTGACTCCTGCTATCAAAATTAAACAAAAGAGTGCAAACATAGGAAGAATGTAGCCAAGCAGACCCTGCCTCAACCTTCCACCCTGAGCCAACCAAGTATATGCTAGCAAGCTAAAGACCCCTGATGGTGAACCATGCAATGGAGCAAGCAAATGAAAAACAGACAGTCCCACATCTGGCTACTTGAGAACCAATGAGATGCTGGGGATCTGTATAAAGGTTTGCCCAGTTACTGCAATATATGAGTCTGCTTTTGCCACTTGCTTGACACCAGAGTCTGTGTCTTTGATTCTGTGCTTTCTTACCACTACTCCTAACGGTCTTGGTCAGAGCTGCAAGCAAAAACTACATAATTCAAATGTGCAGTATTAAAACCCTGTTGTCATATCGCCCTATAACTAAAGAAACTGGGAAATTTAATCATGAGAAAAACAAAGTTATTGCCTTGGGGAACAACAGACTGGCATCAAGGTGATCTGAGTCAAGACAGCTTGTCTCAGAAACAGTTTTATAAAAGGCTCAACATGCAACTGTGCCCAGATCATGGGATGCCCCCAAAGACACCACCAGATACCAGTACCACAACGCTGCTGCAAGCACAGGAGACTTTTTATTCAAGCTCGAGCTTGGGCCACAACCCTTCCTGATGCAACAGGATAGGAGAGTGGAACTGAGGTCTAGGGTAATGGGGTTTATAATGGGGAAAAAAACAACAACAACACATTAGTGGGGGATTTCCAAGCCTTCCCATTACATGGTTGCATAAGAAGGTAAAGGAATGTTGACCTTTAAGCTTATTGGTTTATGCTACCTGGTCTAAGGAAAAGGAGGGACCACCCATTCAAAAGGAACATCACGACTCTGCAAAGCCTCATGTTTCCTGAGCCCATCCCATAAATTTCAGTTGGCCCCAGCTATTATGTCCATTTTCCAACTGCCAGGAATATCTCATGGTTTTTTGTGGAACTCAAGGAGATGGTGAGTCACTCTGAGGACAAAAGCTTAAAATGGAGTCTAAAAAGCAAAATGGACCAACTGGTTCACAATCTATCCATAGTTGGTCTCAGTCCCAACAGATCAGATTCTCATCGCTCTGCAGGCCTGCTTCTTCTTGCCTGTGAACATTGGCTCCCAAAGTCATCATGGCATGTCTTGAAGACTTCCTCCAGGTTTTCTACAGCTGTATCAGAGTTTTTCTAGAAAGAATATTGAAGCAACCTCACACTGGGTACTGCTCCTCATTGCTAGTCCTGCCCAGAGTCACTCATTAGCTTCATGAAGTTGGGCCATAGGACAGCAACAGTTCCTCTAATTGGGAGAATGAGAGATCAAATGATTTAGACAGCTCGGGTATTCCTAGTTCTGTTCTACCAACCTAGAGGTAGACAGAGCTCAAGGGAAATGTGTATTTTAGGAGAATTTTCTATTTTCCCAGGGCACTTCAGATTCCTCTTCTAAAGCATATCCTTAGTGTGCACATGCTATTACACACTCAATACCTACTGTAGCAATCTCTACGTCATAACTGGGAAGTCCTGCAGGCAACCTTCAGTCAATGTCAAATGGTAAGAACAACTAAAGCAAAAAGTGGCCATGAAGCTGACAGCACTGTGCAAGTAATGGGAGGTGAATGAAATAATGAAGTAAAAAGGAAATGATATGGTTCCTCTTAAGTATGGTGAAGTGGAATGTTTTTTATCGATAAAAGATAGAGTATAGACAAACACAGGGACAGTCCACCATGGCCATGACCTTGAGCTTCATGAGGACAGGGAGGTAGAATCAGTCCAAGAGTCTAGGAGATTAAATGATCAATAAAAAAGACCAGGTAGACAAAATGGTTGTACCACATGAGGAAAGTCTGCTGGGAGGACATTTTCCCAACTCCTGGGCTACAGGTCTGTGAAGGACATCAATATCCTATAATAGGTAGAGATAGAGGATGTTGGGAGAATGTGGCAACTTGGCCCTTTGTCTCAGGGTTTAAGATTTAACAGTAGAGAGGATTGAGCCAACCTGGGACTGCCACACCTGAGGATCCATCATGTCTACAGAAAACAAACCCAACACTCTTGCCTTGGTCAAGAGGCACTTGCTGACAGGAACCTAGTGTGGTGTTTCCTTGGTAGGTCCAGCCAGAAACTGACCAATGAAGAGGTGTACTCTTGGAGCCAACCATCAGATTGAGCTCAGGGAACCTGGTGAGGGAGTTAGAGGAAGGACTGGAGGGGCAGAGAGGGATTGGATCCACAATGGATGAACAACATAGGCTGGCCTGATGACCCAGTTCTCCCAGAGTCTAGACTACCTACCAAAAAGTGTACCTGGAGGGATCCATTGCTCCAGATATATATGTAGCAGAGGATCTGACAGCAAGGGGGGGACTTGGTTCCATGGAGGTTTGATGACCCAGCAGAGAGGGAATGCTGGAGCGGTGGGGTGGGAGAGTGTGAGTGGGAAGGGGAACACTCACATACATGCAAAGAGGAGTGGAGAGGGTTGATGTGGGATGGGGGTTGGTGGAGGGGTAACTGGGAAGTGGGATATCATGGGATGAGACTTTGGTGAAGCGGGTAACTGCGAAGTAGGATATCATTGGAGATGTAAACAAATGGGATGATTACTAAAATTAAGAAAAAAGGAAAGAAAAAAGGAAAGAAAGAAAGAAAGAAAGAAAGAAAGATAGAAAGGATTAAAATGATTTAATTATAATCTAAAAAAGTTATTTTAAAAAAAATTGAACTATTTTATTTCTTCAGTGACTAAGTTATCAATAGAGGCAAAGGGAGGGAGGGACCAAGATGGAAGGCAGGAGGAGCAGGGAAAAGGAGAGCAGGATCAGTTATGGGTGGCAGAGAAGAGAGTCCAGAGAGGTAGAAGAATGAATGGAAACATGGAGCTGTAGGAGTTGGGGGTTGGAGGGAAACCGATACACAGTCCTATAGAGCTTGAGTGTGAGAGGCTTCTTGGATGCTCCCACAATTTGTATCAGAAACATTTTTTGTGAATGGTTCTTCTTGTAAAAGGCTGAAGATGGAGCTGTCCTAGAATTAATATGCTTTCACAGAGAGAAATCAATTCACACACAAGTGTAAATAAAAAAATGCTTTACTGACTTCATCCCAGGCCAATTATCAAAGTGGTCAGACTAGCATAATTTTTTTATTCAACATGTGATGTCCCCCTTAAGTCTCTGTTAGGGCCAGGATCCAGGTTTTGCTTTGAACATTTTAAATATGTACTGGAGACTGCAAGTCTAGACACTTAGGCAGATGAAATATTTACATAGTACAGATATTGCTAGATTCATTTCTTACTGACACCATTGCCCTAAAACAGCAGGTTATTCTACCTGACTGATTCAACTCAGCTGTTCAGGCTCAAACTTCTCTCCATGATGGCATTCAATCTGGCTTCTATCAGCTTCTCTTCCATTGCTCTGCTTGGCCTCATACTAACTCTAGCAATAAGTTGCAATCTTCTATCTCCTTATCATTCTCTGGCTTGTTCTGTCTTCACCTGTGTCTAGCTCGTCCTCACTTCAACCTGTCTATGTAAACTTCTCCTGGGAACTTGGCCCTTTCTCTGCACTGTACTTTATGAAGTAACTTTTCTTTTCTGTATCTTTTTAGCAGAGTTGACCATATCCAATTCTTTAAAATCTCTCTCTGATTCTCACTTTATATGCCACTAATTAAACATCACTTTCAAGCATGGATGCTTCCTTTTACAAACTAACTTGGCATTCCTTGTATACGAAGGGCAAATCTACAATTTGGGCAGTAGAATTGAAGGCATGTGCTAAGGGCTGAACCACAGTAGAACACAATCTCTACTTTCATTATATGATCAAATATCCTGCAACAGAACTTTATTTTATTGTCAATACTTTGGGTCCTTAGTGAGTGTCCCCAAGGCCCAGGCCCCAGGCTGTTACTGGCTCTGCCAAGCACATTCCTGTGTCAACAATGAGCTATGACATACTCCAAATGTGATGGTCCCATGCAAAGCCTTGTTTGATCAGGCTAGCTCTCAACAGTATGGTTATTTTTTTTTTTTTTTTTGGAAAGAGTTGATAACAGTGTACTTTTGTTCTTGTGGCTGAATATGATTTTCTCAAGATGAAAATTGGACCATTATGGCACAGCAGGCCTAATGTTGGGCATTGCCCTGTACTGCCCTGCTTGAGCAGCTCTCCATAGAGTCCTGGTCTTTGATATGGTGATGCCCTAGTGGCTGGATATAAATCAGGGCTGTCTCACTCATTATGGGTTGGAGTCAAATTTTGGGACAATTCTGGTAAACAAATGTGCATTTCAGCATTCTAACATCTACCCAGCCTTATTAGCATACTAATGATCTGTGTGGTCTTTTATAAGTCATCCTCACTCTGCTACTTTCTACTTAGTTTCACGATTATCTAAGTATCTTTAAATCCCTTACATATCAATTGTACTCTTGAACATCACGTTTACTATTTGAGTGTTACACAACACAATAGATACCTTTTACAACCTCCATCAACTTAACTACAAAAGGATCTGGAGGCATTTTCCTGATGAAGGTTTGTCACTTGGTCTGTATTTAATACTTAATAAATGATTACTTTATATATAGTTGACACTGTTGTGTTGATTTTCTGGCAAAAATCAGGATCAACATATAGAGTCCCATAGCCACATAACTCTACCTTTAATTTGCACTTCAATCCAAATACAGGAGAAATGACTTGAGCTGCCAGTATCCATGAGTTTCAGAAGGACTGAACACTTTTTCATATCAGGCAGCTGAAGTTGGGTCCTCATGGAAGCAAGTAGTCTCTAATAGAAGCTAAGATAAGCAGTTAGCCACATGAGGGCTCATAAACATCTGTACTGAGATCTGCTGCCCTCTTCTGTTCATGCATGTATACAGTCAGGCAGAACATTGTATACATAGAAAATAAATAATATAATTTAAAAAAACAAAAAAAATTAAAAATGTTTGAACTGTTTGTTTATGCTCCTGGGCCATGCTGTATATGTGGCAGCGAGAGAAATCCTCATTGGTGTCTATTGTCTGCCTATACTGTGTGAGTTCTAGAGATTAATCCCATGCTGTGTTTTGTTTAAATTGATAACATTTGGCCTTATTTGGGTCAAAATATTTAAGGATGTGCTGGAGGTGACTATGCACATGCCAAGGTTCAAGTGTCAATATAAGAGAAAAGTTTGTAGGAGTAATATGGGTCTCACAGACACTGAACTGAGGGCATCAGGGTCAGCATCAACCAACTCGAGCCACTGAGACAATTCTCTGGGATTCATTTCTTTTTCTTAGAATGGGACAACTGTTTAGTCTTAGTATAAAACTTCCACATTCAGAAAAAAAAAGATAGCAGTATATAATTTTCATTTGAAAATAAGATTTATTATTCAAATTGGTTTTTAGTCCATCTCGAAATAATATGTTTACAATGACAAAGAAGACAATTTTTTATTGATAGAATGCCTAACCTTTTTTGAACATCTGTGAGAAGGTTCAGTGTGAAATGTCTGTAGGGTGCAAAACTAGATGCCTGACCTGGATCAATATATAAAAATATGTCTAGGGGCTGGAGAGATGGTTCAGAAGTTAAGAACACTGACAGCTCTTCCAGAGGTCATGAGTTGAAATTCCAAGAAACACAAAGTGGTTCACAACCATCTCTAATGTGATGCCCTCTTCTGGTGTGTCTGAAGACAGCTATAGTGATCTCATATTCAAAAAATAAATAAATAAATCTTTTTTAAAAAGTTCCAATGTAGGCTGTACAAAATGATCTTCCAATCTACACATATCTGTCATAGACTAAATCCGTGTAATAATATCACACACACACACACAGACACACACACAAACACACACACACACCAGAAATGTGTCTATTTAAATTAATTTTATTGCTGTTAAAGTATCTACCATCTCTAGATAATTCCCTTAGAAGTCACTATTTGAAGATACAGTGCCAAAAAGATAACTAATGCCAAATGAGGAAGCAGGGATTATCAGATAATATTCAGCTAGCCATAGAATTTGAGCTATATTGTGAGATATTCAGTTGATTGCTGATTAATCTACTTCATTATATATCTGACACATGAGGTATTTAATGTCTGGTTGGTAGTATCATTTGGTAAGATTTAGGAGATGCTGCCTTGGTGGAAGAAATATATCACTTGGAGTGGACTTGAGGTTTTACATCCGTCCACCATTGCTAGGTCCCAGTCTCTGTGGCATTCTTCAGGTTTTGGTGTCATCTCTGAGCGTCCTGTTTTAGCTGATATTTGTAACACTTGTTGGGATGCCACTTCTTGATGACCACATATCCCTGTCAACAATAAGCCAAATTAAACACTTTTATAAGTTGCCATAGACATTGTGTTTTAACACCACAACAGAAAGGGCTCTGATACACACCCATAAAGCTTCACACTTAAATAAGTTATTTCCTGTAATTGAAGACAATTATGAAACCTAAAAGTGTTGCCCTTTTTTTTTTTTGATTAAATGCCTATGGCATTTTTCCATATGAGTTTCCAAGTGCAAACAAAATCAAGAGTGAGATCATAATGTTTGTATAGATTGTTGACACTTATCAGACTTTTTCTCCAGAATCAATAATTTGGTGTGACTGGATGTAACTGTGTTACATAAAGATATTACCAAATCCTTTATAGATATGTATTCCCTTCAGGATGTTTATTTATTCAGTTCCTTAATACTTAAAAGAATATTCAAAAATCTCTAACAGACTCATTACACACTAAAGTTCGCACTCTTGTATAAAGGTACCAGTAAGTGCCATTTTACCAAACTGAATACATTAACAGGATTTCTCTGAAGTATGGCTTTTCTCATGATTTCTAACAACATTTGAAGTCTTTATCACATTGCTTATTTGAAGAGTTTCTTTCCAATATGGATTCTATTATATATTCGGAGATGTTTTCTATGAAAAGGCTTCTTCATATTTGTTTGAATAGGCAGGCAAAATCCCAGACAAATCACACCAAACTTCAGGTCTCATGTGGGAGGTTGTATTGCCAGAAGCAGCCTCTGAGAGGGGTGAGATGTAAGAACAAGGGAAGGCGCTATGGGACAGGGGAAGACCCTTTTATCCAGTCCATGAGGCATGTGGAGCACATGAAAGGGAAGTGTTGCCATGGTGGGTGAGGAGTCCACAGATGAGGACTCTCCTCACTGGATGGAGGAGCTGGCTATAACGTCATTTCTAGCTGTCTACAGATGCACCTGATGATAACAGCATTACTTATATTTGTAGGATTTATCTTCAGTATAAATTTTTCCATGTCATGTAGATGATAGTGATGTGCAAAGCCTTTACCGCACAGATTAATTTTATAGGGTTTGTCTTCAGTATGAATTCTTTTCTTTTTGCAGACTCTAGAAACCAGTTTATTTTTTTCCCATATTGTGTCACAATGCAAGGCAGATACTTTTTAACATGGTTTCTTTTCCTATGAAATATCAACCTAAAGGGGCACCTATTGAACTCAATTTTCATATCCTATGTTGTCCTCATTTCCTTTGGACATCTTCTATTATTTTTTTGCCCACGGATCATTTTGTTCCTTTCCTCTTTGAGTTGATTTACATGTTTTTTGTAAGACACCCCCCCAAAACTGAGGATGCCCCAGCATCCCACGCCTCAGAAGGCGATACCCAAATCACTCCTGAGAAATGGTCTCGATGCAATAGCATGAGGATTTCTTTATTCCAGAATTCTGGGTTCCACTGATGGAAGTTAGAAACAAAACAAAGTTAAGACCTCACAGAATCCACGGCCCAGGCATAAGGCAGGCCAGAGGCAAGCCCAGGCAAGCTGGGGCCTTCTCAAGGTTGTTAGAATAGCAGGATGATCCACCCAAGGTCGTTAAGACATTCCAGAAACTAGGCAGCCATAAAGATAAGGAAGTTGATTGAACAACCTCCACTGAGTCATGGGCCATCTGGACTCCCTGCCCTCACCCTCTATTCTCTTGTGTAGTTTAATATTAACCAGGCCCTGCCTCTGCTAAAAAAAAGATAAGCCTCCCACGCTCCTACATTGCTGATGTGCCTTCCTGCACATACTACCCGCTAATGTAATTGTATGCCAATTCCTCCCTCAATGTATGAATTGACCAATCATGTAAAAGCGTGAGAAACCCCCTTGCCTTTTCCCACATAAACCCCTAGCTTTTGAGCTTCAGGGTTGACTCCTTTGTCTCTTGCTCGAGATTGCCTCGTGTTTTTGCATCAAGCCGGTCTCTCGAGTTTCCTTGGGTGTGCGCCGACCGGAGACTCGAGTTGGGTCTCCCCGTTCTGGGGTCCTACACCACAGCCGTACACCACGCAGTTGTAGAAGACTGAGGACCACGAGTGCCACATTGCGACAACTTTACGAAAAAGTTTACAAAAAGTCCGCGAATCACAAACCAATCATTTCTTAGCATGGAGAGCCCACGAAATGCAAGCCAATTGATTTGTACCACTCCATAGTTTTTAGGCCACTCAGTTTAAATTATCGGAGCCCGAGCTCAGTGGACCAAATACTTTCCGATTTTCTTGGATGTCTATAGCTGCATGAACTCCTGGGTAGGAGTAATGGCGTAAGCAGTTTACAGAAGCAAGATAAGCTTAGCTCATTTCCAGTTACCTTATGGGGCCAGGATTCAAGGCCTTTTTGCTAGGTCTAAACAAAGGGCGGGCTCTGAAATTTGACCTTTTACCTAGTTTCTAACAAAGAGCACAAAGAGTAGGCTCTGGAATATGAGTGTTTGGGGCTCCTTAGATGGCTGGAGTTAGACTGTATTATTTTTTGTCCTTTCAGTTTTCAAACACTGATATCTTTGATCATGACTCTGGGTTTTCAATTCTTTATCTTGGATATCATATAAAGTGCCCTCCTTACAGGATACATATATGGTTTGTGGTTTGTGCCAAGGACAATTTATCGAAGTTTTACTTTGTTGGAATATTTTTTCTGAGCATCAGAATTCAGAGGGACTGCTTAATTTTGTGTATTTTTAGCCCAAGGTGCTAGACTCACAATGTGAGAAGTTAGAGATAATCACTTGTATCTGAAGGGTTCAGAACCCAGGTGCATTGTCATACTATATCCAGTTCTGGTCTAGTCTAGCAGCAAGCTTGTGGGGAAGCTGTTCAGAGTAGGTCCTGGGAAGCTGTATGGAAGGCAGCCTGCTACAGAAGTGGAAAAGAGGTTCGTAATGGTGAGAGAGGGCCTCCAGCATGATTATATGAATTAAAGAAAAAGACAAAATAAAAACAAAGGAATAATAAGCAATCAAGCAAGCAAGAATTCAAAACAACAATAAAATGCTGTGAAGAACTGGGAAGCTAATTAATTAAATGGGTTCAAAGTAGGTGGGCTTAGAGTCACAGGAAGCTGCTGAGTATTGGGCGGGTCCAGAAGGAGTGGCTCTGAGGAAGGAGGCAGAAGTTACAGGAAGTTCCACCATTCCAGCATTCTCCAGGCACCTCAGCTGCCTCGTGGTCAACAATTCATGGATGGAGATGAGTGCCTAATATTTGAGGATCTTGAAAACTTCCTTAAGCAGCAGTTGCTGTGCTCGCCTCCTAGGACATCCAGCAGCTCATCCTGTCCCCTGCCAGGTCAGAGGAGCTGTTGGGTTGGGAAAGGGCAGGAGCAGAGCAGGGGTGTGGAGCAGGGGTGCATTTTCTGCCACCACTCTCACAATTGTGTTGTGGGTATCTTACCATTATCAGGAAGTTTGAGATCCTGTCAATTGGGTTTATGGTGATACTTTATGGAATTAATTTTATGGTTGCCAGAATATTTTTCTAAAATGACCTCATACATCCATTGCAGTATCTGGTGTTTGTATCCCAGGAGGGTTGTCTTTACAAAAGCCTTAATAAAGCTCCTCGAATAAATATTCCTTCATGCTTTCTTAACTCCTCTGTCCCTCCTCTTGCCATTTCATTTCCCTTTCTCTAGGTCATTGAATAGGCATTCCAAGAGAGCTTTGTAGCTATTTGTCGTATGGGGGAACCAGTGGAGGTTTGATTGAATTAGAAAACTTTCATTATAAATCACTGTTATGTGCCTGTAAATATTAACTTTAACCAAGCAAATTTATACTCTCCATTAATTTGACACTAAGGTATATGTAGACTTTGATGTAAATACAGCATTCAGAAATGTGTTTTCGCCGGGCAGTGGTGGCGCACGCCTGTAATCCCAGTCCTTGGGAGGCAGAGGCAGGCAGATTTTGAGTTCGAGGCCAGCTTGGTTTACAGAGTGAGTTCCAGGACAGCAGGGGCTACACAGGTTAACCCTGTTTCGAAAAAGCAAATAAATAAATAAATAAATAAATAAATAAATAAATAAATAAATAAATAAATGAAAAGAAATGTGTTTTCATAGGCTTAGCTATAAATATTACAACTTAGGTTTGAATTAAAATTGAAGACAGTATTGCAGCAAGGTATGGCTGAGGAAGATATATAGTAGATTTTGTTAACCATTACATCCTGACCAAGACATGGACTTTGGGCACATGCTACAGGCAGTTTTATAGGCCATTGTAATTTCCTATGAGAATTTATTATTTTCCTAAGACATGCAACCTGCAGCACTGCAAGAATATACCTGGTACTTGGGCTGTGTTGAGGCTAACTTTTGGCATTTCAATCTGAGGGAATAAGCACTCAGAATTAACTGGTTGGGTCTGGACTGAACCAAGCCAGCAGATGTGGGAAGGGAAATTTAGGATGAGCAGGAGGATAGACGGGCATGCCAAGAGATAAATAGGGGGCCAGAAACCACTTATTCAACTAGGTCTTCATTGATACTTTAACAGGCTCTCCAGTTAGCCATTCCTCCTGAATTTCTATATATTCTTCCAAGGTTCAGCACAGCATGCTCTGAGATGCTGATATCAGGCTAAGATATTCTCCTAGGTAGAAAGCTTTTCTTACATTCTTCCTTGTTCCTCCTCCATGTTGCTGGGAAAAGAACTCTGTATATGTGATAAGCGTGTGACTGACTCTCACATCTGATAGGGTAAACTGAAATTCTCAGATAAGAAGAGACATTATCATGATATATTCTCTTTCCTTCATGTTCATCCTTTTTGCCCGGTGATGATCTTTTATTTTTGTCCCATGAAAAGTTCCAGGTTATTTCTGAACACTATTTTCCAATGATCTGGTCTCAATATGCTCAGCCAAATGTGTATAACTATAAATCAATACTAAGAGCCCTGGAGAGTAATGGCCCAGGAAACTCTAACAAAGGATCCAGTTATGTTAGAAGGATTGAACAAGTGGTGGGGTGGAGCTCACCTTTCTGTAGAAACAGCACAGGAATTTGGTTTTTCCAGATGCTATTTGAGTAATGATTCTGGAAAATTTCAATGAGAATGATATTAGATGTAGGGATGTGAATTTCCCATGGTAGGCAGTGCAGTCAGGAGTCAATTGATGTCAATATTGAATTAGTTTTGAGGCTCTGAATTAGCAAATGCACACAGAAAACAGTTTCTTTTAGGCAGAGAAATCAGCATCAGGGTGTGGCAAAGACAATTTACACATGAAGAAAATATCTGTAGTGGATTCCCTCCTAGAGCCTGTGACCTCCCTGGTGTATTTTAGCCAGATTCTCACTTGGATCTATTTTATTTCCTGAGGGACTGGCATCAGGTTGAACAAGAAAATTTTCTGTTGCACAAGATAGTCAGTCTTGCCACTGTGATACCAGTGGCAATGCCTTTCCTGGCAGATTGAGACTGTAGATCACAGGGTGCAAATCTGGGTCTGGCCATGGATAACTCTGCCTCCTGCCCCAGTCTGCAGAGCAGTTTTTGACACTGAATGCTACTATCAGAGAGTCCATCCATGATATTTGTTGACAGAGTGAATGATTTGATCTGAATTGTTTTTCTCCAGAAGATGCACTTGCTTTTGGTGTTATATATTCTGTCCAGTGTAAATGATATTTAGTCCTTGAATTGTGTTCTCACTGATGCATTGTGTTGAATTACTCCTGATTAGAGTGGAACAATTTCTGTTGACCTTTTCTGTACTGTTTGTTGAGTCTCTTTTCCTTAGTATTCTGAGGTATATTTCTTCTCCTTAGATTTTAGAAAGCTTTTTTACTGAGCGGTATTAGATTTTTCACAGGGCTGGTAAAATAACTTTCATTCCACTACTGTATTTGTTGTCTGGGAGGCTTATTGCCTCTCTCTATTTACCTTGCCCTAGGTATAGATGCCTCAAACCTCTAGTCAATCTTATCTAGACCTGAAGTGTTTTCAGCCTCTGAAATGTCCTGCTGAATAAGCTTCCCCTTTCTTGTTCTTTTTCAACTCGTGGCTGGTTACTGGCTGTTACAACTTAGCTGTTCTGGCTCAAATTCATCTCCCAGCTGCCGTATTCAATTTGATTTTTCTCTGAGACAGTGAATTGGTCAACTAAGCCTTAAATTAACTATAGCAATCTTTTTAAAAAATCTGCTGGCTCTGCTTTTCTCTTGCTCATTCTATCTTTTCCTGTGCCTAACATGTTCTCTTTTCTTTTCTTTTCTTTTGTCTTTTTCTTTTTGTTTTTTGAGACAGGGTTTCTCTGTGTATCCCTGGCTGTCCTGGAACTCACTCTGAACACCAGTCAGGTCTTAAACTCAGAAATCTGCCTGCCTCTGCCTCCCAAGTGCTGGGGTTAAATTCGTGAGCCATCACTGCTCGTTCTGAGATAAATTTAATAACCTTGCACTTTCAGGTGCAAGGTCTGGCTCTACATCTACCACAGGTCACCAACCCACTTGCCACATCAAGTCCCTCACTTCTGATAAGAAAAGTGTGTTCTTCTCTTCCATTGAAGGGAAAACCTCATGGCTTTTTATTGCTGGTTACACTAGAGCTTATCTTTCACCCAAGTAATTTTTCCCTCTACAGATAAGATACAGTTTATGGAAGTTTGTTAGGTTGTTAGGGTTGTGGTAATGTAAATGGACACACTGTGAAACAATGTTGTTCAGATATGCAATGTGTGACTACATTGAATGACTCTATAAACATAAAATATTCAAGTACTGTTGACATAATGAACATTCAGGTAGGTGTATTCCTATTAGTTTGCAGCCAGACTAGTTTACATCAAAGAGACATTACAACCTGTGGACCTGATTTCCTCTTTTGGCCTTCATTGTCTCTCCACCAGAATTGAGGTGAATTTCTTAAACATGTCTGGAGGTGTGTCTATGTGTTTTCAAGTTTTGATTGCTCTAATGACAGAGAATTAATGGTAGCAGGATCTTGATATTGTCATTTCTATGGCCCATCACCAGCCTTACATTTGTAAACACTTGTCCTTCCACACCTGCTGAGATATTTGAAGGGCTGGCAGCCCTCTATGCCTAAAGGCAAACTACTAATGTTCTGGTGATGTCTCTCACTTGATTGCTTACAAGTAGAAAACCATGTTTTACCCTATATAGAAACACCATTCTCATCATTTATAACACTGGTGTGTCCTCCAAAAACTCCCACTTTAAACACATCCCTCACACATGTGAATAGAGGTAAAAAGCATTTAATAAGGGTGCTTTTAGTAGTTTAGTTAAATCAGATATTGTTTATTCCCAATATATTTGTGACATCATTGACGTATCATATTTTGCAGGAAGTACAAATTGTAGATCAAAGGCTTTGTGGTTTGTTCTGAGTGTATTTCATTTTGTGTAGCTTGCAAAGCATCTGCCCATAACAAGGACAAATGGAAGGTCAATGTTCTTGCAGGCAGGCACTAGCCTGACTTCTTCAGTACAATCAGCTGTTTCAGTCTTGTCTTCAGCAATATGGACTTGCTGTGAGTTTATGGAAAGCAACACCTTTTGTTGTCAATGGTCTGAATTGTTTGGGTATTTTTATGAAACCACTTGGGCTAACAACTCAGTAGATGTAACCCAGTGGAAAAGACAAGATCACCTGAAACTCTATCTCAATATCAACATTCCGATAATTCATTAGAATCCCCTTCATACACAGATAAGATGGCACTTTTCAGTTTTTATATTACAAGCACCTTACAAAGAATACAGCCATCAGAACTCCAAGGAATCTTGCCCCATGGTGCTTTCCTATGCGTTGTGGGAACCATATGTGTGGCAATGTAGCATACAAAAGATCTTAGTTTCTAATGGAGAATTTTCTTGAACCTCACAACCAGAATTAATGCAGCTTGAAGAATTTTAAGATTTAAAACTGTGATCCTACTGTGTACTCATCTTGGTGGTTTAGCATACTTTTCAAAGAACAATGTAAAAACAAATATTATTTTTTCCTATGGATTTATCTTGTTATTATAAGACACTGAACCTTGGTCAGTGGTACTTTGAGATGCATCCTTGTGAGACACTGAGATCAACGCAAAAGCAAGAGTTTTATTTTCCAGAGCGTCTTGACCTTCATTTCGTCCCTCAAGGTGAGGTATAAAGAAGGCCACCCTGACTGGCTATTACAAGCAGTTTTAATACTTTTTAGGGGCACAGGTTACATCAGCAAGGTTACTAAAGTTCAAATGTATTGGCTAAGCATATTTCCCTTTAATTTTATTCTCTAGCAAGCATGATATACATGCATTTGAACTCTACCTGGGACTTTCCAGAGGGTCCCTGACATTTCCAGAATGTACTGAGAATTTTTTACTCAAGAATGTTCCTGCCGTTGTAGACTGGAACTTGGCCTAGCATTGACTCTGGGCAGGAGGGGGAAGCTGATAGGAGTGGGACTGGAAAACTCCTTAGGGTCTCTCCTTATCAACTTTTAAAACCTAAGCTGATGCATAGCTACCATGGTAATTTATGTACTTTTTCATGCCCAGACCACAGACTGTATTAGTGTCATTTGCTGAAAGCATGAAATACAGAGGCTTAAAGCAATATTCCTAAATGAATATACCATTGTGAGTATTGATTGATAAACAGTGATGTTTATAAATATTTGTTGTCTTGATAGCTTGCAGCCAGTTACCTAATCCTTTTTAAAACCGTGTTAAAGATTTCCATATACTGTCCCATTCCTTCTCCATGTGATGGTTTCCTTAAAGTTCCGTAAAAACTGCAAAGCTCTTACTTAAGGCCAGCCAGGAAGATATAAATAGATGACAGACAGATACATACAAAATACACAGATAAATACATACACAGAGACAGAACGCAGACACAGAGGGAAAGAGACACAAGACAGCCTTGAGACTTCAGTCACATTTAAATGCTTGCAATAGACAGAGGATTGAAGTCACAGAGATCATGAAATATAAATTCAACATAGGACCCACACTTAGTTAAATGCCTCTGAAGGAATGGTGTTTATTTCTTAACTCAGATATGTTATGAACCACCAACATGTCTAATCTATTTACATATGCAGAATCAATTAGCTTGTGAGATCCATTTTTTTCATAAACATAATATGGGAAAGAATAAAACTCACCACAAAGGAAAACAAGAAGTCCTGCCCTCTGAAAGGTGCCCATGCACTCAGAAATCTGTACTTTAAAGCCCCAAGGTCAGGGCTTCTGTTTCTGAGCTCTCATCTCTACGCTGAAATCGAATCTGTTTTAACCTGTCACAATCATCATAACAGTTACTGAACCTTAGAAGGCTCCTGAGAATCCTGGAACTTATTATAATCATGAAGAGTGTTGATTTCTTAGGTAGAATCTCTAAAGAGACTTGGGTAATTCTGGAGTGTCCTTTCCAGAGTATATGCATATGTGCATTGGGTACATAGAGTATTATAGAGAACAATTATGAATCATCTATGAAAATGACTAAACAGTGTAGTCTGTATTGTAGTTCTATTTCTAGTTTTCTTACTTTCATTCATTCATTCTTTCTTTCTTTCTTTCTTCCTTTTTTGAGAAACATCTAGACAGTTTTGTAAAGGAGTTTCTCTGTTTTACCCCCCTTCAAGCAATAAATAATATTGTGCCTTAACCTAATATTTTGATTCATCATTTCGTTTGAGGAATCTATCTCCTCTGCCTTTTCTTCAAATCTGATAATCTGTCTCCCACAGGTTCTCTATGAGTTATTATTATTTGGCTTGCTGCATTTTATTTTCAGGGTCATTTTATATTTTATTTTATTTTATTTTGGTGTTTCTATCCACCTGTTAAACTCAGTTTTCTTATCCCATGTTGTCCTCATTTCCTTCAGGCATCTTCTATTATTTTCTTTCTCACAAATCATTTTGTCCCTGTCCTCTTTCAGTGGATTTACATGGTTTACAAACTTTGATCTCTTTGATCATGACTCTTGGATTTTCAGTTCTCTATCTTGGATCTCCTGTAAATTGCCTTCCTTACGGGATACATACATGGTTTGTGGTTTGATTCAAGTATATTTTATACTTTTTGGGGGGTATTTGTTCTGAGTATCAGAATTCAGGGGAATTGGTTAATTGTGTGCATTTTTTTTTCATCTTTGGGGCTATACTTACAATGTGAGAAGTTAGGATCAGTTGTATTTGCAGGGTTCAGAACCAGGTGCAACATCCAATTCTGGTCTAGTCTGGCAGCAAGACTGTGAAGAAGCTGTGCAGAGTAGGTCCTGGGAGGCAGTGTGGAAGGCAGCCTGCAACAGAAGTGGAGGAGAGGCTCCTGATGGCGAGGGTGGGCCTCTTCATGATTAGATGAATTTAAGAAAAAGACAAAATAAAAACAAAGGAATAATAAGTAAGCAAACAAGAATTCAAAACAACAAAAATTGCTGTGAAGACTTGGGAAGCTAATTAATTCAAAGATCCCTAAGCAGGTGGGATTAGAGTTACAGGAAGCTGCTGAGTATTGGGCGGGTCCAGAAGGAGTGGCTCTGAGGAAGGAGGCGGAAGTTACAGGAAGTCCCGCCCTTCCAGAATTCTCTGGGTTTCTCTGCTGAGTCGCAGTGCGGAAGTCATTGTTGGAGACGAGTGCCTCCTGTTTGCAGAACCTGAAAACTTCCTTAAGCTGCAGTTGCTGTCCTCGCCTCCTAGGACATTCAGCAGCTCGTCCTGTCCCCTGCCAGGTCAGAGGAGCTGTTGGGCTGGGAAAGGGGCAGGAGCGGAGCAGGGGTGTGGAGCAGGGGTGCATTTTCTGCCGCCACTCCCACAATTGTGTTGTGGGTATCTTACCGTTATCAGGAAGTTTGAGATCCTATAAACTGGGGTTTGGGGCGATGTTTTAATTAATTTTATGGTTGCCAGAATATTTTTCTAATTAACCTCGTAGATCCTTGGCTCGATTTGGAGTTTAGCAAGAGGGTTGTCTTAACAACGGCCTTAATAAAGCTATGTGAATTCAAATTCATTCGTACTTTTTTAACTCCCCTGTTCCTATGTTTACTATTTCATTTTCCTTTCTCCAGGGAACGAACTTGTGGATATTTCTCATTTGGGGGACCAGTGCAGATTTGATTGAATTAGAAAATTTTCGTTATAAAGCACCATCATATGGCTGTAAATATTAACACTAACCAAGCAAAGTTATACTCTCCATTAATTTAACACTGACGTATATGCAGTCTTTGATGTAAATACAGCATTCAGAATTGTGTCTTCATAAGCTTAGTTATTAATAGTACACCTTAGGATTGAATGAAAGATGAAGACAGGATTGCAGCAAGGTATGGCTGAGGAGAACATATATAGTAGGATCTTTTAACCCTGAGTGTCATCAGAGGAAAACCAAGTGCAGCATGTGTGCAACCTTTAACTGATATGTTAACAGGCTCTCTAGTTAGCCATGCCTTCTGAATTTCTTTGAATCCTTCCAAGGTTCAGCACAGCATGCTGCAAGATGCAGGCCACGATAATTTTATAAGTAGAAAACTTACTATGGATTAAGACAAACTTTGAAAGCATCTTTGAAATAATTATGATTGCTTACTTATTTAAGAAAAAATGTCTCCTTGGTTCATGAAAAGCTTCTGCCCTTGCACATTGATGGTTTGTTGAGTTCTGCAGTGTGGACTTCTTGCAGGTGTGGTAATGCTTAGACGCTGCATCAGGGCATTTTTCCCAGAGACCTCTTGTTGGATAAGTTCAACAGTCTGGATTCTGTGTGTCACAATATTTTTCTTACATTCTTCCTTGTTCCTCCTCCATGTTGCCGGGAAAAGGACTCTGTAAGTGTGTTAACTGTGTGACTGATTTTCACATCTCATAGGGTAATCTGAAATCCTAAAATAAAAAGAGACATTTTCATGATATATTCTCTTTTCTACATGTTTATCCTTTTGCCTGGTATTGGCATGTTTTATTTTTGTACCATGAAGAGTTCCAGGTTCTTTCTGAACAATATTTTCCCATCTTCAGGTTTCCAGCATTGACAACACCAACTAACAGCAGTGAGAACTAGATGGCAAAAGGCAGACACAGGAACGTCACTAACAGAAATCAAGGCTATATGGCAACATCTGAACCCAATTCTCCTTTACCAGCATGTCCTGGATACCCCATCACACCAGTAAAACAAGATTTGGATTTAAAATCACTGGTCATGATGCTGGTACAGGAACACATGAAGGACATACTTAAAGAAATTCAGGAGAAAATGGATCAAAAGTCAGAATCCCTTGCAAGGGAAACACAAAAATCATTGAAAGAAATCCAGGAGAATACAAAAGCCAATAATGAGGAAACACAAAAAACACTTAAAGAAATACAGGAGAACTTTGGTCAACAAGCTGCGGTCATGAAAGAGGAAACACACAAATCTCTTAAAGAATTACAGGAAAGCACAAACAAGCAAGTGAAGGAGCTAAGCAAAACCATCCAGGATCTAAAATCAGAAGTAGAAACAACTAAGAAAACTCAAAGGGAGACAACTTTGGAGATAGAAAGCCTTGGGAAGAAATCAGTGGACATAGATGCAAATATCAACAACAGAATACAAGAGATAGAAGAAAGAATCTCAGACGCTGAAGATACCATAGAAATCATGGACTCAACAATTAAAGAAAATGCAAAAAACAAAAAGCTTGTAACCCAAAATATCTAGGAAATCCAGGACACAATGAGAAGAACAAACCTAAGGATTAAAGGCATAGATGAGAGTGAAGATTAACAACTTAAAGGGCCAGCAAATATCTTCAATAAAATTATGGAAGAAAACTTCCCTAACCTAAAGAGAGAGATGCCCATGAATATACAAGAAGCCTACAGAACTCCAAACAGACTGGACCAGAACAGAAATACTTCCCGTCACATAATAATCAAAACACCAAATGTACTAAACAAAGAAAGAATATTAAAGGCAGTAAGAGAAAAAGGCCAAGTAACATATAAAGGAAGACCTATCAGAATCACAGCAGACTTTTCACCTTAGACTATGAAGCCTAGAAGATCCTGGGCTGATCTCATGCAGACTCTAAGAGAACACAAATGTCAGCCAAAAGTACTATATCCAGCAAAACTCTCAATCACCGTAGATGGAGAAACTAAGATATTCCTTGACAAAACCAAGTTTACCCAATATCTATCCACAAACCCAGCCCTACAAAGGATAATAGGAGGAAAACACCAATACAGGGAGGGAAATTTCACCCTGGAAAAGGCTTGAATAGTCTTGATGTAAATAGCAGCTGGTAGACTGCTCCAATGAAAGTGTTATGCTTTACCTCATATAGAAAACTCTTTGACATTATTTATAACACCGGAGTGTCCACAAAAACTACCACTGAAGGGATAGAAAATACAGCCGAACTCTTTAATGACCCCAAGAAGTCAGAAGTTTAAAATGCTATCTTGCTCCAAAGAAGCTCCAGCCTTCTAAGGAACCCCAAACACTTCATATTCAGAGCCCATTCTTTGTGCTCTTTGTTAGAAACTAGGTAAAAGGTCGCATTCCAGAGCCCGCCCTTTGTTAAGAGCCAGGCAAAAAGGCCTTGACTAGGTCATCTTGGTCCCATAAGGTAACTGGAAATGAGCTAATTTTTTGCTTATCTTGCTTCTATAAACTGCTCACACCCTTATCCCCCATCTAGGAGTTCACGCAGCTATAGACCTCCAAGAAAATAGGAAACTAATTGGTCCACAGAGCGCAGGTTCCGATAATTTAAACTGATTGGCTTAAAAACTATGGAGTGGTACAAATCGATTGGCTCGCACTATGTGGGCTCTCGATGCTAAGGAATGATTGGTTTGTGATTTGCGGGCTCTGTTGTAAACTTATTAAAGGTGTCCCAATTCTGCACTTGGAGCCCCAAAGTTCTCTACCCCTGTGCAGTGTACGACTGTGTAGCCCAGAGTCTCTGGAATAAAAATCCTCTTGCTATTGCATCAAGGCTATTTCTCAAGAGTGATATGGGTGTCCCCTTCTGAGCAATGGAGCACTGGGGTGCCCTCGGTTTTTGGGGGTCTTACACCACTATAATTATGTCCATCACACATGTTCATAGAGGTAAATAACATTTAACTAGGGTAGTTTTGGGTTTTTTGTTTTGTTTTTTGTTTTTGTTTTTTCTTTTTCTTTATTTATTTTGGTTTTTTGGATTTTTTTTTTTTCGAGACAGGGTTTCCTCTGTATATCTCTGGCTGTCCTGTGACCCGTCCAGCAGGTCCAGTTATTCCAGGGTCTCGAAGAGGCACTACCTGAGGGTCAAAAATGGGGGGAAGAGAGAAGGGAGCCCAAGCACGCTAAGAAAGACAAGTCAGTCTGGGTTGTGTCATGGCCTCATTTAATGTCGGGGAGACGAATGGGTTTTAAGGCTTACAGAGAAG
This sequence comes from Apodemus sylvaticus, assembly GCF_947179515.1. Taxonomy (NCBI): domain Eukaryota; kingdom Metazoa; phylum Chordata; class Mammalia; order Rodentia; family Muridae; genus Apodemus; species Apodemus sylvaticus. The sequence continues at coordinate 160,208,577 of NC_067474.1, forward strand.
GAATTGACCTTCACACAAGAGCAAAGGAGGGATGTGTGGAGAGACACCCCTAGTGATCAGAAGCAGGAAGCGAGGTCAACCAATGGGGACACGGGGACACCTGGAGTTAAAGCCGCCTTCAGGAACTTTCAGCGGTTAGGGCAGGAACTCGCACTCTTCTTGCACTGACAGCTCATGGGGAAGGCTCTAGCTAATTGTTCTCATATTTTAGCAGCCACCACCTTAGGGCCATGAGTAAGCATTAAATCTGAATAGCTCAGGACGGCTTCCTACTGTCCTGGAACTCACTCTGTAGACCAGGCTGGCCTCTAACTCAGAAATCCACTTGCCTCTGCCTCCCAAGTGCTGGGATTACAGGCGTGCACCAACACCGCCTGACAACAAGGGTGCCTTGGTATTTAAGTCAAATCAGATATTGATTATTTCCAATCTTTTCATGACATCATTGACCTATCATATTATTCAGAAAGTACAGATTATAGATCAAAGGCTTTGTGGTTTATTTTGAGTGTATTTCATTTTGTGTAGCTTGCAAAGCATCTGCCCATAACAAGGACAAATGGAAGGTCAATGTTCTTGCAGGCAGGCACTAGCCTGACTTCTTCAGTACAGTCAGCTGTTTCAGTCTTGTCTTCAGCAATAAGGACTTGCTGTGAGTTTATGGAAAGCAATCCCTTTTGTTGTCAGTGGTCTGAATTGTTTGGGTATTTTTTATAAAGCCATTTTTGTTAACAAGTCAGTAGATGTAACCCAGTAGAAAAGACTAGATCACCTGGGATTCCACATTTTTCAATATTCAGAAAATTCATTAGAATCACCTTCATAGACTTATAAATTGCACTGTTCAAGTTTTTTTTTTTAAACATCTTACACAGAATACAGCCATCAGAACTCCATGGAATCTTGCCCCATGGTGCTTTCCTATGCATTGTGAGAACCGTATGTGAGGCAATGTAGTATACACAAGGTCTTACTTTCTATGGGGAGTTTTCCTGGACCTCACAACCAGACTTAATCCAACTTTAAGAGTTTTGAGATTTAACACTGTGGTCTTACTGTATACTCAACTTGGTGGTTTAGCATACTTTTCAAAGAACAATGTAAAAAAAAATATATTGTTTCCCATGGATTTCTTTTGTTATTGTGAGACCCTGAACCTTGGTCTGTGGTACTTAGAGATACAGATCAATGCAAAAGCAAGATTTCCAGAGGCTCTGGGTTGACTTTCAAATAGTCCCTCAAGGTGAGGTATGAAGAAGGGGACCTTGAATCACTGTTACAAGCAGTTTTTAATACTTTTTAGGGGCACATCTTACATCACTACTGTTAGAGTTCAAACAGATTGACTAAGTTTATTGCCTTTTAATTCTATTGTCTAGCAAGCATGAGATGCATTTGAACTCTACTTGTGACTTTCCTGAGGGTCAGGTAACAATCAGTCAGTACATTCTGAGAAATTTTTGCTTGTGAATGTTCCTGTGGGTGTAGACTGGACCTTGGCCTAGCCTTGACTCTAGGCAGGAGCAGGAAGCTGAAAGGAGGGTGTGGGACTAGAAAAGTCCTTAGGGTCCCTCATTATCAACTTTTAAAACCTAAGCTGATGCATAGCTACAACGGTAATTTATGTACTTTTTCATGCCCAGACTGAAACTGCATGAGTGTCATTTGCTGAAAGCATGAAATACAGAGGCTTAAAGCAACATTCCTACATTAATTGGTTGATAAACAGTGATGATTCTAAATGTTTGTTGTCTTGATAGCTTGCAGCCAGTTACCTGATCCTTTTTAGAACTGTGTTGAGGATTTCCATATACTATCCCATTCCTTCCCCGTGTGATGGTTTCCTTAATTTTCCATAAAAACTGCAAATCTCTTTCTTAAGTCTAGCCAGGAAGATATAAATAGATGACAGATAGATACATACAAAGTACACAGATAGACACATACACAGAGACTGAAGGCGATCGATCACACAGGGAGAGATACACAAGAGAGCCTTCAGACTTCTGTCACATTTAAACTCATACAACAGACAAACAGAAGATTGAAGGCACAGGGATCATGAAGTGTAGAATTCAACATAGGACTCAAACTTAGTTAAATGCCTCTGAAGGAATCACATTTATTTCTTAACTCAGATACAATATTCATCATCAGTGTGTTTAATGTATGCACATGTACAGAATCAATAAGATTGTGCAATCATTTTTTGAGTAATCATATGGAAAAGAATAAAACTCACCAAAAAGAAAACAAGAAGCCCTGCCCTCTGAAAGGTGTTCATGGCCTCAGAAATCTGTACTTTAAAGACAGACCCCCAGGTCTGGGCTTGTGTTTCTGAGGTATCTGTTGTAACCTGTCACAATCATCATAACAGTTATTGAACCTCAGAAGTCTCCTGAGAATCATGGAACTTATTATAATCATGATAAGAGCTGATTTCCTAGCTAGAATCTCTAAAGAAACTTGGGTAATTCTGGTGTGTCCTTTCCAGAGCATATGCAGATGTGCATGTGTGTACATAGAGTATTTAATAGTACAATCAGGAAAACATCTATGAAAACGACTAAACAGTGTAGTCTGTATTGTAGTTCTATTTCTAGTTTTCTTTCTTTTTCTTTTGTTTTTGAGAAAAATGTAGACAGTTTTCTAAAGGAGTTTCTCTATTTTACCTCCCTCTTCAAGCAGTAAATAGTATTGTGCCTTAACCTAACATTTTAATTCATCATTTTTTTTTCACTGAGAAACCCAGCTCCTCTATCTTTTCTTCAAGTTTGATAATCTGTCTCCCACAGGTTCTCTATGAGATATTATCATTTGGCTTACCGTATTTTATTTCCAGGGTCTCTTCTTTTGGTGTTTGTCACCAATATTAAACTCAATTTTCATATCCCCTGTTGTCCTCATTTCCTTCAGTCATTTGATATTATTTTCTTTCCAACAAATCATTTCATTCCTGTCCTCTTTCAGTTGAATTACATGGTTTACAAACTTTGATCATGCCTCTGGGTTTTCCATTCCTTATTTTTTATCTCCAGTAGATTGCCCTTCTTAGGAGATACATATATGGTTTGTGGTTTGATCCAAGGACATTTTAGCCTAGTTTTACTTTGTTTGCTTATTTGTTCTGAGCATCAGAATTCAGAGGGATTGCTTAGTTGTGTATATTTTTAGCCCAGGTGGCTAGACTGACAATGTGAGAATTTAGGCAGGATGGTTCAAAACCCAGGTGCCATTCTGGTCTAGTCTGGCAGCAAGGTTGTGGGGCAACTGTGCAGCTTATGTCCTGTGCATCCTGACAGCTGCAGTGGTGTGGAATACAGCCTGCAACAGAGATCGGAGAATGGATCCTGATAGGGAGGGAGAGCACACCTGCATGACTAGATAAGTTGAAGAAAAAGACAAAATAAATAGAAAGGAACAAGCAAGCAAGCAAGAAAAATCCAAACCAACAAAAATTGCTGAGAAAAATTGGGAAACTAATTAATTTAAAGTTCGGTAAGGGCCAGGCAGTGGTGGTGCTTGCCTTTAATCCAAGCACTTCGGAGGCAGTTCTGAGTTTGAGACCAGCCTTGTCTACAGAGTGAGTTCCAGGTCAGCCAGTGATACACAGATAAACCCTGTCTCGAACAAAACAAAAACAACAAAAAAAGTTCACAAAGTAGGTGGGCTTAGAAGAATTACAGGAAACTGCTGAATATTGGGTGGGAACAGAAGGAGTGGCTCTGAGGAACCAGGTGGAAGTGACTGGAAATTTCACCATTCTAGCATTCTCCATGCATCTTGGCTGCCTGTTAGTCAGCAAGACCTGGTGGGAGAGTAGTGCCTAGAAGTTCTGGAACCTGAAAACTTCCTTAAGCTGCAGTTGCTGTGCTGGCCTCCTAGGAAATTCAGCAGCAGCCAGTCCTGTCACCTGCCAGGTCAGAGGAGCTGCTGGGCTGGGAAAGGGGCAGGAGCAGAGCAGGGGTGTGGAGCTGGTGTCCTCATAACTGGGGAATATTGGCAATAGAAAAAAGTAAGTGATCAGAGCAGTGATGCAAAAGTAAAATGAAATTTAAAGATCAATAGCAAGATAAAGAATATAATTGAAAAATCCCCAAGCTACACCAATTAGAACTCAAGAATTTGAGCTGTTTAATCAAGAGAAAAAGCAAGGTCATTGTGCAGGGGACAAAAAAGACTGGGATCAAGGTCATTTGAGACCCCACAGTTTGTATCAGAAACATTTTTTTGTGAATGTTTCTTCTTGTAAAAGGCTGAAGATGGAGCTGTCCTAGAATTAATATGCTTTCACAGAAAGAAATCACTTCACACACAAGTAAAGTGTAAATAAAAAAAAATGCTTTACTGACTTCATTCATTCATCTCAGGCCAATTATTACAGTAGTCAGCCTAGCATGAATTTTTCATTCAACGTATGCTGTCCCCTTAAGTCTCTGTTAGGGCCAGGACCCAGGTTATGCTTTGAACACTTTGAATATGGACTAGAGACTGCAAGTCTAGACATTTAGGAAGATGAAATATTTACATAGTACAGATATTGCTAGATTCATTTCTTACTGACACCATTGCCCTAAAACAGCAGGTTATTCTACCTGACTGATTCAACTCAGCTGTTCAGGCTCAAAATCTTCTACATGAAGGCATTCAATCTGGCTTCTGTCAGCTTCTCTTCCATTGCTCTGCGTGGCCTCATACTAACTCTAGCAATAAGTTGCAATCTTCTGTATCCTTGTCATTCTCTGGCTTGTTCTGTCTTCACCTGTGTCTAGCTTGTCCTCACCTCAACCTGTCTATGCAAACTTCTTCTGGGAACTTGTTCCTTTCTCTGCACTGTACTTTATGAAGTAACTTCTCTTTCCTCTGTTTTTTGACAGAGTTGACCATATCCAATTCTTTAAAATCTCTCTCTGATTTTTCACTTTATATGCCACTAAATTAAACATCACTTTCAAGCATGGATGCTTCCTTTTACAAACTAACTTGGCATTCCTTGTATATGAAGGGCAAATCTACAATTTGGGCAGTAGAATTGAAGGCATGTGCTAAGGGCTGAACCACACTAGAACACAATCTCTGGTTTCCTTATATGATCAAATATTCTGCAACAGAACTTTATTTTATTGTCAATACTTTGGGCTCTTAGTGAGTGTCCCCAAGGCCCAGGCCCCAGGCTGTTACTGGCTCTGCTAAGCACATTTCTGGGTTAACAATGAGCTATGACATACTCCAAATGTGAAGGCCCCATATAAAGCCTTGTTTGATCAGGCTAGTTCTCAACAGTAGGGTGATTTTTTTTCTTTGGAAAGAGTTGATAACAGTGTACTTTTGTTCTTGTGGCTGAATATGATTTTCTCAAGAAGAAAATTGAACCATTATGGCACAGCAGGCCTAATGTTGGGTATTGCCCTGTACTGCCCTGCTTGAGCAGCTCTTTAGAGGTCTGGTCTTTGATATGGTGATGGCCTAGTGACTGGATGTAAATCAGGGCTGTCTCATTTGTTGTGTATTTAAGTCAAAATTTGGGACAATTCTGGTAAATAATATGCTTCTCAGCATTGTAATCTCTAGCAGGCCTGATTAGCATACTACTTATCTTTTAGAGGTGCTCCTTCCGCTGCTACTTTCTATTTAGTTTCACTATTATCTAAGTATCTTTAAATCCTTTACATATCTATTGTACTCCTGAATCTCACACTTATTATTTGAGTGTTACCCAAAGCAATAGATACCTTTTACAACCTCCACCAAGTTAACTACAAAGGGATCTTACTCCTAAATGTTAAATGCTAAGAGGAGAACTTGTACAAGATAGCCTGGCTATCTTGGTGCACATTTTTAATTTCAGCACTTGGGAGGCAGAGGCAGGTGGATTTCTGAGTTTGAGGCCAGCTTGGTCTACAAAGTGAGTTCCAGGACAGCTAGGGCTATACAGAGAAACCCTGTCTCGGGAGAAAAAAAAAAAAGGAAACAAAACAAAATACAACTTATAGAAGATAGTAAGAGAAACTAGGGGTCTTGCTCTCTAAATTTTGCCTCCTACCAAGGCATTTTCTACAAAACCACCTGCTCCAAATGCTCTGTGCATATGCAGCCCTGCAGAGCACACCATCATTTCCAGGGAATGACCAGATCTAAAAAAAAAGAGAGAAACCTCATTGGGGAACACATCTGTCTTCTACTTACCACCTAGACCCAGGGAGGATCACCACCATGTCCAGGTCTCAAGCTGCCTGCTCTTCCCTATTGTGGGCAGTGACCCTGCGCTCAACATGTTGGTTGTTTCTTCTGAGCTTTCCTGAGCTCCCCTCACAAGACTCAGTAGGCATTTCTCCTTCTTCCTCCTGAAATTAAGGTGGAGTTGTTGTGTATATAATTCACAAAATTAACTTGTAAGGCTAACAGCCGCAGGAACCAGGTTAGTTCCTGGAATGTTGGGATTTGTAGTTCTGTGGAAATAAGCAGGCCTATTGGGAAAATATCATGACCTAATTAATTTTTTATATAAGCCCTTGGAATGTGTGTCTGGCCCCTTCCAGCTGGAAAATTCTGGAGGCATTTTGCTGATGAAGGTCCATCACTTGTCTGTATTTAATATTTAATAAAGGATTACATTGTTGTGTTGATTTTCTGGCAAAAATCAGGATCAACATATAGAGTCCCAGAGTCACATAACTCTACCTTTAATTTGCTCTTCAATCCAAATGCAGGAGAAATGACTTGAGCTGCCAGTGTCCATGAGTACCAGAAGGACTGACCACTTTTTCATATCAGGCAGCTGAAGTTGGATCTTCACAGAAGCAAGTAGTCTCTAATAGAAGCTAAGATAAGCATTTCCACATAAAGGCTCATAAACATCGGTACTGAGATGTGCTGCCCTCTTCTGTCTGTGCATGCATACCTGCAGGCAGAACAATGTATACATAGAAAATAAATAAAATAATTAAAAAAACAAAAAAAAATTACAAATGTTTGAACTGTTTATGCTCCTGGGCCATGCTGTATATGTGGCAGTGAGAGAAATGCTCCTTGGTGTCTGTTGTTTGCCTACACTGTGTGAGTTCTAGAGATGAAACCCATGGTGTGCTTTGTTGCAGTTGATGTAATTTGACCTTATTTGGGTTCAAAAAAATTTTTTGGATGTGCTGGACTGTGACTGTGCACATGCCACAGTTCAAGTATCAATATAAGAGAAAAGTTTGTAGTATTAATATGGGTCTCACAGACACTGAACTGAGGTCACCAGGCTCAGCATCAACCGACTCTAGCGAGAATTCTCTGGAATTCATTTTTTTCTGAAAATGGGACAACTGTTTAGTATTAATATAAACTATCACATTCGAAAACATAACAGTATATACTTTTCATTTGCAAATAAGATTTATTATTCAAATTGGTTTTTTAGTCCATCTTGAAATTATATTTTTACAATGAGAAAGAAGATAGTATTTTATTGATAGGCTGCCTAAACTTTTTGGAATATCTGAGAATGTTCAGTGTGAAATGTCTGTAGGGTACAAAGCTAGAAACCTGACCTTGACCAATATATAAAAATATGTCTAGGGACTAGGGAAATGGCTCAGCAGTTAAGAACACTGAAAGCTCTTCCAGAGGTCATGAGTTCAATTCATAGCAAACACAAGGTGGTTCACAACCATCTCTAATGGGATGCCCTCTTCCAGTGTGTCTGAAGACAGCTATAGTGTCCTCATATACATAAAATAAATAAATAAATCTTTTTAAAAATGTCCAGTGTAGACTGCACGAAATTATCTTCCAATATACACATATCCATCATTGCCTAAATCACTGTAATAATCTCTCTCTCTCTCTCTCTCTCTCTCTCTCTCTCTCTCACAAACACACACACACACACACACACATACACACACCAGAAATGTTTCCATTTAAATTAATTTTATTGCTGTTACAGTATCTCTAGATAATTCCCTTAGAAGTTACTATTTGAAGAAGTAGTGCCAAAAGATAACGAATGCAAAATGAAGAAGCATGGATTTTCAGAAAATACTCACATACTCATAACATTTGAGCTCTATTGTGAGATATACAGTTGATTTCTCATTATTCTACTTCATTACATCTCTGACACATGAGTTATTTGATGTATTTTGATATTCTCTTCTATTAAGCATTTCAATATAAACATTGTTAAATATGTTGACAGAACAGGAAATGTTAGGGGTTAAACTTCTATCATTGGACATGTACTAAGGAGGCTCACACTTGAAAATAAAGATGTAGCCTTGCCGAATGATTGACATCCACATCAGGCTGGATAACAAGTGTCACCTCTAGGGTGTGAAAATCTTTAAAACAAAACCAAGAACAACCACACACTACCCTTCACAAACACTCTTACTTGAAAAGTATGAGTATGCACAGTTTTATATTTAGGAAACAATGGACCACATAGATGATCAGCATCCATTCTACACATTGCAGAAAAAAAAAACTACAGATCACCAAATGAAAATGCAAAAGGAAATTACCAGGGTACACAGAAGGAATATAACAATGGCCTAATAAAGTTCTGTACATAGATTTACCTCATATACATTACAGTTTTATATCTACTACCAATATTTCAAAACACAAACTCTAATAACAATTGGTGATTTCCTTCACTGCACTTGAGTGAACATGGTAAATCATATTCTTCCTTCAAAACCATGATGAAAAAGAGAAAAAGTAAGACTTTTTCCCCCTGGAAATGGAAGACAGCTATGATGTTGAAAGTCTTTATCAAAATGTCACATGAATACTGTTTTCCTTTGGGTGAGCTCCTTCCTACATTCCCTTGTGAATTCATTATTTTCTGTTAAGGCATCTAAACGTCTACCTACAGAATTTCTCTTCATCATGAATTTGTTCATGTAACAGAAACCATGCATGTAGGTTTCAAGTCAGAAAGTCAAGTCTTCCTGGTTGGTAGTATCATTTGATAAGATTTAGGAGATTCTGCCTTAGTGGAAGCAGTATATCACTTGGAATGGACTTGAGGTTTTACATCCATCCACCATGTCTAGGTCCCAGTCTCTGTGGCATTCTTCAGCTTTTGGTGTCATCTCTGAGCTTCCTGTTTTAGCTGCTATATGTGACACTTGTTGGGATGCCACCCTCTTGATGACCACATATCCCTCTCAACACTAAGCCAAATTAAACACTTTTATAAGTTGCCATAAACATTGAGTTTTATCACCACAACAGAAAGAGCTCTGATACACACCCATAAAGCTTCACACTTGGATGAGTTATTTCATGTAATTGAAGTCAGTTGTGAAACCTAAACGGGTTGCCTTTTTCGAATAAATGCCTAGGGCATTTTTCCATATGAGTTTGCAAGTACAAACAAAATCAAGAGTGAGATCAAAATGTGTGAATAGTTTGTTGACACTTCTCAGACTCTTGTTCTCCAGAATCAATAATTTTGTGTGACAGGATGTAATGGTGTTACCTAAAGATATTACCAAATCCTTATAGACATTTATTCCCTTCAGGATGTTTTTTTTTTTTCCAGTTCCTTAATACTTCAGGAATATTCAAAAATTTCTAATAGTCTCATTACACATTAAACTTTGCACTCTTACATAAAGGTACCAGTAAGTGCCATTTTACAGAATTGAATATATTAACACGATTTCTCTGCAGTATGGCTTTTCCTCATGATTTCCAACAACATTTGAAGTCTTTATCATATTGCTTATTTGCAGAATTTCCTTCCAATATGGATGCAATCATATAGTCTGAGATGTTATTTCTGTGAAAAGCCTTCTTCATATTTGTTAGAATAGGCAGGCAAAACCCCAGACATAACATATTTTGGGTCTCATGTGGGAGAGGTTTCATTGTCAGAAGCAGCCTCTGAGAGGGGGTGAGATGTAAGAAGAAGAGAAGGGGATGTGGGATGGGGGAAGACTTTTTTATCCAGTCCATGAGGCATGTGAAGCACATGAAAGGGAAGTGGTGCCATGGTGGGTTCCATGGCAACAGATGCAGGAGCAGTGCTGTTGCCTACAGATGAGGAGTCTCCTCACTGGATGGAGGAGCTGGCTGTAAAGTCACTTCTAGCTGTCCACAGATGCACCTGATGCTCATAATTGTAGGATTTCTCTTCAGTAAAATTCCTTCATGACATTTAGATGATAGTGATTTGCAAAGGCTTTACTGCATTGATTACTTTTATAGGATTTGTCTTCAGTATGAATTCTTTTCTTTTTGCAGACTACAGTGACCAGTTTATTTTTTTTCCATATTGTGTCACAATACAAATGCAGATACAGTATTGCACGGTTTCTTTTCCTAGGAAATATCAATTTAAATAAGCACCTATTGAACTCAATTTTCATATCCCATGTTGTCCTCATTTCTTTTGGACATCTTTGATTATTTTCTTGCTCATGGATCATTTTGTTCCTGTCCTCTTTGAGTTGATTTACATGGTTTTGAAACTTTGATATCTTTGATCATGACTCTGGATTTTCAATTATTTATCTTGGATATCATATAAATTGCCCTCCTTATAGGATACATATATGGTTTGTGGTTTGTACCAAGGACAATTTATTTTAGTTTTATTTTGTTTGGGTATTCGTTCTGAGCATCAGAATTCGGAGGGATTGCTTAATTGTGTGCATTTTTAGCTCAGTGTCTAGACTCACAATGTGAGAAGTTAGGCAGGATTATTTGTTTCTTAAGAGTTCAGAATCCAGGTGCAGTGTCTTCCTACATCCAGTTCTGGTCTAGTCTGGCAGCAAGCTTGTGTGGAAGCTGTGCAGAGTAGGTCATGGGAAGCTGTGTGGAAGGCAGCCTGCTACAGAAGTGGAGGAGAGGCTCCTGATGGCTAGGGTGGGCCTCCTGCATAATTAGATGAGTTTAAGAAAAAGACAAAATAAAGACAAAGGAATAATAAGCAAGCAAGCAAGCCATAACAACAAAAATTGTTATGAAGAATCGGGAAGCTAATTAATTAAAAGTACCCAAAGTAGGTGGGCTTAGAGTTACAGGAAGCTGCTGAGTATTGGGCAGGTCCAGAAGCAGTGGCTCTGAGGAAGGAGGAGGAAGTGACAGGAAGTTCAGACATTCCAGCATTCTCCCTGCTTCTCCGCTGCCTCGTGGTCAACAAGTCATGGTGAGAAACTAGTGTCTAGTATTTGCAGAACCTGAAAACTTCCTTAAGCTGCGGTTACTCTGCTGGCCTCCTAGGACATTCAGCAGCTCCTCCTGTCCCCTGCCAGGTCAGAGGGGCTGTTGGGCTGGGAAAGGGGCAGGAGCTGAGCAGGGGTGTGGAGCAGGGGTGCATTTTCTGCTGCCACTTTCACAATTGTGTTGTGGGTATCTTACCATTATCAGGGAATTTGAGATACTGTTAATTGGGTTTATGGTGATATTTTAATGAATTTTATCATTGCCAGAATATTTTTTTAAAATAACCTCATCGATCCTTGGCCATATCTGGAGTTTGTATACCAGGAGTTATGTCTTTGCAAAAAAAAGCTTTAATAAAGCTCCTCTCATTCAAATTCCTTCATGCTTTCTTAACACCCCTGTTCTGCCATTTGCCACTTCATTTCCCTTTCTCTAGGGAATTGAATAGGCATTCCAAGAGAGCTTTGTAGATATTTGTCATGTGGGGGACCAGTGCAGATTTGATTGAATGCGAAAATGTTCGTTATAAAACACTACCATATAGGAGTTAATATTAACATAAACCAAGCAAAGCTATACTCTCTATTAATTTAACACTGGGGTATATGCAGTCTTTGATGTAAATACAGCATTCAGAAATATATCTTTACAGGCTTTGTTATTAATGTTAGACCTTAGGTTTGAATGAAAAATGAAGACAGAATTGCACCTAGGTATTGTTGAGGAGAAGGTATGTTGTTGGTTTTGTTAACCCTGAGTGACACCAGAGAAAAATCCAGTTCCACCGTTCAGGCAAGCTTTATAAAATTTTGTATCCTGACCAAGAGATGGATTTTGGTCACATGCTACAGGCGGTTTTGTAGGCCCTTGCAGTTTCCAATGAGGCTTTATTATTTTCCAAAGACAGGCAGTCTGCAGCATTGTAAGAAGATAATCTTTGTTGGGGCTGGTGGTGCTTAGAGGGTAATTTTTAGCTTTTCAGTTTATGGGAGGAATCAGTCAGAGTATCTGGTTGGGTACAGACTGGACAAGTTCCTGGAAGGGGGAGGGTCATTGAGGACAAGCCAGGAGGGTGGAGGGCTGGCCAAAAGAGGAAGCAGGAGCCAAGACCAAGCTGAGTCAACAAAGTCTGCATTGAGATGTTAATTGGAACCCCAGCTAGCCATTCCTCCTGAATTTCTTGAATCCTTCTAAGGATTAGCCCAACATCCTGTGAGAGGATGATATCAGGCCAAGATGTTTTGATACATATAAAACTAAGTATCGATTTAGACAAAATTAGACAGTTCCTATGAAATAATTATGATTGTCATTTACTTAAAAAATGTCTCCTTGGTTCATGGAATGCACTCTGCCAGTGCACATTCATGATTTGTTGAGTTCTGCAATATGGACTTCTTGCAGGTGTGGGAATGTTTAGATCCTGTTCTCATGACCTTTTTTTACAGACCTCTTGTTGGAGAAGTTCAGCCATCTGGATTCAGTGTGTCACAATATGTTTTTTACATTCTTCCTTGCTCTTCTACTGTGTTGCTGTGAAAAAGACTCTGGATTTGTGTTAACTTTGTGACTCACTCTCACATCTCTAGGGTAATCAGAAATCCTCAGATAAAAAGAGACATTATCATGATATCTTCTCTTTCCTTCTGTTTTTCCTTTTGCCTAGTATTGGGATCTTTAATTTTTGTGCCAAGAAATGTTCCAGGTTATTTCTGACTGATATTTTCCTGTTTTCAGGTCTCTATATGCTCAGACAAAACTGCATAACTATAAATCAAAACTAAGAGCCCTGGATGGAAAAGGCCAAGGAGTCTCAAGAATCCAGGTGTGTTAGAAGGATTAAACAAAGGGTGGGTTGGGGCTCACCTGTCAGTAGAAAGAGGACATGAATTTGGTTTTGCTAAATTCAATTTCATTTATGGTGCTGGAAAATTTCACTGAGAATATATTAGAAGTGATGAGGATTTCCCATGATATGCAGTGCAGTCAGTTGATGTCAACATTTGATTAGTTTTGAGTCTCTGAATTACACCTGCCCATTGAAACCAAGTTTCTTTTAGCCAGACTGAAATCAGTATCAGGCAGTGGTATGACAAGGGTCATTTACACATGAAGCAAATATCAGTAGTGTTTTTTTTTCTCCTAGGGCCTGTGACCTTTCTGGATTTTAGCCAGATTCTCAGTTTAATCTAAGTATTTTTCCCCCTGAGGAGCTAGCCGAGCTCATCTAGAACAAGAAAATCTTCTGTTACCCACAGAACATCTTGCCACCATGTTATACTAGTGGCCATGCCTTACCTGGCATAATGTGATTGTAGCACACAAGATACAAATCTGAGTATGATCTTTAATAACTCTGCCTCCTGCCCCAGTTTGCATAGCAGTTTTTGACACTATGAATGCTACCACCCGAGAGTCCATCCAATATATTTGTTTAAAGTGTGAATGATCTAAGCTGATATGTTTTTCTCCAGAACATGCATTTGCTTTCTGAATAACATAGTCTGTCCAGTCTAAATAATATTCAGTCTTTCAGTTGTGTTCTTACTAATGCACTGTGTTGAATTCTCCTGATAAGAGTAGAATAATTAATGTTGATCTTTTCTGTACTGTTTTGTTGAGTCTCTTTCCTGTAGTTTTCTGAGATATGTTTCTTCTCTTCTTACATTCTAGAAAGCTTTTATACTGAGCAGTGTTAGATTTTCCACAAGACTGTAAAATTAACTTTTATTTTCCTATTGTAATTATTGTCTGGGACGCTTACTTCCTCTGTCCATTTATTTACCTAGGCCTAGGCCTGAAAGACTCTAGCCTGTGTACAATCTTATCTATACCTAGAGTGTTTTCTGTCTGTGAAATTTCCTGCTGAATAAGCTCTCCCTTTTTTGTTCATTCTCAACTCTTAACTGGCTGGTGCTGCTCTGCTGTTCCAGCTTAAACTCCTCTCCCAGCTGACTCTTTCAATCTGGTTCTTCCCTGAGACACTGAAATGCTCTGCTTGGCCTTAAATACCTGTACTAATCTTATATGTACTAATTGTAGTATCTACTAATATGAATCTAATATGTACTAATTCTCTGTACATATTAGTGACAACAGATTGGATTTTATATTGACAATATTTTGGTAATAGTGCAATATATTTTGTATATAAGCAGCTTCAATCAAGATTGATTTTCCTCTGCTAAACTGATGTTGATGAAATCCTTAGAATGAATGCTTTTAAAATTTTAAGATAGGAAATCTATAGAAAGTTGTATGTTACAAAATGTAACTGTTAGCATTGGAAATTTTACTTGTCATAGGTGGTTAGCTGTTATTTACCAAATTTCAAGAACATAATCTTGTTTAATAAGGTGAAATATCAATAATTGGTACACAGTCACAATTTATCATTAAAATATGCACTAAGCCTCTTTTTTACAAAGGCTGAATTTAGCAAGGTGCTAACTTAATTAAATGAGAATTATTAACTTCTAAAACTGTAATTTGATTCACATGTTTTCAAATCGAGTTGAGTTGATTTATATTACAATATTTGTGTGCGAAATATGTATGTTTTTCATTTCAAAGTCATGTTTTAAAATCTTATTAAAGTTTCAAAAAATTAAAGACTGTTTATCTTATCTAGATGTAAATTTTTATTAAAAAGTTGAATTTATTAAAATGCAAAAAAAAATCTGGGCGTTCTCTTTCTGTTGCTCACTGTGTCTTTAACTGTGACTATCATGTTCTCTCTTCAGTCTGACAATATAAAATCTCTCCCAGTAAAACTGTTTCCTTCTCCCTCCTGTTGTTCTACTGTCTCTACTGTAATGGTCTGCAGCTAATGAACTCTACTGTATTCCTTTACTATTCTCTTCTACCTGTACTGCCTTTCTCTCCCTTAAGTAGCTTCCCTTTCCTCTTTCATCTCAGGAGAGTTGTGCATATCCTGTTCTGTCAGATCTTTCTGTGACATTTCACATTTTCTGCTATTCAATTACACAACACTTTCAAACATGGGTGCCTCTTTCAACTTAGTAACTGCACTTTTGTTGTTTGGGATTACAGTGAATACTAAGGGCTTGCTTGTATTCCAACCACAGTGATTAAAGTTGTGTGCCTTGGGCTAACCACACCATAAGTCAGAACAGGATCTATAGTAGTACAATGTAGAACAAGCCAGAAGGTAAACACAAAATTGTCAAGGCAATAAGCAAAGTCCCATGATCACTTCAGTGACAGTTGTTTCCAAGGGTATGTAAGGATGACCAAAATAGCTGAGCTTACTATCTTGGTCCAAGCCCAGAAACTTCCCTGAAGCTTGCTTCTCTCCTTCCACCATAAGATTAAAATTCCTGCTGTAACCTACCTCCCTGTTATGCCCTAATGTCAGATTCCTGCTTGAAGCCCATATCTTTGGCCAATGTCAAGTTCCTGCCAGGCAGCACGGTATCCCAATAAGACTCTCTAAATCTCAAACTTCAATCAGTAAATAATATTGTGCCTTAACCTACCATCATTTTAATTCAGCATTTTCTTTGACTGAGGCATCTAGCTTCTCTACCTTTTCTTCAGTTCTGACAATATGTTTCCCACAGGTCCTCTATAAATTATTATTATTCATCTTAGTACATTTTCTTTCCAGGGTCTTTTGGGGGGGGCGGTGTTTCTAAGTACCTATTGAACTCAATTTTCATATCCTATGTTGTTCTCATTTTCTTCAGGAATCAGCTATTATTTTCTTGTCCACAAATCATTTTGTTCCTGTCCTCTTGAGTTGAGTTACATGGGTTACAAATGATTTCTTTGATCTGGGTTTTCAAGTCTTTATCTTATATGTCATGTAAATTTCCCGACTTAGAGAATACATATATGGTTTGTGGTTTGAGCCAAGGACATTTTATCTTAGTTTTATTTTGTTTGGGTATTTGTTCTTAGCATCAGAATTCAGAGGGATTGCTTGATTGTGTGCATTTTTAGCCCAGGGGGCCAGACTTACAAAGTGAGAAGTTAGTCAGGATAACTTGTATCTGAAGGGTCCAGAACCTGGGTACTGTGCCCTACTACATCCAGTTCTGGTCTAGTCTGGCAGCAACATTGTCAGGAAGATGTGCACAGGAGGTACTGGGATGTTACGTGGAAGGCAGCATGCAACAGAGCTAGAGGAGTTTTTCCTGATGAGATTAAGAAAAAGACAAAATGAAAACAAAGAAACAATCAATGACGCAAGCAAGCAATGAAAAATCCAAAGTATCGAAAATTGCTGTGTGAAGCATAGGGAAACTAAATAACTAAAAGCTCCCAAAGTGGGTGAGCCCAGAAGAATTACAGGAAGCTGCTGAATAAGTGGCAGGTGCAGAAGGAGTGACTCTGAGGAAGGAGGCTGAAGTGACAGGAAGTTCCGCCTTTCCAGAATTCACTAGACTGCCTCATGGTTGGGAAGTCATTGTTGGAGAAAAGTGCCTAGTATTTGCAGACCCGGAAAACTTCCTTA
Source organism: Apodemus sylvaticus (assembly GCF_947179515.1). Classification (NCBI taxonomy): domain Eukaryota; kingdom Metazoa; phylum Chordata; class Mammalia; order Rodentia; family Muridae; genus Apodemus; species Apodemus sylvaticus. The sequence continues at coordinate 160,225,222 of NC_067474.1, forward strand.
AGCTGCAGTTGCTGTGCTCGCCTCCTAGGACATTCAGCAGCTGGTCCTGTCACCTGCCAGGTCAGAGGGACTGTTGGGCTGGGAAAGGGGCAGGAGCAGAGCAGGGCTGTGGAGCAGGGGTGCATTTTCTGTTGTCATTCTCATAATTCTGTTGAGTATATCTTACCATTATCAGCAATTTTGAGATCCTGTGAATTGACTTTATGGTGATGTATGTTTTAATTAATTTTATTGTTGCCAGAATATTTTTCCAAAATAACTTCATGGATCCTGGGCTCTGTTAATTCAAATTCATTCATGTTTCTTAATTTCCCTGTTACTCCATTTGCCATTTCATTTCCCTTTCTCCAGGAAACTGATTAAGCATCCCTAGAGAGATTTTTAGATATTCGTCATATGGGGGACCAGTGCAGATTTGATTGCATTAGAAAATTTTCTTTATAAAGCATGATCATATGGCTATAAATACTGACATTAATCAAACAACATTATATGTTCCATTAATATAACTCTGGGATATATGATGTCTATGACGTAAATACAGCATCGAGAAATGTGTCTTCATAGGCTGTTAATAATGTTACACCATAGGTTTGAATAAAAAATGAAGACTGGATTACAGCAACTTATGGCTAAGATGATATATTGTAGGTTCTGTTAACCTTGAGTGTCACCAGAGAAAAAACAATTCCACCATGTGGGCAAACTTTATGGAATATTACATCCTGACCAAGATATGGACTTTGGTCACATGCTACAGGCAGTTTTATAGGCCACTCTGGTTTCTTATGAGGCTTTATTACTTTCCTAAGACATGCAACCTGCAGCATTGCAAGAAAATACTTGGTTTTTGGGCTGGTAGTGAGGTTAATTTTTGGCCCTCAAGGGAGAAAGCATTGAAAGCTATCTAGTTGGGTCTAGACTGAACCAATCCAACAGATGGGGGAGGGGAACTGAGGAAGAGGAGGAGAGGCAGACCAAGAAATAACCAGGAGCCAAGAAAGTAACTACCCAACTATGTCTTCATTGATATGGTAACAGGCACCCCAGTTAATCATTCCTCCTGAATTTCTTATGATTCTTTCCAAGGTTCAGCACACCATGCTGTAAGAGGATGATATCAGGCCAAGATATTTTTATAAGTAGAAAATGCACTATGAATTAATACAAAATTAGACAGCACCTTTGGTATAATTATGATTGCTCACTTTCTTAAGAAAAGTGTCTCATTGGTTCATGAAAAGCACTCTGCCCATGAACATTCATGGTTTGTTGAGTTCTGCTATACAGACTTCTTGCAGGTGTGGGAATGCTTAGACCACTGCACTCAGGTTTTTTTTTTTTTTGTTTGTTTGTTTGTTTTTTCTTGTTTTTTTTTCCGATCTCTTGTTGGGAAAGTTCAACACTCTGGATTTTGTGGATCCCAATATTTTTCTTATATTCTTTTTACTGCTCCTCAGTGTTCTGGGAAAAGGACTCTGTCTGTGTGTTTACTGTGTGACTGACTCTCACATCACATAGGGAAACTGAATCCTAAGGTAAAAAACTAGACATTTTTAAGACTTCTTTTCTTTCCTTCATGTTTACCTTTTGCCTGGTATTGGCATCTTTCATTTTTGTCCCATAAAATGTTTCAGGTTATTTCTGAACAGTATTTTCCCGTTTTTAGTTCTCTGTATGCTCAGCCAAGTCTGCATGCTATAAATCAAAACTAAGAGCCCTGGATGGTAAAGGCCAAGGAGAATCTATCAAAGGATCCACGTGTTTTAGAAGGATTGAACAAGGGGTGTGGTGGGGCTCACCTCTCAGTAGAAAGAGGACATGAACTTGTTTTTTCCAGATACTATTTCATTAATGATTCTGGAAAATATCAATGAGAATAATATGAGATGTGATGATATGGGCTTCCCATGGTAGGCAGTGCAGTCAGCAGTCAGTTGACATCAATATTTGGTTAGTATCATGGCTCTGAATTATCAGGTGTGCATTGAAAACAAAGACTGAAATCAGCATCAGGACATGGGTGTGACAAGGTCCATTTACACAGGAAGCAAATATCAGTAGTGGCTTCACTTTTAGGGCCTGTGACCTTCCTTATTGGATATTAGCCAGATTCTCAGTTAATCTATGTATTTATTTTTCCTGTGGAGGTGAGCTCATCTAGAAAAAGGAAATCTGATGTTACCCACAAAGAGTCTTGCCACCATGATACTAGTGGCCATGCCTTGTCGGGAAGATTGAAATTTTAGCACACAGGATGCATATCTGGGTATGACCATGGATAAATGTGTCCCCTGCCTCAGTTTGCATATTAGTTTTGACACTATGAATGCTAGCAATAGAGAGTCCATCATGATATTTGTTGCAGAGTGAATGATCTGAGTTGAGTTGTTTTTCTCCAGAAGATACACATGCTTTCTGAATCACATATTCTGCCCAGTCAAAATGATATTTAGTCCTTGAATTGTGTTCTAATGATGCAGTGAGTTAAATTAGTTCTTATTAGAGTGGAATTATTACTGTTGACCTTTTCTGTAATGTTCAGTTTAATTTCAAGACTCTATCCTTAGTATTCTGAGGTATGTTTCTTCTCTTCTTACATTCTAGAAAGCTTTTATTCTGAGCAGTGTTAGATTTTCCACAGGAATGTAAACGTAAATTTTTATTATCCTATTGTAATTATTGGAGGCTGTTGCCTCTGTCCATTTACCTAGGCTTGTGCCTGTAACACTCTTGCCATTTTACAATCTTACTTAGACCTAGTATGTTTTTAGCCTGTGAAAATTCCTGCTGAATAAGCTCCCCTTTTCTTGTTCTACTCAGGTGTTCCCCCTCAAACTCCACTCCCAGCTGACTCATTCTACCTGGTTCTTCTTTGAGACACTGAAATGCTCTGCTGGCCTTAAATTAACTGTACCAATCTTTTAAAAATCTTCTGGGCCTTCACTTTCTCTTGTTCATTCTGTCTTTATCTGTGACTAGCATGTTCTCTCTTCAGTCTGACTATATAAAATCTCTCCAAGTATAAGGGTTTCCTCCTCCTTCTCTGTTCTGTTCCCTCTACTGTACTATACCACTGCCCATGCACTTTACCTATTCCTTGACTATTCTCTTCTTCCTGTACTGTCTTTCTCTCACTTATGTAGCTTCCATTTTCTCTCTCATCTCAGGAGAGTTTCACATATCCTGTTCTGTCAGATCATTCTCTGACATTTCATATTTTCTGCCATTTAATTGGACATCACTTTTAAACATGGGTGCCTCCTTCTACTTAGTAACTGTCCTTTTGTTTGGGATTAAAGTGAGAACTATGGGGATGCTTGTATTCCAACAATAGTGAATAAAGTTGTTTGCCTGGGGCTGAACCACACCCAAAGTTGGAATGTGTTTAAATATCCATACATAATATTGGGTCACTTTAGTTATACAGAATTTCTTCTTCCTGAACTGAAAACCAATATTCACAAATAGTACCCCTCCAGTATGTAGATATCTGTTTCATCTATTCTGACTTTTACCAATGATTTTATTGTGAACTTCTTTGATGATTGGTCAATGAAATAATGTTCTTTGTGAGATTGTCTTCCTTAGAATTTGTAATCTAGAAGGGTTGCTTGCATTGTGAGTGGTAAAATATGGTTCATACTGTTCTCCATTCCTTGTGTGGGATACAGCTTTACTCTGTTGTACATGAGGAATATTTCCAAGTTTGTTTTTTGTTGTTGTTGTTGGCTTTTATTAGATATAGTTTTTATTTACATTTCAAATGATTTCCTAGTTTTTTGTATTCATTCATTCATTCTTCACAAGAAATGTCTTATTTTCTACGACCTCATGAAGAATGTATGTATTATTCTTTTGTGCATATTTTCATCACCTTATTATCTAAGTAAGTTTTTGACTAAAAAAACATGTCTTAATATGTTACCACATTCAAATATACCTTTTACGCTGTCAATACTGGTAGCTACTTTTCTGTATTTAACATTACAGTTGCCAGTTATTTTCTCTCAGCTTGGAAAATATAGCTTGGAAAAAATATTTTCTCTCAGCTATGGATAAATATTAAGTACTACTGTATACCAATATAATATCACTTCTTTTGATGGTAAGGAATAGTACAAGACAACTGAAGAGAGATATACACTGTTACAGCACTTAGATATGACAATAGCATATACAACTGGGAGTATAGTAATATAGTCTCTGAGAGACGTTCATAGGAATGTGAGGCTGGAATGCTATGATCTTCTATTACTCAATGGTCCCAGTGACTGCATACTACACATTGTTATTTGAGTTTATCAACTGTAAAAAAGATTGTGATGAGAAGCAATTGATAGTAATATTTGACTGGGAGGCTCAAAAGTGTGGAATTGTGTCTATTGCAAATCAGCTGAGGATTTGGGAATATATCAGTTCCAAGATTGAAAGTCAAAGCCCTAGTGTACATACTGACTTCATGGGAGGAGAAGGTACGGCGATGGGCTATTCTTCCCATTTTAGAATGAGTGCTTGTTCAGTATCCATGAACTTGAAAATGTACATTTTCTATTGTACACATAGACAAAATACTTCCATGATACATATTTATTTTATGTATTTGCTTCTTTTTAATTTAAAGCACAGTATCTGTCACTGGAGCAAGAATTTATGATCTGTTGGTGGTAGACATGACAGCAATACTCAGCCTATATGTTACAGGCAAGAATCATAAAGTGACATACTTTGGAAAATGTCCTTATTGTTCCCTGAAAATTCATATATTTCTATGTCTATTTTATTACCCACTTATGCTGTCTACAAATGGCCAGGGCATCAACTTTTACATATTTTTATTTTTGACACCATTACATTTTTCCATGCATCTCAAATTTCTGTTTTACAGAAATTCCTGTTGTCAGTTAATTTTCTATTACATGAATTAGGGATTATCTTCATTTTGTTCATGCATACTACAGTTGTTAGAGAGAACCATGCTGCTAGAATAGTTGTATTTTCTGTTTTCTTTGCTGTTGCAGATATTACAAAGCTCCTAAAATTTGTTTTAATCTGTGCTGCCGAAATACTCTAGTGCTTGCAATTTCAGGTGAGTGGTCTTTGCACATGAAGCACCCCAGAGTGCTTTCACAGTTCCCATCTGTTCATTCTTTGTCCCATTCCTTGTTATTTATGTTCTCAATATATCCTTGTTTTTTATGTATGTTCTGAGATGGGTATTCACACACTCTCATATATTCATAATTTCATGTTCCTTCATACATGTCAGTGTGTGTTTTCATAATTCAGCTTCCTCTTTCTTTCAGAGCATTGCCTTTTCCCCCATTGGTGGCTTTTTACTTAGCTATCTCTCAGTTGGCAGTTTCCCTTTACAAACCATGTTTGTCTGATGTAGGCTGAAATCACCAACATTTTAAATGCATTTCCAGTCTATCTACATATAGCACTATGTCAGTTAAAAATTCACTTTTGGTCCTATGATAATTTACATTGACTTTTAACCATTTTCCATTGCCATGTCTGTATTTGTTTGTAGGCTAACCTCTGTTCAAACCAGTAAAGTTTGTTTCCTACTTGTCACTACTACACGGTAGACATACATTGTCAGACAGGTTTCTATAACAGCACAAGGGCAGAATCTAGGGAGAGCCATTAATCACTCCTTACACCCATAAGTCTACAGAGCCCTTTTTTAGCAGTTTGTGTGCTAAACCTGCATATCCAAGATCCTTTTAGACACTGAGTTCTCTTTCAATACATTCTTAAGTGTATTATCAGATTTGATTATTCTTGGGGTATTTATAGCTCTTGAGTTGAAGAATTATTTTTCTTGTAATGTAAGAATACTTGGCTTCCTCATATACTTACTTGAACATTGAAAATACTTTAAATTTTACATGCTCTCTGTTAACACTGCTGCACTGTGATAAGTTAGTGTGGAGGCTTTGCACATCATTGTCTCTCTTCTAAGTAGAGTAGAATTACGTGAGTGGTCTTTAATTTGTGTAGTGATAGGTTTAGGATGTTGGGTATTATCTTCATTAGACTCAGAGATGTTCCTTCTGTTTCACATTCTTCAGATCTTTCATAGTGATCCACTGTGGTACTTTGCCTTAGGCCTTTCATAGATATATTGACATGGGTGTGAGCCTTCTTTCACTCATTGTACGTAGTTTGTACCTTGAGTTGTTTGTTCTTGTTTAAATAGTTTTGAATTTCTGGCAAGAAATTAAGCTGTGTTTACTTTCTATATTTATTAGAGAGAAACCTTTCAACTTTCTCTGGTACACCTGTACTGTTATTATTTTCTGTGTGCATATTTTTATGGCCATTTGCTTTTGGATCCAGGTAAAGTCAACTGTGTGTGATGACTGTATCGCATTCCCTTCTTTCTCTAATCTGTTCTATTTTCTGTGAAAGTTTACAGTTGGATTTTCTGAAGGAATTTGTGCATTCAGTACTGCATCTGTTTAGTCCTCAGACAGTGATAGAAGGAATATTGAGGGTCTGGGTTTCCATACTTGATTATCCCCTGGCCTTTTTTACTTTTTTATTGTTCCTAGGAAATCAATATTTTCCTAATTATTTGTCATTTATTTTATATGATTTTCCATGGTACTCTCTCATCTGCTTTTTCCCCTGTATTGATCTAAACTTCTGATTCAGGGACATTGAAAGAGACCATTCATATCCCAGTAAGATGCCAACAGAATTATTTCAAATGCAAGAACTATAAGGTCAAAGAAATACATTAGAGAAGTGAATATTTGCTGATTCCATGGTCATGCCAACTTGCTTTAGTAATAGTATCTTTATGTACAGAAATAATTACATACTTTAGTAATAGTATCTTGATGTACAGAAATAATTCTTATGTTTTTATTCATACCAAAACATACATATTTATGTTTACATATATGTGTATGCATATGTTGTGGTATGTATGAAAGGGGAGACCCTTATCACACATTCTTTCTTTCATGGGAACCTACAAAAGTGATGTCCAGAGATTAAATCCATAACAGCAAGGCTCAAATAGTCTCAGTGTATTCATATTTATTACTGATTGGGAACCTGAGGACAGCCTGGAACAATGCCAAGATGCAGAATTACGCATGTTAAGAAAGATATTTCAACAGTGATAGTATTTTAGCAGATTTGATATAAAGAGTGAATCATTCCAAGAGCATACCCTGGAATGGTTCATTTTATCCCTGTGTATACATATATTATCCTGGGCATCTATCAGTGAGTTTCTACCATGCCTCCTCCTTAATTTTGTTTTAACATTGCCCATGTTCTCAACCTTTGAATTGTGACTTCTTTATGGTTAATTGACATTTTTACAAGGATATCAAAGACCAACCATAATAAAACAAATTTTTCTTATGGGCCTGGGAAATGATATACCACTCCTTATTTTTTTTTTCAGATTCACTGATTTCTTTAATTGTTCCTAGGATGATATCAGTACAACCGAGAAGAATCTGGCATTCGCTATAAAGGTACTTGCCTTTTATTCTTTTCTTTTTTTTATTCGATATATTTTTTATTTACATTTCAAATGATTTCCCCTTTTCTAGCCCCCCACTCCCCGAAAGTCCCGTAAGCCCCCTTCTGTCCCCCTGTCCTCCCACCTACCCCTTCCCACTTCCCCGTTCTAGTTTTGCGAATACTGCTTCACTGAGTCTTTCCAGAACAAGGGGCCACTCCTTCTTTCTTCTTGTACCTCATTTGATGTGTGGATTATGTTTTGGGTATTCCAGTTTTCTAGGTTAATATCCATTTATTAGTGAGTGCATACCATGATTCACCTTTTGAGTCTGGGTTACCTCACTTAGTATGATGTTCTCTAGCTCAATCCATTTGCCTAAGAATTTCATGAATTCATTGTTTCTAATGGCTGAATAGTACTCCATTGTGTAGATATACCACATTTTTTTGCATCCACTCTTCTGTTGAGGGATACCTGGGTTCTTTCCAGCTTCTGGAAATTATAAATAGGGCTGCTATGAACATGGAGCATGTATCCTTATTACATGGTGGGGAGTCCTCTGGGTATATGCCCAGGAGTGGTAAAGTAGGATCTTCTGGATGTGAGGTGCCCAGTTTTCGGAGGAACTGCCAGACTGATTTCCAGAGTGGTTGTACCAATTTGCAACCCCACCAGCAGGGGAGGAGTGTTCCTCTTTCTCCACACCCTCTACAACACCTGCTGTCTCCTGAATTTTTAATCTTAGCCATTCTGACTGGTGTAAGGTGAAATCTCAGGATTGTTTTGATTTGTATTTCCCTAATGACTAATGAAGTTGAGCATTTTTTAAGATGCTTCTCCGCCATCCAAAGTTCTTCAGGTGAGAATTCTTTGTTTAACTCTGTACCCCATTTTTTAATAGGGTTGTTTGGTTTTCTGGAGTCTAACTTCTTGAGTTCTTTATATATATTGGATATTAGCCCTCTATCTGATGTAGGATTGGTGAAGATCTTTTCCCAATTTGTTAGTTGCCGATTTGTCCTCTTGATGGTGTCCTTTGCCTTACAGAAACTTTGTAATTTTATGAGGTCCCATTTGTCAATTCTTGATCTTAGAGCATTCGCTATTGGTGTTCTGTTCAGAAACTTTCTCCCTGTACTGATGTCCTCAAGGGTCTTCCCCAGTTTCTTTTCTATTAGCTTCAGAGTTTCTGGCTTTATGTGGAGATCCTTGATCCATTTGGATTTGAGCTTAGTACAAGGAGACAAAGATGGATCAATTCACATTCTTCTACATGCCGACCTCCAGTTGAACCAGCACCATTTGTTGAAAAGGCTATCTTTTTTCCATTGGATGTTTTTAGCCTCTTTGTCGAGGATCAAGTGGCCATAGGTGTGAGGGTTCATTTCTGGATCTTCAATCCTGTTCCATTCATTGATCCTCCTGCCTGTCACTGTACTAATACCATGCAGTTTTTAACACTATTGCTCTGTAATATTGCATGAGGTCAGGGATACTGATTACCCCAGACTTTCTTTTGTTGCTGAGAATAGTTTTAGCTATCCTGGGTTTTTTGTTATTCCAGGTGAATTTGATAATTACTCTTTCTAACTGTGTGAAGAATTGAGTTGGGATTTTGATGGGTATTGCATTGAATCTGTATATGGCTTTTGGCAAAATGGCCATTTTAACTATATTGATTCTACCGATCCACGAGCATGGGAGGTTTTCCCATTTTTTGAGGTCTTCTTCCATTTCCTTCTTCAGAGTCTTGAAGTTCTTGTCATACAGATCTTTCACATGTTTGGTAAGAGTCACCCCAAGATACTTTATACTGTTTGTGGCTATTGTGAAGGGTGTCATTTCCCTAATTTCTTTCTCAGCCTGCTTATCCTTTGAGTATAGGAAGGCCACTGATTTGCTTGAGTTGATTTTATAACCTGACACTTTGCTGAAGTTGTTTATCAGCTGTAGGAGTTCTCTAGTGGAGTTTTTTTGGGTCACTAAGGTAGACTATCATGTCATCTGCAAACAATGATAGTTTGACTTCTTCCTTTCCAATTTGTATCCCTTTGACCTCCTTATGTTGTCGAATTGCCTGAGTTAGTACCTCAAGTACAATATTGAAAAGATAAGGAGAAAGGGGGCAGCCCTGTCTAGTCCCTGATTTTAGTGTGATTGCTTCAAGTTTCTCTCCATTTAGTTTGATGCTGGCTACCGGTTTGCTGTATATTGCTTTTACTATGTTTAATACCACTCCTTATTAATCTGCATGTGGTTCAGAAACATATAGATGCATCAACTAGTGAATTCCTGGAACTGTAATAAAAATTTACCACACCACTAGATAAGAAGAGAACACATGCCTTACAGTTTTAGCAGAATTGAATTTTATATAAAGACATTTCTAGCTTTAATTATAATATTCCATATATTAATGCTTTCATGTAGATGTCTAGGGATCAAGATGAATGCATACAAATGTGTGCATGGGAGTTAGAGAACACGGTCACATAGAATTGGATGTAATTTGGAAATATAGGTTTAATCTCATGACCAATTGAAAGCCTTTTTAGATGATGATGAAAAGGAATATAACTAAATCTGATGACAGCATATTCTTTTGTAAAAGCCATGATATTTGCCAGAAAGCATCTTTGCATTCCAAGACAACAGACACACATGGAAAATCGATATACTTTATCTATCTTGTAGAATGAAGTGGAATCTCCTCAAAGAGTCAGATATCGTGTTCTAGTGTGATGGCTAAGGAAATGCCATTCAATTGTAGGCATCAGTCATGGTAGCCAGTAGCCGTTTGTCCTTGAATCTAGACCCACGAAGAGAAGTTCTCAGAAATAACTCTGAGTAATAGTGTTTTACAGCAGGTATGCATGTGTTCTCTGTTTTTGGCTGGTTGCAGCTGATGTTAGAAAGACGCTCAGATTATACTATATTCTTTTCCACACTAAATATGTTGCTCCATTCTCTCATTTCTATAGAAATGTTGACAAGATTCCCGGTATAGTGTTACTTTTAATGTATTTTTATGTGGTTTAGCATTGTCTATAATGGAATTGTATTAATTTCATCTGTTTTTCTGTTGTGTTTGAAACCCTGTTGTGAAATTTTGAGAAGAGTTCCAATATTTGAAAGTGAGTGAAGAACAACAAAAAGAATGAGTGCTTCTCTGGTAAACACTCCACAGGTCAGTGTGCTGGCTACATTTGTTTTAGAAATCTCTTTATCATTCAAACCATTCCAAGTTTTAGTATCTATATGTGGTAATGTTATATAAAGAGCTTCTTTTCTATGACTGTCATTTTCTTCTGGAATATGAAAATTTAATATTTAGGCCTTTTACATATATAACACCATTTTATTTTCACTGGATTTTCTACTGTGAGGACATAGAATTTTCATGAAATGAAGACCTGCAGGTCTCAAAGAAAATCTATTGTAAATGATTCTTTAAAACTATTATCGATGACTAATTTGTACATTGAATGGAATTGTGTATTTTTATATTATTGTGGAAGGAAAGTCTCATGTGTCCCATAAATTGCATTTCAGATATGGTAGGGATTCCGACAAAAACTTGTGATTGTGGATATTGAAATATGTGGACACTGATGTCACTGAGTAATACATGTAAGAGAACAATTTGTAGAATGATGAAATTATAAGAGCCTCACTATCTTGATTTCTAACAGTAAATATATTAGCTCCCTAGAGACACAGGTGATGGCAGGAAAACGTGTCTTTCTTTTGCAACAACACTTATGTGTTTTGAGAACATGCAGATTGCAGGTTTGGGTTTTTTTTTTTTTTCGTAATTTTACAACTTTTATTTGTCTTTTCCTTTCTTATTTATTTATTTATTATGTTTTTATGTTTTTATGCTTTTACACTCCAGATTTTACCCCCTGCCTGGTCTACCTACTGACCTTTCCATATGCCATATCTCTTCCCCACCACTCTGTCTCCTCAAGGATTTCCCTATCTTCGTCCCCCCCCACTCTCAAACTAACCTCTAAATTCCCTGGGGTTGCTAATCTCTTATTGGTTAGGTGCATCTTCTCTGACTGAACTCAGACCCAGCAATATATGTGAGTACATACTAGCTGTCTTCATATACACCAGAAAGAGGGTGTCATATCTTGTCATGGGTGGTTGTGAGCCACCATGTGGTTGCTGGGATTTGAACACAGAACTTTTGGAAAAGCAGTCAGTGCTTACCCATTAAGCCTTCTTTCTAGCCCCACCTGTTTCCCTTCTTTCTGCTGGTCCTCAGGATTTCAATCCTTTTCCATCACCCATTACCAGATCAGGTTCCTGTCTTCCCCTCTCCCCCTCCCCTATCCACTCCCCCCACCTGGTCTCTCATTCTCCACTTCTGATTGCATTATTCTCAGTCCCACATGGGACTGAGGAGTCCTCACTTGGGCCCTTGAGTTTGTTGAACTTTTGAGTTCTGTGGACTGTATATATATTTGGCATTTTATGTGACACAATGATCCTGAAATATGTTTGTCTCAAGAGAGATACTGCCCAATGTGGTGGTCTATAACAAGTTCTTAATAAAGAAATGATCATTTCCCTTGTCTTTTGGTGTGTCAGTTTATTTCTGGGTCTTCAATTCTACTGCATTGTTTTCCCTGCCTCTCTTTGTACCAATACAACATGTTTTTTTATCTCTATTGCTTTGTAGTAGAACTGGAGGTAAGGGATGGTGATTCCAACTGAAATTCTCATATCACTGAGAATAGTTTTTGCTCTCCTGTTTTTCTTGCTATTCCACAACAATTTGGGAATTGCTTTATCCCTCTGAAATATTGCATTGTAATTTTGATTGGTATTGCATTGGCTTTGTAGATTGCTTTTGGTAAGATTACCATTTTTCCTCTGTTAATCCTGCTGATTCATGAGTATGGGAGATCTTTCCATCTTCTGAGTTCTTTTTCAAACTCCTTTTTTCAGGGACTTCAAGTTCTTCTCAAGTAGAGCTTTCACTTGATTGGTTAGAGTCACATAAAATATTTTATATTACCTATGACTATTGTGAAGTGTGTTTCCCCAATTTCATTCTCAGCCCTTTGATTCTTTGAATAGAGGAAAGCTACTGATTTATTTGAGTTAATTTTATATCTACCCACTTTGTTGAAGTTGCTTACCAGTACTATGAATTCTCTTGTGGAATTTTAGAGTCCCTTATATATGTATAATATTACGTATTTCATGTTTGTATTGTGAATTTTCCTGTAACATTAAGTCAGTGCAGAGAGGGTCTGTGATTGGACAAGGTAAAAGGGGGCAGAGAGAGGAGCTGCAGAGGAAGGGCATGCAGGCTTGTACTGTGAGTGTCTCGGGTGGAGGAGATGAATCATGGCTTGTGCCTTTTTTCCTGTGTGTTTCATAAGGTTCAAAATATTGAGATAAGACTTTTATCATTGTCAATTTGCATCTTGTAATTGTGGTTATAATATACATAAATCTAATTAGGTAGGTAATTAATCATTAAGAGTCATGTTTCTACTTGGTAATCAAGTCAGGGCTGGGAAGACAGTGGGCGAGCTTATGGGGCGCTAAGATCATGCAGTGTGGGAACCAGCTGGGACATAAGTGTTATAAAGTAAGCAGCAGTGTCAATACCAGAGCAAGACTGTGGCTAGTGGGGAAGGGGAGCTGGTGAGAGTAGACAAGACTACTCCAAAGAGTCCATGGGGACATGGCACCTCTGCAGACAATTTGCAGGGCTTTCCCTTTTAAATATTTCCCACAACATTTCATTATGGGCACTGAATTCCTAATCTTTCCCAGATTTATAACAAGTACCCATGATGTATTTTGTAAAAAGCTTTTTAAACATCTATTGAAATTTAACTGAAGTTCTCTTTCTTTGTTGTGTCTTTGCGCTGTTTAGTTATTAATGTAATTGTGGCTTCATAGAAGAAATTAGGTACTGTTCCTTCTGATTATTTTTGTGGAAAAATTGAAAAGCACTGGTATTTCTTTTGTTGAATGTCTGATAGAATTCTCCATTAAGCCCATCTATGAGGACTAGGCTTTTTTTTTAATTTTTTTAATTTTATTTATTTATTTATTTATTTATTTATTTATTTTTTGGGTGGGAGACTTTTACTGACTGCTTCTATTTCTTTTGTCCTTATGGGGCTGTTTAGATGATTTATCTGATCCTGATTTAGTTTTGGTACCTGGTATCTGTCTAGAAAATCATCTAGTTCATCTAAATTTTCTTGTTTTGTTGAATATAGACTTTTTCTCTAGGATGTAATGATATTTCTATACTTTCTCTGTGCCCTCTGATTAGTCTGGCTAAGACTTTATCCATCTTGATAATTTTCTCAAAGAACCAGGTCCTGTTTTTGTGGATTGTTGTATAGTTTTCTTTGTTTCTAATTGGTTGACTTATTGTCTGAGCTTGTTTGAAAGACAATGAGCTTGTTTGTTTCCTGCCTTATATTCATCTTGGGTGTTTTGGCTTCTTTTTGTTTTAGAACTTTCAGATATGCTGTTAAGCTGATAGTGCATGATCTCTCCAACTTCTTTATGATTGCACACAGAGCTATGAATTTTCCTCCTAGCATTGCTGTCATTGTGCCCAATATGTTTGGGTATGGTGTTCCTTAGTTTTTGTTAAATTCTAAAAAGTCTTTAATTTCGTTCAGTATTTCTTCCCTGATCCAGTTATTATTGGATAGAGAGTTGTTTAGTTCCATGCATACGTGGCCTTTCAGTTGTTTTTGTGGTTATTGATGGAAATTCTTATTCCATGGGGATGTGATAGGATGCATGAAACTATTACAACCTTCCTGTATCAGTTGACACTTGTTTTATGTCTAATTATTTGGTCCATTATGGAGAATGTACCAAGAGGTTCTAAGAAGAAGGTATGTTTGAGTGTGTGTGTGTGTGTCTGTGTGTGTGTGTGTGTGTATTGAAATGATCTATAGATATCTGTTAAATACATTTGTTTCATAACTTCTGTTAGTTTCACTATGTCTCTGTTTAGTTTGTGTTTCCAAGATCTGTCTATTGACCAGAGTAGGGTGTCAAAGTCTCCTACTATTATTGTGCCAGATTCAGTTCCTGCTTTGAGATTTAATGAAGTTTCATTTACAAATGAGGTTGCTGTTGCATTTGGGACATAGATGTTCAGAATTGAGAGTTCATCTTGGTAGGTTTTTTTTCCCTTTGGTGAGTATTAAGTGTTGTCCTTCCTTGTCTTTTTATATCTTTGTTGTTGTTGTTGTTGAAAGTCAATTTTATTCAATATTAGGATGGTTACTCTAGCTTATTTCTTGGAACTATTTTCTTAGATAATTTTTTAATTTTGTTCCCTATTATTTAGAAGAAAGAATGGTTCATTGCTGCAAGATATTTGCTATCCATTCACATTGAGCCTATGAGAGGTCAGTTATGGGATGGGAGAGAGGAGGAGGAGCTAAGGGAAGTAAGGAGTGTACTGACAAAGTTAGTCTGAGGATTCATCAGAGAACTCATAAAGGAGAGGAATCATACAAATGCAATGAATGTGACAAATGCTTTGTTCAACTTTCCCATCTAATTATTCATCAGAGAATTCATACAGGAGAGAAACCTTACAAATGCAGTGAATGTGACAAATGCTTTACCCAGAAGGGTACTCTGAGAAGGCAATTCATACAGGAGAGAAACATTATAAATGTACTGAATGTGACAAACACTTTACAAACAAATTTAATCTGATAGTTCATCAGAAAATTCATACTGGAGAGAAACCTTACAAATGCAGTGAATGTCACAAATGCTTTGCCCAAAAATCTTATCTTGGTATTCATCAGAGAATTCATACAGGAGAGAAATCTAACAAATGTACTGAATGTGACAAGTGCTTTATTAAAAGCAATCTGAGAATTCATCAGAGAATTCATACAGGAAAGAAACCTTACCAGTGTACTGAATGTGGCAAACACTTTACACACAAATTTAATCTGATATTTCATCAGAGAATTCATACAGGAGAGAAACCTTACAAATGTACTGAATGTGGCAAACACTATACTCACAAAGTTAGTCTGAAGATTCATCAGAGAACTCATAAAGGAGAGGAATCATACAAATGCCATGAATGTGACAAATGCTTTGTCCGACTTTCCCATCTTATTATTCATCAGAGAATTCATACAGGAGAGAAACCTTACAAATGCAGTGAATGTGACAAATGCTTTACCCAGAAGGGTACTCTGAGAAGGCATCAGAGAATTCATAAAAGAGAGAAACCTTATAAATGTAGTGAATGTGACTAATGCTTTACTGAAAAAAGCTATCTGAGAATTCATCAGATAGTTCACACAGGAGAGAAAGCTTACAAATGTACTGAATGTGACAAACACTTTACACACAAATTTAATCTGATAGTTCATCAGAGAATTCATACTGGAGAGAAACCTTACAAATGCAGTGAATGTCACAAATGCTTTGCCCAAAAATCTTATCTTGGTATTCATCAGAGAATTCATACAGGAGAGAAACCTTACAAATGTACTGAATGTGACAAATGCTTTACTGGCAAAAGCAGTCTGAGAGTTCATCAGAGAATTCATACAGGCGAGAAACCTTACAAATGTACTGAATGTGACAAACATTTTACACACAAAGGTAGTCTGAGAATTCACCAGAAAATTCATACAGGAGAGAAAACTTATAAATGCAATTAATGTGACAAATGCTTTGCCCAACTTTCTCATCTTATTACTCATCTGAGAATTCATTCAGGAATGAAACCTTCCAAATGCATTGAATGTGACAAATGATTTCTCCACAAATTTAGTCTGAGAATTCATCAGAGAATTCAAACAGGAGAGAGACCTTACAAATGTATTGAATGTGACAAATATTTTACCCAGAAATCCCATCTTAGTATTCATCAGAAATCTCATACAGGAGAACAATGTTAAAAATCCAGTGAATGAGACAAATGCTTTACCAAAAAATGGAATCTTCATTTTTTTTAATCAGAGGATTCATACAGGATAGTAACCTTACAAATGTGGTGAAAGGGACAAATGCTTTACTAGAAAAGAAAAATGAAATCTTCATTTTCATATGCAAATTCAAACAAGGGAAATTTTGCAAATGTATTGAATGTGACAAATTCTTTGCCTTACAATCACAACTTTGTATTCATCAGAAAATTCATATAGGAAAGAAACCTTAACAATTTAGTAAATGTAAAAAATGCTTTACCTACATTGTTAGTCTGAGAATTCATCAGAGAATTAATACATGAGATAAGCCTTCCAATTATTGTGTATGTGACAAATGCATCACCTGTAAAGTCAGTCAGAGAAACCATCAGGAATTTTATATAATAAAGAAATTTAAAAATGAAGTGAATGACACTTTTATTTTCTATCAAGAAATACCTTGAAATTCATCAGAGAATATGTACATGAATGAAACTTTTCAAATGTATTGAAGGTGTGAATCCTTTTATTTGGCTTATGTCTTAGAATATAAGAGAGAATACATACAGGTGACAATGTTAAGAAATGTAATATATGCCGAAAAATTTTGGATTTTATTCCTGGTCACAGAAAACATCTAAACATTTTGTTATGGGGAAAGTATTTCTACTCATAAAACGTGGCATATGTTTTTTTTTTTTAACTTTTTTTTTATTCGATATAATTTATTTACATTTCAAATGATTTCCCCTTTTCTAGCCCCCCCACTCCCCAAAAGTCCCGTAAGCCCCCTTCTCTTCCCCTGTCCTCCCACCCACCCCTTCCCACTTCCCCGTTCTGGTTTTGCTGAATACTGTTCTATTGAGTCTTTCCAGAACCAGGGGCCACTCCTCCTTTCTTCTTGTACCTCATTTGATGTGTGGATTATGTTTTGGGTATTCCAGTTTTCTAGGTTAATATCCACTTATTAGTGAGTGCATACCATGATTCACCTTTTGAGTCTGGGTTACCTCACTGAGTATGATATTCTCTAGCTCCATCCATTTGCCTAAGAATTTCATGAATTCGTTGTTTCTAATGGCTGAATAGTACTCCATTGTGTAGATATACCACATTTTTTGCATCCACTCTTCTGTTGAGGGATACCTGGGTTCTTTCCAGCATCTGGCAATTATAAATAGGGCTGCTATGAACATAGTAGAACATGTATCCTTATTACATGGTGGGGAGTCTTCTGGGTATATGCCCAGGAGTGATATAGCAGGATCTTCTGGAAGTGAGGTGCCCAGTTTTCGGAGGAACCGCCAGACTGATTTCCAGAGTGGTTGTACCAATTTGCAACCCCACCAGCAGTGGAGGAGTGTTCCTCTTTCTCCACACCCTCTCCAACACCTGCTGTCTCCTGAATTTTTAATCTTAGCCATTCTGACCGGTGTAAGATGAAATCTTAGGGTTGTTTTGATTTGCATTTCCCTAATGACTAGTGAAGTTGAGCATTTTTTAAGATGCTTCTCTGCCATCCGAAGTTCTTCAGGTGAGAATTCTTGTTTAACTCTGTACCCTATTTTTTTTTTTTTTTTTTTTTTATTATTATTATTATTATTATTCGATATAATTTATTTACATTTCAAATGATTTCCCCTTTTCTAGCCCCCCCACTCCCCGAAAGTCCCGCAAGCCCCCTTCTCTTCCCCTGTCCTCCCACCCACCCCTTCCCACTTCCCCGTTCTGGTTTTGCTGAATACTGTTTCACTGAGTCTTTCCAGAACCAGGGGCCACTCCTCCTTTCTTCTTGTACCTCATTTGATGTGTGGATTATGTTTTGGGTATTCCAGTTTTCTAGGTTAATATCCACTTATTAGTGAGTGCATACCATGATTCACCTTTTGAGTCTGGGTTACCTCACTTAGTATGATATTCTCTAGCTCCATCCATTTGCCTAAGAATTTCATGAATTCATTGTTTCTAATGGCTGAATAGTACTCCATTGTGTAGATATACCACATTTTTTGCATCCACTCTTCTGTTGAGGGATACCTGGGTTCTTTCCAGCATCTGGCAATTACAAATAGGGCTGCTATGAACATAGTAGAACATGTATCCTTATTACATGGTGGGGAGTCTTCTGGGTATATGCCCAGGAGTGGTATAGCAGGATCTTCTGGAAGTAAGGTGCCCAGTTTTCGGAGGAACCGCCAGACTGATTTCCAGAGTGGTTGTACCAATTTGCAACCCCACCAGCAGTGGAGGAGTGTTCCTCTTTCTCCACACCCTCTCCAACACCTGCTGTCTCCTGAATTTTTAATCTTAGCCATTCTGACCGGTGTAAGATGAAATCTTAGGGTTGTTTTGATTTGCATTTCCCTAATGACTAGTGAAGTTGAGCATTTTTTAAGATGCTTCTCTGCCATCCGAAGTTCTTCAGGTGAGAATTCTTGTTTAACTCTGTACCCTATTTTTTAATAGGGTTGTTTGGTTTTCTGGAATCTAACTTCTTGAGTTCTTTATATATATTGGATATTAGCCCTCTATCTGATGTAGGATTGGTGAAGATCTTTTCCCAATTTGTTGGTTGCCGATTTGTCCTCTCGATGGTGTCCTTTGCCTTACAGAAACTTTGTAATTTTATGAGGTCCCATTTGTCAATTCTTGCTCTTAGAGCATACGCTATTGGTGTTCTGTTCAGAAACTTTCTCCCTGTACCGATGTCCTCAAGGGTCTTCCCCAGTTTCTTTTCTATTAGCTTCAGAGTGTCTGGCTTTATGTGGAGGTCCTTGATCCATTTGGATTTGAGCTTAGTACAAGGAGACAAGGATGGATCAATTCACATTCTTCTGCATGCTGACCTCCAGTTGAACCAGCACCATTTGTTGAAAAGGCTATCTTTTTTCCATTGGATGTTTTCAGCCTCTTTGTCGAGGATCAAGTGGCCATAGGTGTGTGGGTTCATTTCTGGATCTTCAATCCTGTTCCATTGATCCTCCTGTCTGTCACTGTACCAATACCATGCAGTTTTTAACACTATTACTCTGTAGTATTGCTTGAGGTCAGGGATACTGATTCCCCCAGATTTTCTTTTGTTGCTGAGAATAGTTTTAGCTATCCTGGGTTTTTTGTTGTTCCAGATGAATTTGATAATTGCTCTTTCTAACTCTGTGAAGAATTGAGTTGGGATCTTGATGGGTATTGCATTGAATCTGTATAGTGCTTTAGGCAGAATGGCCATTTTAACTATATTGATTCTACCGATCCATGAGCATGGGAGGTTTTCCCATTTTTTGAGGTCTTCTTCCATTTCCTTCTTCAGAGTCTTGAAGTTCTTGTCATACAGATCTTTCACATGTTTGGTAAGAGTCACCCCAAGATACTTTATACTGTTTGAGGCTATTGTGAAGGGGGTCATTTCCCTAATTTCTTTCTCAGCCTGCTTATCCTTTGAGTATAGGAAGGCCACTGATTTGCTTGAGTTGATTTTATAACCTGCCACTTTGCTGAAGTTGTTTATCAGCTGTAGGAGCTCTCTAGTGGAGTTCTTTGGGTCACTTAGGTAGACGATCATGTCGTCTGCAAATAATGATAGTTTGACTTCTTCCTTTCCAATTTGTATCCCTTTGACCTCCTTATGTTGTCGAATTGCCCGAGCTAGTACCTCAAGTACAATATTGAAAAGATAAGGAGAAAGGGGGCAGCCTTGTCTGGTCCCTGATTTCAGTGGGATTGCTTCAAGTTTCTCTCCATTTAGTTTGATGCTGGCTACCGGTTTGCTGTATATTGCTTTTACTATGTTTAGGTATGAGCCTTGAATTCCTGTTCTCTCCAAGACTTTAAGCATGAAGGGATGCTGAATTTTGTCAAATGCTTTTTCAGCATCCAATGAAATGACCATGTGGTTTTGTTCTTTGAGTTTGTTTATGTAGTGGATTGTATTGATGGATTTCCGTATATTGAACCAACCCTGCATTCCTGGGATAAAGCCTACTTGATCATGGTGGATGATCGTTTTGATGTGTTCTTGGATTCGGTTGGCAAGAATTTTATTGAGTATTTTTGCATCGATGTTCATAAGGGAAATTGGTCTGAAGTTCTCTTTCTTTGTTGGATCTTTTTGTGGCTTTGGTATCAGCGTAATTGTGGCTTCATAGAAGGAATTGGGTAGTGTTCCTTCTGTTTCTATTTTGTGGAATAGTTTGAAGAGTATTGGTGTTAACTCTTCTTTGAAGGTCTGGTAGAATTCTGCACTGAAGCCATCTGGTCCTGTGCTTTTTTTGGTTGGAAGACTTTCTATGACTCCTTCTATTTCTTTAGGCATTATGGGACTGTTTAGATGGTCAAGTTGGTCCTGATTTAATTTTGGTATCTGGTATCTGTCAAGGAAATTGTCCATTTCCTCCAGATTCTCCAGTTGTGTTGAGTACCGGCTCTTGTAGTAGGATCTGATGATTTTTTGGATTTCCTCAGTTTCCGTTGTTATATCTCCCTTTTCATTTCTAAGTTTGTTAATTTGGATACTTTCTCTGTGCCCTTTGGTCAGTCTGGCTAAGGGTTTATCTATCTTGTTGATTTTCTCAAAGAACCAGCTCCTGGTTTTGTTGATTTTTTGTATGGTTCTCTTTGTTTCTACTTGATTGATTTCGGCCCTGAGCTCGATGATTTCCTGCCTTCTACTCCTCCTGGGCGAAGTAGCTTCTTTTTGTTCTAGGGCTTTCAGGTGTGTCATTAAGCTGGTAATGTATGCTCTCTCCATTTTCTTTTTGGAGGCACTCAGGGCTATGAGTTTTCCTCTTAGCACTGCTTTCATTGTGTCCCATAGATTTGGGTATGTTGTGTTTTCATTTTCATTGTGTTCTAAAAAGTCTTTAATTTCTTTCTTTATTTCTTCCTTGACCAAGGTATCATTGAGTAGAGTATTGTTAAGTTTCCACGTGTATGTGGGTTTTCTGTTGTTTCTGTTGCTATTGAAGACCACTTTTACTCCGTAGTGATCAGATAGGAGGCATGGGATTAGTTCTATCTTCTTATATTTGTTGAGGTCTGTCTTGTGACCAATTATATGGTCGATTTTGGAGAAGGTACCATGAGGTGCTGAGAAAAAGGTATATTCTTTTGTTTTAGGATAGAATGTTCTATATATATCTGTTAAATCTAATTGGTCCAAAGCTTCAATTAGTTTCATTGTGTCCCTGTTTAGTTTCTGTTTTCCTGATCGGTCCATTGAGGAAAGTGCAGTGTTGAAGTCACCCACAATTATTGTGTTAGGTGCAATGTGTGCTTTTAGTTTTAATAAAGTTTCTTTTACGAAAGAGGGTGCCCTTGCATTTGGGGCATAGATGTTCAGGATTGACAGTTCTTCTTTTTGTATTTTTCCTTTGACCAGCAAGAAGTGTCCCTCAGGGTCTCTTTTGATGACTTTGGGTTGAAAGTCAATTTTATCTGATATTAAAATGGCTACTCCAGCTTGTTTCCTGAGACCATTTGCTTGTAAAATTGTCTTCCAGCCTTTTACTCTAAGGTAGTGTTTGTCTTTGACCCTGAGGTGTGTTTCCTGTAAGCAGCAAAATGTAGGGTCCTGTTTACGTAACCATTCAGTTAGTCTGTGTCTTTTTATTGGGGCATTAAGTCCATTGATGTTAAGAGATATTAAGGAATAGTGATTGTTACTTCCTATCATTTTTGACGTTATTTTTTAAATTTGAATGCTTAACTTCTTTTGGGTTTGATGAAAGGTTACTATCTTGCTTTTTCCAGGGTGAAGTTTCCCTCCTTGTATTGGTGTTGTCCTCCTATTATCCTTTTTAGGGCCGGGTTTGTGGATAGATATTGGGTAAACTGGTTTTGTCATGAAATATCTTAGTTTCTCCATCTATGGTGATTGAGAGTTTTGCTGGATATAGTAGTTTTGGTTGGCATTTGTGTTCTCTTAGAGTCTGCATGAGATCTGCCCAGGACCTTCTAGCCTTCATAGTCTCAGGTGAAAAGTCTGCTGTGATTCTGATAGGTCTTCCTTTATATGTTACTTGGCATTTTTCTCTTACTGCCTTTAATATTCTTTCTTTGCTTAGAAGATTTGGTGTTTTGATTATTATGTGACGGGAAGTATTTCTGTTCTGGTCCAGTCTGTTTGGAGTTCTGTAGGCTTCTTGTATATTCATGGGCATCTCTCTCTTTAGGTTAGGGAAGTTTTCTTCCATAATTTTATTGAAGATATTTGCTGGCCCTTTAAGTTGTAAATCTTCACTCTCATCTATGCCTATAATCCTTAGGTTTGGTCTTCTCATTGTGTCCTGGATTTCCTGGATATTTTGGGTTACAAGCTTTTTGCATTTTGCATTTTCTTTAACTGTTGAGTCCATGGTTTCTATGGAATCTTCAGCATCTGAGATTCTTTCTTCTATCTCTTGTATTCTGTTGTTGATATTTGTATCTCTGTCCCCTGATTTCTTCCCAAGGCTTTCTATCTCCAAAGTTGTCTCCCTTTGAGTTTTCTTAGTTGTTTCTACTTCTGATTTTAGATCCTGGATGGTTTTGCTTAGCTCCTTCACTTGCATGTTTGTGTTTTCCTGTAATTCTTTAAGAGATTTTTGTGTTTCCTCTTTCATGAGCTCAGCCTGTTGACCAAAGTTCTCCTGTATTTCTTTAAGAGATTTTTGTGTTTCGCCTTTCATGACCTCAGCCTGTTGAGCAAAGTTCTCCTGTATTTCTTTAAGTGTTTTTTGCATTTCCTCCTTGTTGGCTTTTGTATTCTCCTGGATTTCTTTCAATGATTTTTGTGTTTCCCTTGCAAGGGCTTCTAACTTTTGATCCATTTTCTCCTGAATTTCTTTAAGTGTGTCCTTCATGTGTTCCTGTACCAGCATCATGACCAGTGATTTTAAATCCAAATCTTGTTTTACTGGTGTGATGGGGTATCCAGGACATGTTGGTAGAGGAGAATTGGGTTCAGATGTTGCCATGTTGCCTTGATTTCTGTTAGTGACGTTCCTGCGTTTGCCTTTTGCCATCTAGTTCTCACTGGTGTTAGTTTTTCTTGTCAGTGCTGGACTCACCAGTGCAAGCTGCCCCTTCCCAGTTGGCCTCTGGTGCACAGCTTACCTCCTGCGCTGCTTGTAGACAGGGTGCTGCTGCCCAGGCTGTTCAGATCCCAAAGCAGGCACCCGAAGGCTCCCGCTGGGGCCCGCTGGATTCACTGGAGCACACTGACTTCTCCCAGCTGGCCGCCCGGAAACCCAGCTAGCCACTTGCAGGACTTGGAGATGTGGTGCTGCCGTCCAGGCTGATCTGGGCAGCAGAACTCCCAACTGGGTTGGTGCACACAAGGTTAGCCTAGCTGCTCAGGCCCTGAGTCTAGGCAAAAGCCTGGCAGGCCAATGTTGGTGCAAAGCTCCCCTCAGCTGTGGGTGTTAATTGGGTGTGTCAGTTGGCTAGGATGGTGGCATGCGCGAGTTCCCTGAGAGTGCTGGGAGAGTCTGCTGGGCTAACAACCTCCTGGCTGCGTCAGCACACAGATGGCCCAACGAGCAGCCCAGGGCCTGGGGGCAGTCCAGGGCCTGACCGTCTGAGACCCCTGCTATGTCCTCCTTGGGCTATGCCTGTTAGCTGGTTTGGTTTTGCCTGCTAGGTCTCTCTGGCTTCCCGTAGTCAAAATGGCGGTGGTGCGCAAACTGGCCCGGATAAACAACCTCCTGGCCGGGTTGGCACACAGATGGCCCACCGAGCAGCCCAGGGCCTGGGGGCAGTCCAGGGCCTGACCGTCTGAGACCCCTGCTATGTCCGCCTTGGGCTATGCCTGTTAGCTGGTTTGGTTTTGTCTGCTAGTCTCTCTGGCTTCCCGTAGGCAAAATGGCGGCGGTGCGCGCCGGCCTGGGCAAACAAGCTCCTGGCTGGGTCGGCACACAGATGGCCCACCGAGCAGCCCAGGACCTGGGGGCAGTCCAGGGCCTGACCGTCTGAGACCCCTGCTATGTCTGCCTTGGGCTATGCCTGTTAGCTGGTTTGGTTTTGCCTGCTAGGTCTCTCTGGCTTCCCGTAGGCAAAATGGCGGTGGTACGCAAACGGCCCCGATAAACAACCTCCTGGCTGGGTCGGCACACAGATGGCCCACCGAGCAGTCCTGGGCCTGGGGGCAGTCCAGGGCCTGACCGTCTGAGACCCCTGCTATGTCCGCCTTGGGCTATGCCTGTTAGCTGGTTTGGTTTTGCCTGCTAGGTCTCTCTGGCTTCCCGTAGGCAAAATGGCGGCGGTGCGCGCCGGCCCAGGCAAACAAGCTCCTGGCTGGGTCGGCACACAGATGGCCCGCCGAGCAGCCCAGGACCTGGGGGCAGTCCAGGGCCTGACCGTCTGAGACCCCTGCTATGTCCGCCTCGGGCTATGCCTGTTAGCCGGTTTGGTTTTGCCTGCTAGGTCTCCCTGGCTTCCCTTAGGCAAAATGGTGGTGGTGCGCGTGCCGGCCCGGGAGGAAAAAAACCTCCTGGCCGGGTTTGCACCCCGGTGGACCTCTGATCAGCCCAGGGCCTGGGTGCAGGCCAACGCCCGTCGGGCTTAGACCCCCGCGATGTTGGTCTCAGGTTATATTTGCGTACCTCAGTCTGATTTCTCTGGCGACCGAGAACCAATATGGAGCCCTGGTAACTGACTGGCGGGAGGCAGAGTTCTGATGTGGCTTCTGTGTGGTGAAAGGCACTGTAAATCCGCCGCTGCTTGCAGCCTGGCTGGCCAGCGATGGCCAGTGGTCATGGGCGCCGGGTCTGCCTGGACCCTGTCCGCTTGGTTCTACTGCTGATGGCCCTTCCTCTGGACCAGCCGCTGCTGCTGCTGCTGCTGCTGCCGCCGCCCTGTGTGGCATATGTTTTATGCAGGGTCTATCCAGCTAACACAGGGCTCTCCGTAAGATAATATTATTATGAAAAACATGTGAAAACCCTCATGCAATGTGCAGATCTTTGAGAATGTCAACTATTTAATCTGGGAGGAACTCTGAAAATTTCACAATGTAGGAACATTTTCATTAAACTTTTACTTGTTCATCCTCAAGTACTACAAGATGAAGGCAGTTGGGGAAATCAGAAGAAGATAGGATAATAAAACACTTTCAGGGAGAAAGAAATAATCCATTCAGAAGGGAAAATAAGGTGTATACTTCATAAAATATCCAATAAAACTGTCAGCAACCTGTACATTTAATTCAGATGAACAAATTCAGAAAAACTATACTCAAAATAGTATTTGAAAGACTGAGCCACCAAGCCTGCATGCTCCTTATCCTATAAGTATGTCAACATATGTGAAATGTGTTTTGAATATCCAGTATTCATAATTCTTATCAAATGCTGGATTTATGTTTCAGGGTAACAACTGACTATGTGTCCCCTGTGCTCTGGTCAACAACTCCTTCCCCCTTGTCCTGTAAATAAAACTGAATGATTCAACACGTTCTACTTGGTTATTTTCAGTTTGCACTTGGGACACTTAGAATAATATATGTTGCATATTCCCAGGAAATGTCTCTCACAAAGCATATGCTGAAGTCATGAATATGATCTGTAAGCCTGTAACATAAACTTAACAGTTAGTGATTTTCAACCTGTGTATAACAACCTCTTTGGGGCTGGAATGACCATGTCATAGAGTTTGTTTAAGAGCATAGTAAACACAAATTTCCAATGGTCTTAGAACTGAGTAGTCATCCATTCAACTCCACGTTACTCTATATAATTTTAATTGTATGTCAGTGTTTATGTTGAACCACCCTTACATCACTGGAAATATTGGCATTATTTTTTTCATAGAATGTTTTTAGAATTGTGCACTAAAAATGTCTTGACTAGTAACTGCTTCTATTTTTTATGGGTTATGAGCTTTCATATAGTTTACTGATTCTTGGTTTAGCTTGGGTAATGATTATATATCTAGAAAAGTCTTCCATTTTCCTCATATTTTCCAAATTTCTGGAGTATTGTTTTTTGAAGAAAGACTTAATGATTCTTTGAAATTCTTCAGTGTCCACAGTTACCTATGGTTCCTTTTTCATTTCCAACTTTTTTAATTTGGTTACTGTCTTCTCTGGCTACTAGTTTGTTTCCCCAAGAATTTGTTTATATTGTTAATTTTCTTAAAGAGCCACCTGGTGTTTTTCTTGATTATTACTAATGTTTTCCTGTTTTTATTCTTTTTGCTTTCACTAATTTTATTAAGTTTTTAAATTAAGTATTACATTTATTCACATTAAAAATGCCATTCCACCTTCTTGGTCCCACCTCCATGAGTTCTTTACCACATATCCCCTTCCCCTACCCACTTGTACCTCACTCTGCTATCATGCAGCATCTGGAGCATCAAGTTTCTACAGAGTTATGCTCATTGTTTCCCACTTAGCCAACAGTAGGCAGTTCTATGCTATATATGTAGTGGAGAGAATGGACCAGCCAAAGTATCCTCTTTGGCTTGTGACTTAGTTTTGGGAGCTCTGAGGGTTCAGTGTTAGTTGATACTGTAGTTCTTCCTGTGTGGATGCAATCCCCTTCATTTCTTTCAGTCCTTCTCTTTCTTGTAGGTCCTTGACACCAGACTAATGGTTGGTTGTAAGTTTCTGTACCTGTCTCAGTCAGCAGCTGAGAGAGACTCTCAGAGGACAGTTATGCAAGGCTCCTTTCTGAAAGCACAATATGGTATCAGTAATTATGTCATGATTTGGTGCCTGACCATGAAATGGATTCCAAGTGGGTTGGCTAGTGGATGGCCAGTCTATGTTCTACTTTTACTGTGCATGTCCTTTAGAAATAAAAAATTCTGGGTCAAAAATTTTGAATATGGTCTGGTGACTCCATGCCTCAAATGCCCATATCTGTCTACTGGAGGTGTTCTATATAGGTTCCATCTACACAATGTTAGGCATTTCAACTGAGGTCATTCCCATTGGGTTCTGGGAGATTCTCACATTGTTCCTGTTTGGGACAGTCTAGACATTCTCTATGCCCACACCGTTGCATATTTTTATTCATTCTCCTGACCTTCTGTTCTTTTGACCTGTTTCCCTGCCCCCATACCTTAAATTCTCCCCATTTTGCCTCTCTCTGTCTCCCCTCTTTCAACTAGGTTCCTCCCTTCCTTTGTCTCTTATTATTATTTTGCTCCTGTTTTATCTGGGATTGCAGTGTCCACACCCAGACTTTTCTGCATGTCAAAGTTCCAATTGTCTTTGAGTTCTAGCATGGAAATTCTGAACTTTTTGGCTAATATCGACTTATAAGTGGGCATATACAATTGAATTTGCTTGTTGGCCAGTGTTCCTCACTCAGGGTGACATTTTTTCTAGTGATCCATTTGTCTATAAATTTCCCAAAGTCTTCATTTTTAATAGTTGATCAATATTCCATTGTGTAATTGAACTGCATTTTCTGCTTTCATTCCTTGTTTGAGGACATCTGGGTTTTTGTGATTTTTCTGGCTAATAAAAATAAGGCAGCTATGGACATAATAGAGCACATGTCCTTTTGATACGATAGAAGTCTTTTGTGTATATGCCTAGAAGTGGTATAGCTGGGTGTTCAGATGGTACTATTTCCAATTTTCTAAGGAACCACCAGATTGGTACTCACAGTGGCTGTACCAGCTTGTAATCTCACCAACAATGGAGGAATGTTCCTCTTTCTCCACATCCATGCCAGAATGTTCTGTCACTTGAATTTTACCCAGGATACAAAGAAATTTCTGCATAATATAATGACCTGCTTGTGTGACAGGAGCCTTATAGATATATCCCTTGGAGGCCTTTGCTGGTAATAATAATGTGGACTACATTCGGGGTTGTTTGACAAGATGGCCCCCTCATGTTGCTGCATCAACTCACTCAGATCTATATTAGGTAACCTCCAGTTATGAAATTGCCTCTAAACTTGGCCTTAAGACAAGGGGTTAGGAAGAACTTTTATAAAGGTACTTGGTAACACTCACTTTTTCTCTTAAGTACTTTCAATGTTTATGGGTAGATTGTTTGATTTTCAAGAAATAGTGGCAGGCTTTCAGGGATTCTTGATAACCACCCACCCCACCATAAGTACCTGGTGGCCCTTCCCCACCTACCTCTTGAAATTGATCACTACAGCCCTCGAAATTCTAACCTGATGCCTAAGGCCACTCTACCCTTCTTTGATGACAACAAAGAAATCTATGGGATTTTACTACAAAGGCCAGGCTTGCAGGATGTCACTCCCTTCTTTGTGAACCCTGGATCAGACCAATTAGGGGAGTGGCTGGGGCTCCTGAGAATATTTAACTCTGTCAGCCTGAACAACTGTTCAAATACTATCATTTGTCTACATAAAAGATCAGATTAGTTGTTACAGTATTTTCCTTGTCCAGTCATATTAGGGCAGTGGTTGGACAGGGAAAAGGGGGGCCTAGCTAGAAGTTGAAGAGAGAGGAGAACCAGGATGGCTTCTGACATTTTTCTGTGTGTTTTCATAAGGTTAGAAATATTGGGATAAAGCTTTATCACTTTTATTTTTTATTAGGTGTATTCTTCATTTACACTTCAAATGTTGTTCCCTTTCCTGGTTCCCCCCCCCACCCCAAAAATCCAGTAAGCCATCAACCCACCCCAGATTCCCTGCCCTGGTATTCCTCTACACTACATTATCAAGTCTTTCCAGGACCAAAGGCCTCTCTGTCATCTGGTGTTCAACAAGATCATCCTCTGCTGCCGATGTGTCTGCGGCCATGGGTAACTCCGAATGTACTCTGTGGTTGATGGTTTTCTCCCTAGGAGCTCTATGAGTACTGGGTAGCTCATATTGTTCTTCCTATGGTGCTGCAAACCCCTTCAGCTCCTTTGGTACTTTGCCTCATCCATTGGAGACACTGTGCTCCATTCAATGGCTGACTGAGTTTCCCACTCTGTAATTGTCATTCACTAGCCAAGCCTCCCAGATGACAGCTATATCTGGCTCCTGTCAGCAAGCATTAGTGGGCATCCACAATAGTGTCTGGGTTTTATATTAGTATATGGGATGGATTCCTAGATGGGGTAGTATCTGGATGGTCTTTCCCACGGACTCTACTCCACACTTTGACTCTGTGTCTCCTTCTGTGGGTATTTTGTTCCTCTTTCTAAGAAGCACTAGAGTACCCATATCTTGTTCTTCCTCCTTCTTGGGAATCATTTGATATGTGAATTTTGTCTTGGGTATTCCAAGCTTCTAGGCTAATATCCACTTATCAGTGAGTTGTGCCATGAGTATTCTTTTGTGATTGGGTTACCTCACTCAGGATGATATTCTCCAGTTCCATACATTTGTCTAAGGATTTCATTAAGTCATTATTTTTAATTGCTGAATAGTACTCCATTGTGTATATACACCACAGTTTCTGTAGCCACTACTCCATTGAGGGACATCGGGGTTCTTTTGAGCTTCTGACTAGTGTAAATAGGGCTGCTATGAACATAGTAGAGCATGTGTCCTTATCTGTATATTGCTTTTGGGCAAGATGGCCATTTTAACTATATTAATCCTTTCAATCCACCAGCATGGAACATTTTTCCATTTTCTGAGGTCTTCTTTGATTTCCTTCTTCAGAGACCTGAATTTCTTCTCATACAAATCTTCTTCCTGACTTAGGTCCTTGAGGACAGGGAAAAAGACCAACAGCAGCTTCCCAATAAACCTGAATTTAATCTAACTGGTCTTGAATTGGCTCATTGTATTGGCATCAGAGAAATAAATAGGTGGGGAGGGGCTCTCAGAATTTGTTATCCTGAGATAAGCTATTACATAGCTTGCATATGTAATTCCCCAAATTAACCCAGAGGCCTCACATACCCAGCAAACAGGTTACTTCTTCAAATGTTTGGAATTATGATTCTTTGGAAATAACAAAGCATTGTGAGAATGAATGGTGACATAACTGATTTTTCCTTATAAGCCTTTGCAGCTTGTGACTGGGTTCATTCAAGCTAAAAAACTAAGGTAGATTTTTTTCTGACCTATATCCATCTCTTAGCCAGTATTTAATACTTAATACATGCTTGATTTAAGTTTGACTCAAAATGCCTAATTTGCTTTTCAAACAAAAATCAGGGTTAACAGTTCTGGCCTATAGACAGATAGCACTCTGCCAAATTCTTTCTTCATTCTTGATATACTGGAGAAGTGAGCTGAGCTGCCAAGAGCACTGAGTGTCTATATCATCCCAATTTAACATCAGATAGTTGAAGTGAGATCTTCATAAAAGAAATAAGTCTAACAAGTAGACAGAGGAAATTCAAGCACAAAAATAAGTCAGCTAGGTTATCCTCACCTTGGGTTCCTAGAAATGAAGTTGGGTAATTTTATCTATTCTCTGCCAAGGGGATCAAATTCTATTACAACTTGAAACCACCCTAGTAAAATTACAAGTTGGATTGAGAAGGTGTGACATTGTCTTGCTTGCCCTGTCAGAACATGGTATGAGATGCTTTGTAGTTCCTGGAAATTAAACCCAGGTCCTCTATAAGACTGTGTATTGCTCTAAGTGATTTAGTCATCTCTTTTTAGCCCTGAGAAATCATTTGTCACATTTGGTGCATTTGGAAGGTTTCATTCCTGAATGAATTCTCAGATGAGTAATAAGATGAGAAAGTTGGGCAAAGCATTTGTCACATTAATTTCATTTATAAGGTTTCTCGCCTGTATGAATTTTCTGATGAATTCTCAGACTAACTTTGTGTGTAAAATGTTTGTCACATTCAGTACATTTGTAAGGTTTCTCTCCTGTATGAATTCTCTGATGAACTCTCAGACCGCTTTTGCCAGTAAAGCATTTGTCACATTCAGTACATTTGTAAGGTTTCTCTCCTGTATGAATTCTCTGATGAATTCTCAGATTGCTTTGGTTAATAAAGCACTTGTCACATTCAGTACATTTGTTAGGTTTCTCTCCTGTATGAATTCTCTGATGAATACCAAGATAAGATTTTTGGGCAAAGCATTTGTGACATTCACTGCATTTGTAAGGTTTCTCTCCAGTATGAATTTTCTGATGAATTATCAGATTAAATTTCTTTGTAAAGTGTTTGTCACATTCAGTACATTTGTAAGGTTTCTCTCCTGTATGAATTCTCTGATGAATTCTCAGATTGCTTTTTTCAGTAAAGCATTTGTCACATTCACTACATTTATAAGGTTTCTCTCTTTTATGAATTCTCTGATGCCTTCTCAGAGTACCCTTCTGGGTAAAGCATTTGTCACATTCACTGCATTTGTAAGGTTTCTCTCCTGTATGAATTCTCTGATGAATAATAAGATAGGAAAGTTGGACAAAGCATTTGTCACATTCATGGCATTTGTATGATTCCTCTCCTTTATGAGTTCTCTGATGAATCCTCAGACTAACTTTGTCAGTACAGTCTTTGCCACATTCAGTACATTTGTAAGGTTTCTCTCCTGTATGAATTCTCTGATGACTTCTCAAATCACTTTTGTCAGTAAAGCATTTGTCACATTTACTACATTTGTAAGATTTATCTCCTCTATGAATGCTCTGATGCATCCTGAGATTGAATTTGCATGTAAAACATTTGTCACATTCACTGCATTGATAAAGCTTCTCTATTTTATGAATTCTTTGAATTGATTGTTGGGTAAAGTATTTCTCACTTTCACTAAATTTGTAATGATTCTTTCCTGGATAAATTGTCTGCTGGCTGTGTAGATTGTCTCCCTGGGTAAAGCATTTTTGAAATTCACTACATTTGTAAGGGTTCACTGCACTACTGATTTGTTTCAGACTGAGTTTATGTTTAGATACAAAAACCTTATCGATTTCTGTATTTCTATTGTGCTTTTTTTTCTCTATGTGGATTCCCTGACTAACACTAACAATAGGAGACATGTTTGAACAGTTTACACGGTCTTCATTTTTTGTCAATTTTTTTAGTGGTCCCAGTTTGATAACTTTGTAGGTATGAGGATTGAAGAGATGTATCACTGTGGTTAGTTTCAAAAGGTGCAGTTTTGGTGGATTTGTGAATAATATTGCAAATCTTATTATATTTAGACGAAATCTCTTGGATATTCACATGCTCCTGGACAAAGTGCTGTGTGTCTTGATCTAAGAACTCTCCGTATTTCCCACATATGGAATGATTTCCTGAAAAAAAGATCAATTTTGGATGACAGGGATTATTTAAATAAGTAGTAAGTGATTCAACAATCAGTGTTCACTGAAGTATTATGTAAACTATTCATTCTCATGGATTCCTGCCCTCAAGAGTGGTTTTTCATTATCAGTTTTTTAAATGTTACAAGGTGTCATAGTCAGGGCTTTACTGCCATGAACAGACACCATGGCCAAGGCAATAAAGACAAAATTTTAGTGGGACTCACTTACAGGATCAGTCCATTATCATCAAGGTGAAAACATAGCAGCCTCTAGTTAGGAAGCAACAGCAGAAAAACACCAAGTGAGTACACCTCAGACACACTTGGGAAAGAGAAGAAAAATGTCACAGAGTTGAAGGAGGGGCAGACCTTGGTGGGAGAGTAGAGGGAGGAGAAGGGGGAAATGTGATCATTTATTGGGGTAGGGGACAGGTCTGAATCCCTCAGGACCTATAGAATAAATGGAAATGGGAAACTTTAGGAGATAGGAGGTAGAGGGCCCTCTAGCATGTACCAGAGACTTAGGAAGTGAGAGACTCCCAGGAATCAAATGGAGGGCTCTTGGATGAAGAGCTCTACAGTGGGAAGGGAAAACTTTTAGAGTCCACCTCAAGTGGTGGGAAAGGCATCACATTGAGGGTTGGGGTTACCATGTCATAGGCAAAAGGTCTGACCAAGAATTGTTCCAGCCTGAGGGAACTACGGGGAAAAAATGAAGAAGAGCATGGAAGAAAGTAGGTCCAGTGACAGGTCCAAAATGGGATCCAGCACGAGGGGAAGCCCAGCACCCTGACATTGTTACTGATGCTGTGGTGTGCTTATATAGTGGAGCCTGTCATGGCTGCACTCTGAGAAGTCCAAAAGGCAGCTGAAAGAGTCAGATGCAAATACTAGAACCCAACAAGTGGATGGAAGCCAGGAACCCCTGTGGTGAATTGGGGAAAAACTGGAGGAAGCAGAAGAGGAGGGTGGCCCCCAAAAAACGGATGCAGTCTCAACTGAACTGGACCACTGAGATTGCTGCTTCTCATGCCAATGTCCTCTCATATTCTTAACAAATATTTGTAAAAGAAAAATTCCTGCTTTAGTAGTAAAAACCCTGGTGAGAAAGCTCTGCTCCAATAATTACCTCTACACTCAAATTCAATGATCCACAAAACAAGAACTAAATAATAGCAAAACAAAATCCCCTAAATTCCAAATAATGGGGTGAATTGGGAAGATGATAAATGAATATGTGTGGTGAATGCGACAGAATGTACTTCATACATGCATCAACTTCTCAAAAAGTAAAAATTATCAAACCTGTCTGCATGTCATCAATATGTAGATATTAATGATCTTTTTTGGTATGGAATATAGCTAAGTCAATGTGTCAGAACAGTAATGACAGTTAAAAAGCAATTCTTCTCTACTCTTAGCTTTGGACAATCAATGTTAAGCTTTTTACATGTGTGTGACATTTACAAATGGCTTGTATAAATGAAAACATACATTTTCCTATTGTTCCACTTTTGCTTATTTAGTATGTTTCATGGTTCAGTCCATTGTCTTTGAGATGTCATGAAGCTTAACCTACAAGGATCTGTGCTTCTTTGAATGGAACTTCATGAAGTTCTTATGTGGGTATTGTTTGATCTGCCTTTGCCTTTCTTTAGATGTGTACACTCTACTATCTTTATGAAACTATGTGTCTGTAGAAAGGGGTTGCTTACTCTGTACATCTTTCTCTTTCTATCCCACAGAAAGTACTACATTTTGTGGATTGTAGAGTTTTGTATAATTGGACACAAGTGTTTGGATAATAAAACCAATGTTAAGGCTTTAAAAACATAAATAAGTAAAGGGTTAAATATAAGAGTAAAATTAATTGCTGCAAATATTATCTGTATAGAAATATAATTCCTTGTTCTGAACATTTAATTTTTTTTCAATTTGGAATTTTATAATTAAATCTATATAAGAGGTATGTAAAGACTTCAAAGAACATAGCACTGGATACTCTTCCAATGAAAGCAGAGAAGTGTAAAGGAAATACCATGGAAAATGTTATGATTCTAACCAGAACTTCCCTTATTCTAGTGGTCTCTTGACATTTCAGCAAGTTTAAATGAACAGAATGTAAGAAAATTCAAATAATGATTCAGAAAATCAACAAGAAGTACATTCATACCCACAAATAATAGATTGTTGTAATTCTCCAGCATCACATCCATGTACAGTGACCGCTGACCAAAACTGAGACATTCCCATTCCTCCAGTGAGAAGTCCAGAGCCACGTCCTTGAAGGATAACAGACCCTGCAATGGAAAACTCCTTATTTGAGACTGGAAAAATATTGCTTTCCTATGTTAAGAAACAGCCCAAAAGAAGAGGAGATACTTTCTGATACAGATGAGGAAAGCAAAATACTGAATGACAAATGTTTTCTAAAAGTTGCATAAAGATGTGTTTGAAGTTGTGAACTGCTGCTCTTCAATAGTCAATCTATACAATAACTTATTACACATCTCTCATTTATTAAGACTCTCAACTTCATGAATTTTGTGTGGTTTTCTGAGACCTTAGCAGCAAATGAATGTTTTGCAACCAGTACTACAGTCAAAAGAAGTCTTAAAAATGTCTAGTTTTTTACCTTAGGATTCAGCATCCCTATGTGATGTGAGAGTCAGTCACGCAGTAAACACACAGACAGAGTCCTTTTCCCAGAACACTGAGGAGCAGTAAAAAGAATATAAGAAAAATATTGGGATCCACAAAATCCAGAGTGTTGAACTTTCCCAACAAGAGACCAAAAACAAACAAACAAACAAACAAACAAACAAAACCTGAGTGCAGTGGTCTAAGCATTCCCACACCTGCAAGAAGTCTGTATAGCAGAACTCAACAAACCATGAATGTGCATGGGCAGAGTACTTTTCATGAACCAATGAGACACTTTTCTTAAGAAAGTGAGCAATCATAATTATACCAAAGGTGCTGTCTAATTTTGTATTAATCCATAGTGAATTTTCTACTTATAAAAATATCTTGGCCTGGTATCATCCTCTTACAGCATGGTGTGCTGAACCTTGGAAGGAATCAAAGAAATTCAGGAGGAATGGTTAACTGGGGTGCCTGTTACCGTATCAATGAAGACATAGTTGGGTAGTTACTTTCTTGGCTCCTGGTTATCTCTTGGTCTGCTCCTCCTCTTCCTCAATTCCCCTCCCCCATCTGTTGGATTGGTTCAATCTAGACCCAACTAGATAGCTTTCAATGCTTTCTCCCTTGAGGGCCAAAAATTAACGTCATTACCAGCCCCAAAACCAAGTATTTTCTTGCAAAGCTGCAGGTTGCATGTCTTAGGAAAGTAATAAAGCCTCATAAGAAACCACAGTGTCCTATAAAACTCCCTGTAGCATGTGACCAAAGTCCATGTCTTGGTCAGTATGTAATATTCCATAAAGTTTGTCCACATGGTGGAATTGTTTTTTCTCTGGTGACACTCAAGGTTAACAGAACCTACAATATATCATCTTAGCCATAAGTTGCTGTAATCCAGTCTTCATTTTTCATTCAAACCTATGGTGTAACATTATTAACAGCCTATGAAGACACATTTCTCGATGCTGTATTTACGTCATAGACATCATATATCTCAGAGTAATATTAATGGAACATATAATGTTGTTTGATTAATGTCAGTATTTATAGCCATATGATCATGCTTTATAAAGAAAATTTTCTAATGCAATCAAACCTGCACTGGTCCCCCATATGACGAATATCTAAAAATCTCTCTAGGGATGCTTAATCAGTTTCCTGGAGAAAGGGAAATGAAATGGCAAATGGAGTAACAGGGAAATTAAGAAACATGAATGAATTTGAATTAACAGAGCCCAGGATCCATGAAGTTATTTTGGAAAAATATTCTGGCAACAATAAATTAATTAAAACATACATCACCATAAAGTCAATTCACAGGATCTCAAAATTGCTGATAATGGTAAGATATACTCAACAGAATTATGAGAATGACAACAGAAAATGCACCCCTGCTCCACAGCCCTGCTCTGCTCCTGCCCCTTTCCCAGCCCAACAGCCCCTCTGACCTGGCAGGTGACAGGACCAGCTGCTGAATGTCCTAGGAGGCCAGCAGAGCAACTGCAGCTTAAGGAAGTTTTCCGGGTCTGCAAATACGAGGCACTTTTCTCCAACAATGACTTCCCAACCATGAGGCAGCCTAGTGAATTCTGGAAAGGCGGAACTTCCTGTCACTTCAGCCTCCTTCCTCAGAGTCACTCCTTCTGCACCTGCCACTTATTCTGCTGTTTCCTGTAATTCTTCTGAGCTCACCCACTTTGGGAGCTTTTAGTTATTTAGCTTCCCTATGCTTCACACAGCAATTTTCGATACTTTGGATTTTTGATTGCTTGCTTGCGTCACTGATTGTTTCTTTGTTTTCATTTTGTCTTTTTCTTAATCTCATCAGGAAAAACTCCTCTAGCTCTGTTGCATGCTGCCTTCCACGTAACATCCCAGTACCTCCTGTGCACATCTTCCTGACAATGTTGCTGCCAGACTAGACCAGAACTGGATGTAGTAGGGCACAGTACCCAGGTTCTGGACCCTTCAGATACAAGTTATCCTGACTAACTTCTCACTTTGTAAGTCTGGCCCCCTGGGCTAAAAATGCACACAATCAAGCAATCCCTCTGAATTCTGATGCTAAGAACAAATACCCAAACAAAATAAAACTAAGATAAAATGTCCTTGGCTCAAACCACAAACCATATATGTATCCTCTTAGTCGGGAAATTTACGTAACATACAAGATAAAGAATTGAAAACCCAGATCAAAGAAATCATTTGTAACCCATGTAACTCAACTCAAGAGGACAGGAACAAAATGATTTGTGGGCAAGAAAATAATAGCTGATTCCTGAAGAAAATGAGAACAACATAGGATATGAAAATTGAGTTCAATAGGTACTTAGAAACACCCCCCCCCCCAAAAAAAGACCCTGGAAAGAAAATGCACTAAGATGAATAATAATAATTTATAGAGGACCTGTGGGAAACATATTGTCAGAACTGAAGAAAAGGTAGAGAAGCTAGATGCCTCAGTCAAAGAAAATGATGAATTAAAATGATGTTAGGTTAAGGCACAATATTATTTACTGATTGAAGTTTGAGATGTAGAGAGTCTTATTGGGATACCATGCTGCCTGCCAGGAACTTGACATTGGCCAAAGATATGGGCTTCAAGCAGGAATCTGACATTAGGGCATAACAGGGAGGTAGGTTACAGCAGGAATTTTAATCTTATGGTGGAAGGAGAGAAGCAAGCTTCAGGGAAGTTTCTGGGCTTGGACCAAGATAGTAAGCTCAGCTATTTTGGTCATCCTTACATACCCTTGGAAACAACTGTCACTGAAGTGATCATGGGACTTTGCTTATTGCCTTGACAATTTTGTGTTTACCTTCTGGCTTGTTCTACAATGTACTACTATAGATCCTGTTCTGACTTAGGGTGTGGTTAGCCCAAGGCACACAACTTTAATCACTGTGGTTGGAATACAAGCAAGCCCTTAGTATTCACTATAATCCCAAACAACAAAAGTGCAGTTACTAAGTTGAAAGAGGCACCCTTGTTTGAAAGTGTTGTGTAATTGAATAGCAGAAAATGTGAAATGTCACAGAAAGATCTGACAGAACAGGATATGCACAACTCTCCTGAGATGAAAGAGGAAAGGGAAGCTACTTAAGGGAGAGAAAGGCAGTACAGGTAGAAGAGAATAGTAAAGGAATACAGTAGAGTTCATTAGCTGCAGACCATTACAGTAGAGACAGTAGAACAACAGGAGGGAGAAGGAAACAGTTGTACTAAGAGAGATTTTATATTGTCAGACTGAAGAGAGAACATGATAGTCACAGTTAAAGACACAGTGAGCAACAGAAAGAGAACGCCCAGATTTTTTTTTGCATTTTAATAAATTCAACTTTTTAATAAAAATTTACATCTAGATAAGATAAACAGTCTTTAAATTTTTGAAACTTTAATAAGATTTTAAAACATGACTTTGAAATGAAAAACATACATATTTTGCACACAAATATTGTAATATAAATCAACTCAACTCGATTTGAAAACATGTGAATCAAATTACAGTTTTAGAAGTTAATAATTCTCATTTAATTAAGTTAGCACCTTGCTAAATTCAGCCTTTGTAAAAAAGAGGCTTAGTGCATATTTTAATGATAAATTGTGACTGTGTACCAATTATTGATATTTCACCTTATTAAACAAGATTATGTTCTTAAAATTTGGTAAATAACAGCTAACCACCTATGACAAGTAAAATTTCCAATGCTAACAGTTACATTTTGTAACATACAACTTTCTATAGATTTCCTATCTTAAAATTTTAAAAGCATTCATTCTAAGGATTTCATCAACATCAGTTTAGCAGAGGAAAATCAATCTTGATTGAAGCTGCTTATATACAAAATATATTGCACTATAACCAAAATATTGTCAATATAATATCCAATCTGTTGTCACTAATATGTACAGAGAATTAGTACATATTAGATTCATATTAGTAGATACTACAATTAGTACATATAAGATTAGTACAGGTATTTAAGGCCAAGCAGAGCATTTCAGTGTCTCAGGGAAGAACCAGATTGAAAGAGTCAGCTGGGAGAAGAGTTTAAGCTGGAACAGCAGAGCAGCACCAGCCAGTTAAGAGTTGAGAATGAACAAAAAAGGGAGAGCTTATTAGCAGGAAATTTCACAGACAGAAAATACTCTGGGTATAGATAAGATTGTTTAGATTCGGGGCTGGAGAGATGGCTCAGTAGTTAAGAGCACTGACTGCTCTTCCAAAATTCCTGAGTTCAAATCCCAGCAACCACATGGTGGCTCACAACCATCCATAATGAGATTTGATGCCCTCTTCTGGTATATCTGAAGAGTGATAAGTGTACTCACATATATACATATAATAAATAAATAAAATCTTAAAAATACAAAGAAAAGAAATGACATTGCTCTCTGAGGTTAAAAAAAAAAAAGATTATTTAGACACTAGAGCCTTTCAGGCATAGTCTTAGGTAAATGGACAGAGGCAGTAAGCCTCCCAGACAATAATTACAATAGGAAAATAAAAGTTAATTTTACAGTCCTGTGGAAAATCTAACACTGCTCAGTATAAAAGCTTTCTAGAATGTAAGAAGAGAAGAAACATATCTCAGAATACTACAGGAAAGAGACTCAACAAAACAGTACAGAAAAGATCAACATTAATTATTCTACTCTTATCAGGAGAATTCAACACAGTGCATTAGTAAGAGCACAACTGAAAGACTAAATATAATTTAGACTGGACAGACTATGTTATTCAGAAAGCAAATGCATGTTCTGGAGAAAAACATATCAGCTTAGATCATTCACACTTTAAACAAATATATTGGATGGACTCTCGGGTGGTAGCATTCATAGTGTCAAAAACTGCTATGCAAACTGGGGCAGGAGGCAGAGTTATTAAAGGTCATATTCAGATTTCTATCTTGTGTGCTACAATCACATTATAACAGGTAAGGCATGGCCACTAGTAACATGGTGGCAAGATGTTCTGTGGGTAACAGAAGATTTTCTTGTTCTAGATGAGCTCAGCTAGCTCCTCAGGGGGAAAAATACTTAGATTAAACTGAGAATCTGGCTAAAATCCAATAAGAAAGGTCACAGGTCCTAGGAGAAAAAAACACTACTGATATTTGCTTCATGTGTAAATGACCCTTGTCATACCACTGCCTGATACTGATTTCAGACTGGCTAAAAGAAAATTAGTTTTCAATGGGCAGGTGTAATTCAGAGACTCAAAACTAATCAAATGTTGACATCAACTGACTGCACTGCATATCATGGGAAATCCTCATCACTTTTAATATATTCTCAGTGAAATTTTCCAACACCATAAATGAAATTGAATTCAGCAAAACCAAATTCATGTCCTCTTCCTACTGACAGGTGAGCCCCAACCCACCCTTTGTTTAATCCTTCTAACACACCTGGATTCTTGAGACTCCTTGGCCTTTTCCATCCAGGGCTCTTAGTTTTGATTTATAGTTATGCAGTTTTGTCTGAGCATATAGAGACCTGAAAACAGGAAAATATCATTCAGAAAGAACCTGGAACATTTCTTGGCACAAAAATTAAAGATCCCAATACCAGGCAAAAGGAAAAACAGAAGGAAAGAGAAGATATCATGATAATGTCTCTTTTTATCTGAGGATTTCAGATTACCCTAGAGATGTGAGAGTCAGTCACAAAGTTAACACAAATCCAGAGTATTTTTCACAGCAACACAGTAGGAGAGCAAGGAAGAATGTAAAAACATATTGTGACACACTGAATCCAGATGGCTGAACTTCTCCAACAAGAGGTCTGTAAAAAGAAGTCATGAGAACAGGATCTAAACATTCCCACACCTGCAAGAAGTCCATATTGCAGAACTCAACAAATCAATGAATGTGCACTGGCAGAATGCATTTCATGAACCAAGGAGACATTTTTAAGTAAATGACAATCAAAATTATTTCATAGGAACTGTCTAATTTTGTCTAAATCGATACTTAGTTTTATATGTATCAAAACATCTTGGCCTGATATCATCCTCTCACAGGATGTTGGGCTAATCCTTAGAAGGATTCAAAGAAATTCAGGAGGAATGGCTAGCAGGGGTTCCAATTAACATCTCAATGCAGACTTTGTAGACTCAGCTTGGTCTAGGCTCCTGCTTCCTCTTTTGGCCAGCCCTCCACCCTCCTGGCTTGTCCAGAATGACCCTCCCCCTTCCAGGAACTTGTCCAGTCTGTACCCAACCAGATACTTTGACTGATTCCTCCCATAAACTGAAAAGCTAAAAATTACCCTCTAAGCACCACCAGCCCCAACAAAGATTATCTTCTTACAATGCTGCAGACTGCCTGTCTTTGGAAAATAATAAAGCCTCATTGGAAACTGCAATGGCCTACAAAACCGCCTGTAGCATGTGACCAAAGTCCATCTCTTGGTCAGGATACAAAATTTTGTAAAGCTTGCCTGAACGGTGGAACTGGATTTTTCTCTGGCGTCACTCAGGTTTAACAGAACCAACAACATACCTTCTCCTCAGCAATACCTAGGTGCAATTCTGTCTTCATTTTTCATTCAAACCTAAGGTCTAACATTAATAACTAAGCCTATAAAGATATGTTTCTGAATGCTGTATTTACATCAAAGACTGCATATACCCCAGTGTTAAATTAATAGAGAGTATAGCTTTGCTTGGTTTATGTTAATATTAACTCCTATATGATAGTGCTTTATATCGAATATTTTCTCATTCAATCAAATCTGCACTGGTTCCCCACATGACAAATATCTACAAAGCTCTCTTGGAATGCCTATTCAATTCCCTAGAGAAAGGGAAATGAAGTGGCAAATGGCAGAACAGGGGTGTTAAGAATGCATGAAGGAATTTGAATTAGAGGAGCTTTATTAAAGCTTTTTTTGCAATGACATACCTCCTGGTATACAAACTCCAGATATGGCCAAGGATCGATGAGGTTATTTCAAAAATATATTCTGGCAATGATAAAATTCATTAAAATATCACCTAGTGCACAGGATCTCAAACTTCCTGATAATGGTAAGATACCCACAAGACAATTGTGAGAGTGGCGGCAGAAAATGCACCCCTGCTCCACACCCCTGCTCAGCTCCTGCCCCTTTCCCAGTCCAACAGCCCCTCTGACCTGGCAGGTGACAAGATGAGCTTCTGAATGTCCTAGGAGGCGAGCAGAGCAATTGCAGCTTAAGGAAGTTTTCAGGTTCCGCAAATACTAGACACTAGTTTCTCACCATGACTTGCTGACCATGAGGCAGAGGATCTGCAGGGAGAATGCTGGAATGTCTGAACTTCCTGTCACTTCCACCTCCTTCTTCAGAGCCACTCCTTCTGGACTTGCCCAATACTCAGCAGCTTCCTGTAACTCTAAGCCCACCTACTTCCAGAACTTTTAATTAATTAGCTTCCCGATTCTTCATAACAATTTTTGTTGTTTTGGCTTGCTTGCTTGCTTATTATTCCTTTGTCTTTATTTTGTCTTTTTCTTAAACTCATCTAATTATGCAGGAGGCCCACCCTAGCCATCAGGAGCCTCTCCTCCACTTCTGTAGCAGGCTGCCTTCCACACAGCTTCCCAGGACCTACTCTGCACAGCTTCCACACAAGCTTGCTGCCAGACTAGAACAGAACTGGATGTAGGAAGACACTGCACCTAGATTCTGAACTCTTCAGAAACAAATAATCCTGCCTAACTTCTCACATTGTGAGTCTAGACACTGAGCTAAAAATGCACAAAATTAAGCAATCCCTCTGAATTCTGATGCTCAGAACAAATACCCAAACAAAACAAAACTAAAATAAATTGTACTTGGTACAAACCACAAACCATATATGTATCCTACAAGGATGGCAATTTATATGATATCCAAGATAAATAATTGAAAATCCAGAGTCATGATCAAAGATATCAAAGTTTGAAAACGATGTAAATCAACTCAAAGAGGACAGAAACAAAATGATCCGTGAGCAAGAAAATAATCAAAGATGTCCAAAGGAAATGAGGACAACATGGGATATGAAAATTGAGTTCAATAGGTGCTTATTTAAATTGATATTTCCTAAAAAAAGAAACCGTGCAATACTGTATCTGCATTTGCATTGTGACACAATATGGAAAAAAAACTGGTCTTTGTAGTCTGCAAAAAGAAAAGAATTCATACTGAAGACAAATCCTATAAAAGTAATCAATGCAGTAAAGCCTTTGCAAATCACTATCATCTAAATGTCATGAAAGAATTTTACTGAAGAGAAATCCTACAATTATGAGCAATGTTGTTAGCATCAGGTGCATCTGTAGACAGCTAGAAGTGACTTCACAGCCAGCTC
This sequence comes from Apodemus sylvaticus, assembly GCF_947179515.1. Classification (NCBI taxonomy): domain Eukaryota; kingdom Metazoa; phylum Chordata; class Mammalia; order Rodentia; family Muridae; genus Apodemus; species Apodemus sylvaticus. Next base: position 160,268,780 of record NC_067474.1, read on the forward strand.
CTCCATCCAGTGAGGAGACTCCTCATCTGTAGGCAACAGCACTGCTCCTGCATCTGTTGCCATGGCACCCACCATGGCACCACTTCCCTTTCATGTGCTTCACATGCCTCATGGACTGGATAAAAAAGTCTTCCCCTGTCCACAGCCCCTTCTCTTCTTACATCTCACCCCCTCTCAGAGGCTGCTTCTGACAATAAAACCTCTCCCACATGAGACCCAAAATATGTTATGTCTGGGGTTTTGCCTGCCTATTCTAACAAATATGAAGAAGGCTTTTCACAGAAATAACATCTCAGACTATATGACAGCATCCATATTGGAAGGAAATTCTGCAAATAAGCAATGTGATAAAGACTTCAAATGTTGTTGAAAATCATGAGAAAAGCCATACTGCAGAGAAATCGTGTTAATATATTCAATTCTGTAAAATGGCACTTACTGGTACCTTTATGTAAGAGTGCTAACTTTAATGTGTAATGAGACTGTTAGAAATTTTTGAATATTCCTGAAGTATTAAGGAACTGGAAAAAAAAAAACATCCTGAAGGGAATAAATGTCTATAAAGGATTTGGTAATATCTTTAGGTAACACAGTTACATCCTGTCACACAAAATTATTGATTCTTGAGACTAAGAGTCTGAAAAGTGTCAACAATCTATGCTAACATTATGATCTCACTCTTTATTTTGTTTGCACTTGCAAACTCATATGGAAAAATGCCCTAGGCATTTAATCTAAAAAGGCAACCCGTTTAGGTTTCACAACTGACTTCAATGACATGAAATAACTCATCCAAGTGTGAAGCTTTATGGGTGTGTATCAGAGCTCTTTCTGTTGTGGTGATAAAACTCAATGTCTATGGCAACTTATAAAAGTGTTTAATTTGGCTTAGTGTTGAGAGGGATATGTGGTCATCAAGAGGGTGGCATCTCAAGTCTCACATATAGCAGCTAAAACAGGAAGCTCAGAGATGACACCAAAACCTGAAGAATGCCACAGAGACTGGGACCTAGACATGGTGGATGGATGTAAAACCTCAAGTCTACTCCAAGTGATATATTGCTTCCACTAAGGCAGAATCACCTAAATCTTATCAAATGATACTACCAACCAGGAAGACTTGACTTTCTGATTTGAAACCTACATGCATGGTTTCTGTTACATGAACAAATTTATGATGAAGAAAAATTCTGTAGGTAGACTTTTAGATGCCTTAACAGAAAGTAATGAATTCACAAGGGAATGTAGGAAGGAGCTCACCCAAAAGAAAACAGTATTCATGTGACATTTTGATAAAGACTTTCAACATCATAGCTGTCTTCCATTTCCAGGGGAAAAAAAGTCTTACTTTTTCTCTTTTTCATCATGGTTTTGAAGGAAGAATATGATTTACCATGTTCACTCAAGTGTAGTGAAGGAAATCACCAATTGTTATTAGAGTTTGTGTTTTGAAATATTTGTAGTAGATATAAAACTTTAATGCATATGAGGTAAATCTATGTACAGAACTTTATTAGGCCATTGTTATATTCCTTCTGTGTACCCTGGTAATTTCCTTTTGCATTTTCATTTGGTGATCTGTAGTTTTTTTTTTCTGCAATGTGTAGAATGGATGCTGATCATCTATGTGGTCCATTGTTTCCTAAATATAAAACTGTGCATACTCATACTTTTCAAGTAAGAGTGTTTGTGAAGGGTAGTGTGTGGTTGTTCTTGGTTTTGTTTTAAAGATTTTCACAAAATCCCTAGAGGTGACACTTGTTATCCAGCCTGATGTGGATGTCAATCATTCGGCAAGGCTACATCTTTATTTTCAAGTGTGAGCCTCCTTAGTACATGTCCAATGATAGAAGTTCAACCCCTAACATTTCCTGTTCTGTCAACATATTTAACAATGTTTATATTGAAATGCTTAATAGAAGAGAATATCAAAAAACATCAAATAACTCATGTGTCAGAGATGTAATGAAGTAGAATAATGAGCAATCAACTGTGTATCTCACAATAGAGCTCAAATGTTATGAGTATGTGAGTATTTTCTGAAAATCCATGCTTCTTCATTTTGCATTCGTTATCTTTTGGCACTACTTCTTCAAATAGTAACTTCTAAGGGAATTATCTAGAGATACTGTAACAGCAATAAAATTAATTTAAATGGAAACATTTCTGGTGTGTGTGTGTGTGTGTGTGTGTGTGTGTGTGAGAGAGAGAGAGAGAGAGAGAGAGAGAGAGAGAGAGATTATTACAGTGATTTAGGCAATGATGGATATGTGTATATTGGAAGATAATTTCGTGCAGTCTACACTGGACATTTTAAAAAAGATTTATTTATTTATTTTATGTATATGAGGACACTATAGCTGTCTTCAGACACACTGGAAGAGGGCATCCCATTAGAGATGGTTGTGAACCACCTTGTGTTTGCTATGAATTGAACTTATGACCTCTGGAAGAGCTTTCAGTGTTCTTAACTGCTGAGCCATTTCCCTAGTCCCTAGACATATTTTTATATATTGATCAAGGTCAGGTTTCTAGCTTTGTACCCTACAGACATTTCACACTGAACATTCTCAGATATTCCAAAAAGTTTAGGCAGCCTATCAATAAAATAACATCTTCTTTCTCATTGTAAAAATATTATCATTTCAAGATGGACTAAAAAACCAATTTGAATAATAAATCTTATTTGCAAATGAAAAGTATATACTGTTATGTTTTCTAATGTGATTGTTTATATTAATAGTAAACAGTTGTCCCATTTTCAGAAAAAAATGAATTCCAGAGAATTCTGGCTAGAGTCGGTTGATGCTGAGCCTGGTGACCTCAGTTCAGTGTCTGTGAGACCCATATTAATCCTACAAACCTTTCTCTTATATTGATACTTGAACTGTGGCATGTGCATAGTCACAGTCCAGCACATCCAAAAAAATTTTTTGAACCCAAATAAGGTCAAATTATATCAACTGCAACAAAGCACACCATGGGTTTCATCTCTAGAACTCACACAGTGTAGGCAAACAACAGACAACAATGAGCATTTCTCTCACTGCCACATATACAGCATGGCCCAGGAGCATAAACAAACAGTTCAAACATTTGTAATTTTTTTTGTTTTTTTAATTATTTTATTTATTTTCTATGTATACATTGTTCTGCCTGGAGGAATGCCTGCATGGACAGAAGAGGGCAGCACATCTCAGTACCGATGTTTAAGAGCCTTTATGAGGAACTGCTTATCTTAGCTTCTATTAGAGACTACTTGCTTCTGTGAAGACCCAACTTCAGCTGCCTGATGGGAAAAAGTGGTCAGTCCTTCTGATACTCATGGACACTGGCAGCTCAAGTCATTTCTCCCGCATTTGGATTGAAGAGCAAATTAAGGGTAAAGTTATGTGACTCTGGGTCTCTATATGTTGATTCTGATTTTTGCCAGAAAATCAACACAACAATGTAATCCTTTATTAAATATTAAATACAGACAAGTGATGGACCTTCATCAGCAAAATGCCTCCAGAATTTTCCAGCTGGAAGGGGCCAGACACACTTTCCAAGGGTTTATATAAAAAATTAATTAGGTCATGATGTGTTCCCATTAGGCCTGCTTATTTCCACAGAACTACAAATCCCAACATTCCAGGGACTAACCTGGTTCCTGCGGCTGTTAGCCTTACAAGTTAATTTTGGGAATTATATACACAACAACTCCACCTTAATTTCAGGAGGAAGAAGGAGAAATGCCTACTGAGTGCTGTGAGGGGAGCTCAGGAAAGCTCAGAAGTAACAACCAACATGTTGAGCACAGGGCCACTGCCCACAATAGGGAAGAGCAGGCAGCTTGAGACCTGGACATGGTGTGGGTCCTCCCTGGGTCTAGGTGGTAATTAGAAGACAGATGTGTTCTCTAATGATTTCCCAATGAGGTTTTGTTTTGTTTTGTTTGTTTGTTTGTTTTACATCTGGTCATTCCCTGGAATTGATGGTGAGCTCTGCAGGGCTGCATATGCACAGGGCATTTGGAGCAGGTGGTTTTGTAGAAAATGCCTTGGTAGGAGGCAAAATTTAGAGAGCAAGACCCCTAGTTTCTCTTACTATCTTCTACAAGTTCTATTTTGTTTTGTTTCCTTTCCCCCCCCCCACCCCCCCAGACAGGGTTTCTCTGTATAGCCCTAGCTGTCCTGGAACTCACTTTGTAGACCAAGCTGGCCTCAAACTCAGAAATCCACCTGCCTCTGCCTCCCAAGTGCTGAAATTAAAAATGTGCACCACCACCACCAGGCTATCTTGTACAAGTTCTCCTCTTAGCATTTAACATTTAGGAGTAAAATCCCTTTGTAGTTAACTTGGTGCAGGTTGTAAAAGGTATCTATTGCTTTGGGTAACACTCAAATAATAAGTGTGAGATTCAGGAGTACAATAGATAGTAAAGGATTTAAAGATACTTAGATAATAGTGAAACTAAATAGAAAGTAGTAGAGGAAGGAGCACCTCTACAAGATAAGTACTATGCTAATCAGGCCTGCAAGAGATTACAATGGTGAAAAGCACATTATTTACGAGAATTGTCCCAAATTTTGACTCCAATACACAACAAATGAGACAGCCCTGATTTACATCCAATCACTAGGCCATTACCATATCAAAGACCAGGCCTCTAAAGAGCTACTCAAGCAGTACAGGGCAATTCCCAACATTAGGCCTGCTGTGCCATAATGGTTCAATTTTCTTCTTGAGAAAATCAGTCAGCCACAAGAACAAAAGTACACTTTTATCAACTCTTTCCAAAAAAAAAAAAAAAAAAAAAAAAAAAAATCACCCTACTGTTGAGAGCTAGCCTGATCAAACAAGGCTTTACATGGGGCCATCACATTTGGAGAATATCATAGCTCATTCTTAACCCAGGAACATGCTTGGCAGAGCCAGTAACAGGCTGAGGCCTAGGCCTTGGGGACACTCACTAAGGACCCAAAGTATTGACAATAAAATAAAGTTCTGTTACAGAATATTTGATCATATAAGGAAACCAGAGATTGTGTTCTAGTGTGGTTCAGCCCTTAGCACATGCCTTCAATTCTACTGCCCAAATTGTAGATTTGCCCTTCGTATACAAGGAATGCCAAGTTAGTTTGTAAAAGGAAGCATCCATGCTTGAAAGTGATGTTTAATTTAGTGGCATATAAAGTGAGAATCAGAGAGAGATTTTAAAGAATTGGATATGGTCAACTCTGCTAAAAAGATACAGGAAAGGAAAGTTACTTCATAAAGTACAGTGCAGAGAAAGGGCCAAGTTCCCAGGAGAAGTTTACATAGACAGGTTGAAGTGAGGACGAGCTAGACACAGGTGAAGACAGAACAAGCCAGAGAATGATAAGGAGATAGAAGATTGCAACTTATTGCTAGAGTTAGTATGAGGCCAAGCAGAGCAATGGAAGAGAAGCTGATAGAAGCCAGATTGAATGCCATCATGGAGAGAAGTTTGAGCCTGAACAGCTGAGTTGAATCAGTCAGGTAGAATAACCTGCTGTTTTAGGGCAATGGTGTCAGTAAGAAATGAATCTAGCAATATCTGTACTATGTAAATATTTCATCTGCCTAAGTGTCTAGACTTGCAGTCTCCAGTACATATTTAAAATGTTCAAAGCAAAACCTGGATCCTGGCCCTAACAGAGATTTAAGGGGGACAGCACATGTTGAATAAAAAAATTATGCTAGGCTGACCACTTTGATAATTGGCCTGGGATGAAGTCAGTAAAGCATTTTTTTATTTACACTTGTGTGTGAATTGATTTCTCTCTGTGAAAGCATATTAATTCTAGGACAGCTCCATCTTCAGCCTTTTACAAGAAGAAACATTCACAAAAAATGTTTCTAATACAAATTGTGGGAGCATCCAAGAAGCCTCTCACACTCAAGCTCTATAGGACTGTGTATCGGTTTCCCTCCAACCCCCAACTCCTACAGCTCCATGTTTCCATTCATTCTTCTACCTCTCTGGACTCTCTTCTCTGCCACCCATAACTGATCCTGCTCTCCTTTTCCCTGCTCCTCCTGCCTTCCATCTTGGTCCCTCCCTCCCTTTGCCTCTATTGATAACTTAGTCACTGAAGAAATAAAAGTAGTTCAATTTTTTTTAAAATAACTTTTTTAGATTATAATTAAATCATTTTAATCCTTTCTATCTTTCTTTCTTTCTTTCTTTCTTTCCTTTTTTCTTACTTTTAGTAATCATCCCATTTGTTTACATCTCCAATGATATCCTACTTCGCAGTTACCCGCTTCACCAAAGTCTCATCCCATGATATCCCACTTCCCAGTTACCCCTCCACCAACCCCCATCCCACATCAACCCTCTCCACTCCTCTTTGCATGTATGTGAGTGTTCCCCTTCCCACTCACACTCTCCCACCCCACCGCTCCAGCATTCCCTCTCTGCTGGGTCATCAAACCTCCATGGAACCAAGTCCCCCCCTTGCTGTCAGATCCTCTGCTACATATATATCTGGAGCAATGGATCCCTCCAGGTACACTTTTTGGTTGGTAGTCTAGACTCTGGGAGAACTGGGTCATCAGGCCAGCCTATGTTGTTCATCCATTGTGGATCCAATCCCTCTCTGCCCCTCCAGTCCTTCCTCTAACTCCCTCACCAGGTTCCCTGAGCTCAATCTGATGGTTGGCTCCAAGAGTACACCTCTTCATTGGTCAGTTTCTGGCTGGACCTACCAAGGAAACACCACACTAGGTTCCTGTCAGCAAGTGCCTCTTGACCAAGGCAAGAGTGTTGGGTTTGTGTTCTGTAGACATGATGGATCCTCAGGTGTGGCAGTCCCAGGTTGGCTCAATCCTCTCTACTGTTAAATCTTAAACCCTGAGACAAAGGGCCAAGTTGCCACATTCTCCCAACATCCTCTATCTCTACCTGTTATAGGATATTGATGTCCTTCACAGACCTGTAGCCCAGGAGTTGGGAAAATGTCCTCCCAGCAGACTTTCCTCATGTGGTGCAACCATTTTGTCTACCTGGTCTTTTTTATTGATCATTTAATCTCCTAGACTCTTGGACTGATTCTACCTCCCTGTCCTCATGAAGCTCAAGGTCATGGCCATGGTGGACTGTCCCTGTGTTTGTCTATACTCTATCTTTTATCGATAAAAAACATTCCACTTCACCATACTTAAGAGGAACCATATCATTTCCTTTTTACTTCATTATTTCATTCACCTCCCATTACTTGCACAGTGCTGTCAGCTTCATGGCCACTTTTTGCTTTAGTTGTTCTTACCATTTGACATTGACTGAAGGTTGCCTGCAGGACTTCCCAGTTATGACGTAGAGATTGCTACAGTAGGTATTGAGTGTGTAATAGCATGTGCACACTAAGGATATGCTTTAGAAGAGGAATCTGAAGTGCCCTGGGAAAATAGAAAATTCTCCTAAAATACACATTTCCCTTGAGCTCTGTCTACCTCTAGGTTGGTAGAACAGAACTAGGAATACCCGAGCTGTCTAAATCATTTGATCTCTCATTCTCCCAATTAGAGGAACTGTTGCTGTCCTATGGCCCAACTTCATGAAGCTAATGAGTGACTCTGGGCAGGACTAGCAATGAGGAGCAGTACCCAGTGTGAGGTTGCTTCAATATTCTTTCTAGAAAAACTCTGATACAGCTGTAGAAAACCTGGAGGAAGTCTTCAAGACATGCCATGATGACTTTGGGAGCCAATGTTCACAGGCAAGAAGAAGCAGGCCTGCTGAGCGATGAGAATCTGATCTGTTGGGACTGAGACCAACTATGGATAGATTGTGAACCAGTTGGTCCATTTTGCTTTTTAGACTCCATTTTAGGCTTTTGTCCTCAGAGTGACTCACCATCTCCTTGAGTTCCACAAAAAACCATGAGATATTCCTGGCAGTTGGAAAATGGACATAATAGCTGGGGCCAACTGAAAATTATGGGATGGGCTCAGGAAACATGAGGCTTTGCAGAGTCGTGATGTTCCTTTTGAATGGGTGGTCCCTCCTTTTCCTTAGACCAGGTAGCATAAACCAATAAGCTTAAAGGTCAACATTCCTTTACCCTCTTATGCAACCATGTAATGGGAAGGCTTGGAAATCCCCCACTAATGTGTTGTTGTTGTTTTTTTCCCCATTATAAACCCCATTACCCTAGACCTCAGTTCCACTCTCCTATCCTGTTGCATCAGGAAGGGTTGTGGCCCAAGCTCGAGCTTGAATAAAAAGTCTCCTGTGCTTGCAGCAGCGTTGTGGTACTGGTATCTGGTGGTGTCTTTGGGGGCGTCCCATGATCTGGGCACAGTTGCATGTTGAGCCTTTTATAAAACTGTTTCTGAGACAAGCTGTCTTGACTCAGATCACCTTGATGCCAGTCTGTTGTTCCCCAAGGCAATAACTTTGTTTTTCTCATGATTAAACTTCCCAGTTTCTTTAGTTATAGGGCGATATGACAACAGAGTTTTAATACTGCACATTTGAATTATGTAGTTTTTGCTTGCAGCTCTGACCAAGACCGTTAGGAGTAGTGGTAAGAAAGCACAGAATCAAAGACACAGACTCTGGTGTCAAGCAAGTGGCAAAAGCAGACTCATATATTGCAGTAACTGGGCAAACCTTTATACAGATCCCCAGCATCTCATTGGTTCTCAAGTAGCCAGATGTGGGACTGTCTGTTTTTCATTTGCTTGCTCCATTGCATGGTTCACCATCAGGGGTCTTTAGCTTGCTAGCATATACTTGGTTGGCTCAGGGTGGAAGGTTGAGGCAGGGTCTGCTTGGCTACATTCTTCCTATGTTTGCACTCTTTTGTTTAATTTTGATAGCAGGAGTCAAACTACTTTGCTCTGGCCCCACCTCAGGTGGCCTCCCATATAACTGACCATGTCTGTCTTACATTGACCTGCCAAGCATGTTCTTACTCTTCATTGACTACCAGCCCTGAACAGACAGCTGTCCCAGAAGGCATATGAGAGTGTAAGAAGGGAGGCTAAAGAGAACACTAAAAATTTTCTATGAGACAAGTTCTAATCATCTTTCTGGGCAGGCCATAAGTGGTTGAAGCACAGATGTGTTGATAGAGCATTGCCAAGAGATGTGCTGTATAAGACACTTAAGCAGCATAATTATTATTGCTATTATTGCTATCATCGTCATCATCATCATCATTATTATACATATAATTATAGCATGAGATACTATCTAGGAAGAGCTAAAAAACCTTTATATGTTGTTCTAAACCTTTATCATGAACACCATATCAACAGCAAGAACAGGTACCCTTGTCTCATTGAGCTAGGATATATACTTTCTCCGAGTAGGAACAAATAGTTTAAAAGTACATTGGCTCAGGTTCCCTTAGGATAATGGAACACTTTGCTCATGAGTCTGAGAGATATTTTGCACTTGATAGGGTGTAAGGAAAATAGCATGAATACAGGGATCACAGGCAAGTAGAGACTTATCTCTAACAAGTGCCACCTCCTCAGCCAAAAGGCCTAAGGGAGAGGAGACTTCATCTCTCTCTTCCTTTTCCCTGGCTGGCTGAATGTCCCATATCGGCATCCATCCAGGTGTTGTGGATTCCTGTGAAAAACACAATCATATCCTTGCCCCTGTGTCAGCAAGGGGGCAGGTGCCTGCCATTATGATATTAGGGGATCTTGCTACTATACCAATGAAAAATGGGCATTCCTGGGTAGGAAAGCCCAATGTTTATAGGCAGGGCTTAATCCCTGATCATCAAAGCTGAGAAAGTTTAGGTGAATCAAGGACTCTACAGGGTCAGGTGAGGGTCACATTTGGATTCAGGAGAAGGAGGCCCTGTGTGGCCAGCAGTCCTTAGAATTGGGGATGATCTCCCTTTTAAGCCTTTGCTTGAGCCCTGTGTGTCTCAGGAGGCAGCTTCAAGGCAGGGGATTATTGGAGCCCAACCAGAGAAGGCTGCATATATGACAGAGGCTTGTAAGTGTGGGAGAGGTAGGGCAGTAGTGTCTCTGGCACAATGTTCATGCTATGAGTACTTGGGAGCAGGGAGGCTTACACTTAGCACCAGGCATTCAGACTCCTCCTCATCACCATCAGAGGAGCCAAGGCCAAGAGGCCTGAAGGAGCAGCAGTTATGGACATGTTCACACTCCCCTGTACCTGACAATATTTATTGTGAGTGGTAGTAATGTCCTCTGGAGAAAAAGATTTTAGACTGCTGATAATGTCAAGCCAAATCAGAACAAAAGTGGTAGGGGGAACTATTGCAGAATTCACCATGAATTTGGGGGCCTGAAAGACAACCTTTATCCATATATCAGGTTCCCAAATATTCTCAGAGAGATGCATGGGGCTGGAACTGCTACCTCATTCCAGAATGTTTCCAGATCTGAGAACATGACATTTATGGCCCTGTGGACAAGAAGGAACCTAAGGAATACTATCTGGGGCTTCATGCAGTGGGAGGGGAGGCAACTGAATGCAAATTGAGACACAGATTTAAATTAACAAGTATGGGGAAAATTGAAGAAGGAGGAAAGTATGTGTTGGACTCTGGTGTCTTATGCTTAGTGGTGGACTTCTGTGGTTGTTAGGCCACTGCTGTATGACCACATGGTGGCTCCAGTGGAGGAAGGTCATGGATCAGGGGATGGCATTCCTAGGTTCTACATCCTGAATGGTAGGTCCTTACATAGGAATGGATCGTGTACTCTGGTGATTTCATGTGAACCTTCTCCCCATCTCAATTGTGCACATAAAGGCTACAGCCACTGATTAGACAGTGGAAGGGAAAGGTGGGTCTGGAGCATTTAGAGAGAAAGAAGAGAGGAAGGAGGAGTGGCAGGCAAGGAGGCAGAAAAGACAGAGGAAGGGAAAAGAAAGGAGGTGGAAGGAAGATGGAGAAGAACCACATGGCCTGGAGAAGCTGCAAGTAGTAAGGGATCTGATAGCTGGGGAACAGAGTAGTGTAGTGGTAAATCTGCACGATCAAGGCATGCAGCTTATAAATATTGTAACTGAGTTGTGTGTTCTGTGCACAGGATTCTTGTGGTTGGAGATTTACTCCAACAAACTTGTCAACAACATATTGTTTAGAACCCTTCTAACCTGAGTTAAAAGTCCACTGCCCATAAACCATTACCAAATACACAGCTGGGGCAGTAATATAAGTCCACAGCAGCCTGTGTATGGAAAACTGACTGGGTCTGAAGAGCCCACAGAGAGTTGTAGATAAGCTCCCCCGCTAGCCTCAGGCAGGCAGGTAGAGCCAGGGGCAGCACCCCAGCTTGAATCTGGACTTGGCAAGCACCATGGAGGATTCCCAAGGATGGACAGGGGTCCCTGGAGCACAAACTGCATGGAAGGTAGTTTTCTGGTAGACACAGTGAGCTGATGGGGCATCTAAGCCTGAAAGAGCATTTCTTTGCTCACTCCCTGTAACACCCTGGTCTACACAGGACTTGGAACAGTCAGAACTGCTCTCCTGACTGCTTGTACTGCAGGCTGCCTGACATCAGCACAGAATAACATGCTCCTAGCTGCAACCCAAACAAAAGACAGAGAGCTGGTTCAGAAGCACAGAAGTTACTGGCCTTTATACACTCAGCCCCTTCTTGTTTAAAAAACAATCTATACAATTCCAAAAACTGGACTGAGTGTGGGGACCGCAATAGGGAAGTTAGGGAAAGGACTTTAGGAGCTGAAGGGGTTTGCAACTTCATAGGAAGAACAAAAATATCAACCAAACAGAACCCCCAAGGGTTGAAGGGACTAAACCACCAACCAAAGAGTATAGAGAGGGATCTCATGGCTCCAGTTGGTATGGAGCAGAGGATTGCCTTATCTGGCATAACTAAGAGGGGAGCCCCTTAATGCTGTGGAAGCTTGATGACCCAGGATAGGGGAACACTATGGCATTTAAACAGAAGTGGGTAGGCAGGTGGAGAAGCACACTCATGGAGGTAAGAGATGGGGGGGGGGGAGGATAGTGGACTTGTGGAGGGGAAATTTGGAAAGGGGATAACGTAACTGAATAAAATAAAATAACCAAAATAAATAAATAAATAAATAAATAAATAAATAAATAAATAAAATAAAATAAAATAAAAAAAGAGGAATGCAGTGTCCTGACTCGAACAGTAGAGGGAGACAAAGGTACATACATACGTGTGTGTGTGTGTGTGTGTGTGTGTGTGTGTGTGTGTGTGTGTGTGTATGAAACACAAATACAATAAGTACAATAAATATCTTTTGGGGTTTATGGAATGATATTTTGAAAGGTTCGACAGTGATGGATTTAAAGGAAATACATATCTTGCTATTTAGTGCTACTGCAATAACCTCTTGGTTTACTATGTATTCTCAAAAAACAGGACCCTATATAAAAATTATGTGCCTTAGAAAAGAAATTAGAGGAAGAACTAGAGAAGTTCATAGATGAGACTGAGCAACTCTAGACCAAACTAGAGGTTCATTTACTAAAACTAGTAAATCAAACTGAGGTAGATGCTTCAGTAAAATACTACAATATATAAAGGACCTAAAATTATGGAAGCAAGGCCTAGAACAGAAGATACAGGAATTTATAGAGCAGTATAAAAAATAGAGAAAGTTAAGACTTCTTAACATGGCCTAGAGGAAACACTAGAATTGAAGACTCAGGATATTATAGTTCAGAATAAGAAACAGAACAGAACAAAAGATACAGTAATTCACAGATCAAACTAAGAAGCAAAAAGAAAATAATGAGGATTGGACGCACGACTTAGAGAATAACCTTTTAAAATTAATCAATCAAAATGAAACAGACAGCAGAATATCAGATTTACAATATTAAGAAAAATTTAAAATGTGGTTGCTGAACCTTGAACAAAGAATACAGAAACTCAGAATGAGGAGAAGGGACGAAAGGAGAGATAAGAAGCACAGACACAGACCTTAAGGGAGGAATTTAAAATTTGAATTAAGAAAAATACTTAGGTAGACACAAAAGATAAAGGAAGCCAATCAAAGGTTATTAGAAATCAAACTTACAAATGTCAGGTTAGTACAAAACAAAAACATCTAGACTATGATCATCAACAGGTTATCAGTAATTAAAATGGCAGTCCATGGATGTGTTAGACCAGACAAAATTTAAGGAAAGTGTCAGTAATTTTGGAATGCATTTGCCATTTTTAAAAACAAATCCTTACTTTTTGGGCTATTAATAATACTATAATCCCCCAAGACTGGAAGGATGTGGTAAAAGCAATACTAGAGCCTGCATCACATTTACAATGTTTCTCATAGTGGAGAGAAGAGGTGAAACCTAGAAATCCATTTTCTTCTGTGTACTACCTAGCACAGCAAGGCATACTCCTTTAGGGTAGATGAAACTCTGGAGTGTTTTTTCAGGACTGAGATTGGATTGGCTTTCCAGGTTCTCCTTGTGGGATTGGGGACACCTATAATTGGGTGTTCAGCATCCTCTGAGTTAACGAGGTAAGAGAGGAAATAAGTCACTGGGAAGATTAAGCTAGGCATAGTCATCCACACCTATAAATAAGTATGGAATCAGAGGTGACTGGATATCTGTAAACTTAAGGCAGGTCTGGACTACATAGAAGTCTAAGCACAACCTCCCTTTAGTGCTTCAGAATTGAGGTTGAAGATATGTGATATAACCTGGTTTATGTATTTATTTCTTTATATATTTAGAGACAGATTCTCACTCTGGTTTCTTATGTGATCTGGAACTCTCTATTGATATCAGGTTGAACTTGAACTCACAGCAATTTACTCTACCTCCCCAGAGCTGAATGAGGATGGACAACACAATGCCTGCCTACTTCTGATAGGATTTTTCAAGCAGCCCTGGTCAACTTCAGTCTCAGGATCTCTCAGGGGTCAATCATGAACTTCTTCTGATCCTGCTGCCTCACTTTCCTAAGTGCTAGGTTTATAATCTTACGATGTCACATGGGGTTTTATGCAATGCAAGAGATTGAGCTCACGGCTTGCTACAGTCTACATAAGTATTACAGAGAACTCTTTCCACAGTCTGGACCCTAAAGCTGCATCATTTTCTCTTTTACATGTATGGATGCCTCCAATTACACAGTGATTTTGTGAAAGAAATTAAGTCTCTGTATGCTTTATATTTAATCAGAGTCTCACAGGGACAGGAATCAGATGAGCCTAGGAAATTCTGACCCACTACCTGAGACTATAAAATGGTGCACTCCACACATAGTGGCCCAGAGGTCTTGTCTGGTCATTTGGAAATGAGGCTGGGAGCCTTCCAGCCTGCAGTGTTTGAAAGACACAGAGCAGTGGTCTATGGCTTTAAAGACTGATGGTCTCCAGATTTTCTAACTCTCTTGTTAGAGTTATTTACTGAATGCTGATGATAACTACTAAAACATCCTAAAAACTTTTTTTTTCATTCTTAGGTTTGAAAGGTACTAGCTTAGACGATTAACACCTGTAGCCTAACCATAGTGGAACAAGCAATTTAGCCCTCCTCCACACAAGCATGTTCTACCAATCTTCATGTTTTCACTGAAATTCGGTGCACAACTGAAATGCAGGTTTTCTTATGATAAGATTATAAACAACTTGTTTCAGTGGGAATGAACCATTTTTGTAAAATAGAAAAAGCAGTGCTGGATATGTAATTTAAGGGGAAAAGCAGTGTTTAAAAGCATCCAGAATTAGAATAAAAATAAATTTTAAAATTAGAATAGTGGAAATTATTAAATATTTCCTGAGAAATATAACAGAAGATATCAATGGAAAGACAATGAGACATTTTACAAGCTTGTGCAGACATTAAACAAATTTTATCAAAGTCATTCTGGAAATGGAAAAATGGACAAAAAGTGAGTAGTGCTTGAAGAATCCTCCACGTCTTTCGGTCAAAAAATATCTAGAAACATGAAATTTCCTAATGTTTGCCTGTACTACAATTATGACAAAAATCATTTATAACTGTAATAAGGGCACAACGAAATAAAAAAAAAAGAATGGTGACATCAACACTGATATTCCCAGTTCAGTAAATTGTAACTTCCCTAATATTAATTCTTACACAAAAAACTTGCTTTCCTATGTTAAAAAGCCCCAAGGAGTAGGAGAAAATTTCTGATACAGATGAGGAAAGGGAAATATTGAAGGGCAAATGTGTTCTCAACTTTGATAGAGATGTGTCTAAAATTTTGAACTGCTGCTCTTCCATAGACAATCTATAGAATGATGTACTGTAATGTTCTTATTTATGAAGGCTCTCACCTTCATAAATTTTCTGTGTTTTTTTTTTTCTGAGAATTTACCAGCAAAGGAAAGAATTACTACCAGTACTACTTTAGAAAATTCTTGTGTGCAATTGGGATTGTATAAAATCTTTTAAGGTCCTCTATTATGAAATTTGATTCCTAGAAACCTCATGGTAGTACACAATGGATTTTTAAACCCAGTTCTTTAAACACCAATGATTTCTGCTGAACACTACTTGCAGAAAGAATACATAGCACATATGCATAATTTCAGGCAAATATAACCACCATACATTATACAAAAAGATGTTAACTGTAACAAAATATACTTTCTAAAATAGTCATAGACTTCCTTGTGTTTATATCTATCTGAGAATGCATGACATAATCACCCTAAAAGCAGCAAACATTTACAGAATATAACATATACATTTGATGTCTAGATACAGTAATGTACCTTTATAAAGTTAGCATTGACATCAAAGAGAATCAGAGTGTCAAACAGCAGATGCTCAAGTTATGATGAGGAAAAAATATAGTTTCAATTCTACAGTGTCTAACTACCTCAAATATGAATGCTAATTCAATCCCGTGTGAAACTGGGTCTCACATGACTATATTGTAACATATCTATGTGATATTCTAAGGCCTAGGTAAAAAGCTACAAACTTTCTATAACAAACAGATAAAATATAAAATGCAGAATTAATGGACAGACTGCAACATCAGGACAAACACTAGACATTCCAAATGACATATAGAATCAAATACTTAGGGAAATTATTTTATGAAGTATATCACAACCAAGAAGTAGAAAAATCACTATTATAGAGCATTAAATTATTTGAAATTACATAAAAGCCGGCACAAGCAATACACATAATAAAATTTTATAAATTCCATATGGTCTTTCACAAATGAATGCTGAGTTATGTATTTCTAAAGAAATGGCATATGGCAAAATGCATTTTGATGAAGAAAAATACTTTTCTTTGATCAAGCCATGTTTTAAATTGCAGGATAATAATGATAATGCTTCATAAATATGGAATACATTATTCCTCAAGGGATTGACTTTATTGAAAATTTAAATCATGTAATTTAATTTTATTTTATTTGGAACATGACCTCATTTGTGCATCAGAATGGTAGCTTGCATAGATACGTTTTACCTATAATTCTTCCTTTGTTTTTGAAAAACTACACAAGTTATGTATTATGTATATTACAAATAAGCATCAAAAATATAAACCTAAGGTGGAAAAAATGTCTAAGAGGTAAATGCACTTGCTGTGACTTCAGTCTCATGTGTTTGGTGCTGAGCCCAGGAATCTAGGGGCATAATGTATCATTCAGTGTATATAAAAACATGCAGATGAACATGTACATACTTAAAGAAAAAGCTCAAGTCCAAGAGGATCAAGAATCTGCACATAAAACTAGATACACTGAACCTTATAGAGGAGAAAGTGGGGACGAATCTTGAACACATGGGCACAGGGGAAAAGTTCCTGAACAGAACACCAATGGCTTATGCTCTAAGATCAAGAATCAACAAATGGTACCTCATAAAACTGCAAAGCTTCTATAAGGCAAAGGACACAGTCAATAGGACAAAACAGCAACCAACAACTTGGGAAAAGATCCTTACTAACCCTACATCCAATAGAGGGCTAATATCCAATGTAGACAAAGAACTCAAGAAGTTAGTCTCCAGAGAGTCAAACAAACCTATTAAAAATGGGGTACAGGGGTAAACAGGGAATTGTCAACTGAGGAAACTTGAATGGTCTTAAAGCACCTAAAGAAATGCTCAGTATCCTTACTTATGAGGGAAATGCAAATCAAAACAACATTGAAATTCCACTTTATACCAGTCAGAATGGCTAAGATGAAAAACTCAGGGGACAACAGATGTTGGAGAGGATGTGGGGAAAAAGGAACACTTCTCCATTGTTGGTAGGATTGCAGGCTGGTAAAACCATTCTGGAAATCAGTTTGTCACTACTAAGGACAAAAAGAAGTGTATACCAAAAGGAGCATGCAATGGTTGTCTCCAGAGGGGCCCTGCCAGAGACTTACAAATACAGAGGCAGATGTTAGCAACCAACTATTGGACTGGACATGGGGTCCCAAATGGAAGAGCTGGAGGGTGGTCCAGAAGAGCTGAAGGGACTTACAGCCCCATGTGAAGAACAATGATTTTGGCCACCCAGTCACCCCAAGACTCCAAGGGACTGAACCATCAACCAAGGGGCACACAATGTTCCAGTCAAAACTGGGGCAGAGGAAGGCCTGGTTGGGTATCAGTGGGAGGAATGGTCCTTGATCAGGTAAAGGTTTAACAGAGACTCCAACAAAGAGAAACTGAGGCCGGGAGGTGGGAGTGTGTCAGGTGCAGGGGCATATATGTGGAGGCAGGGGGAGGTAGGAGGGGTTAGAGGTCTTTGGGAAGGGGGGAAATTGGGAAAGCTTTTACCATGGCAATGTAAATGAAGGTGATATTCAATAAAAATGGAAAAATAATAAAAACATGCAGATGAACAGTTACATACTTAAAGAAAAAGTATTTTTTAAAAAATACAAATATCATCATAACCCTCCAGTTTTTCCCTATGTAACACATGATCTCAGGTAAGAGAAAACATAGAATAGATGAACCATTCTTCCATCTAAAGAAAAGAAGAAAATAAAATTGGAAAAAATTCCATTAAAATGGTACCAATAAACAAGATGGAGTAGCCATTCTAATATCAAATAAAATTTACTTTCAACCAAAAGTTATCAAAAAGATGAGGAAGGACAATACTTCATACTCACCAAAGGAAAAATCTACCAAGATTAACTCTTAATTTTGAACATGAATACTCTAAGTGCAAGGGCACTCAGAATTCTAAAAGGAACATTGCTAAAGCTGAAACTGTGCACTAAACCTCAAACAATAATAGGAGGAGACTTCAACACCCCACTCTCGCCAATGGACAGATCATGGAAACAAACGAGAGACACAGTGAAACAAACAGAAGTTATGCATCAAATGTATTTAACCAATTACTATAGAACATTTCATCCTATAAAAAAAAAAATACATTCTTCTCAGCACCTCATGGTACCTTCTCCAAAACTGACCATATAGTTAGTCACAAAACAAGCCTCAAATAATATAAGATTGAAACAAATCCTAAAGCATCCTATCATAACACCATGGACAAAGGTTGGTCTTCAAGAAAAACGAAAACAACAGCAAGCCAACATACACATGAAAGCTGAACAACTCTCGACTCAATTAAAAATTATTCAGGGAAAAATAAAGAAAGAAATTAAAGTCTTTTTAGAATTTAACAAAAGTGAAGGAACAACATATCAAAACTTATAGGACATGAGGAAAGCATTGCTAAGAGGAAAACTCACAACTCTGAGTGCCTCCATAAAGAAACTGGAGAGATCATATACTACCAGTTTAACCACATATCTGAAAGCTCTAGAATAAAAAGAAGCAAACACACCCAAGAGGAATAGAAGGCAAGAAATAATCAAACACAGGGATGAAATCAACCAAGAAGAACCAAAGAGAACTATACAAAGAATCAACAAAGTCAGGAACTGGTTCTTTGAGAAATCAACAATATGGATAAACCTTTAGCCAGACTAACCAGAGGGCACAGAGATAGCATCCAAGTAAAAAAAAAAAATAAACAAACTAAAAAAATACAAATGAAAATGAAAAGGGAGACATAACAACAGAAATTGAAGGAATTAAAAAAATCATGAGATTGTACAACAAAAGCTTATTCTTAACAAAACTGGAAAATCTAGATGAAATGAATAACTTTCTAGATAGATACCAGGCACCAAAATTAGATCAGGTTCAGAACAATCTAAATAGTCCCATTAGGCCTAAGGAAGTAGAAGCAGTAATTAAAAGCCTTCCAACCAAAAAGAGCCAAAGACCAGATGTTTTTAGTGTAGAATTTTTTCAGTCCTTCAAAGAAGAACTAATACCAATAATTTTCAAATTATTTCACAAAAGAGAATCAGAAGGAACACACTACCAAATTTGTTCTGTGAAGACACAGTTACGCTGATACCTAAATCACACAAGGACCCAACAAAGATAGAGAACTTCAAACCTATTGCCCTTAATGATATACATGCAAAAATACTCAATAAAATTCTAGCAAACCAAATACAAGAACACATCACAACAATTATTCACTGTGATCAAATAGGCTTCATCGTAGGAATGAAGGGGTGGTTCAATATATAGATGTCCATCAACAAAATACACTATATCAACAAACTCAAAGGAAAAATGTGATCATATCATTAGATGATAAAAAAGCCTTCAACAAAATACAACACCCCTTGATGTGAATAAATATTCAAAAGACCAGGAATTCAAGACCAGCAACAAAACATAATAAAAGCAAAATATAGCAAACCGATCGCCAACAGCAAAGTAAATGGAGAGAAACTTGAAGCAATCCCACTAAAATCAGCAACTAGGCAAGGCTGCTCACTCTCTCCCTATCTATTCAACATAGTACTCCAAGTTCAAGCCAGAGTAAGGAGGTAAAGGGATACACATTTTGGTAGAAGGTAGAATTCAAGATATCACTATTTGCAGACAGTATGATAGTAAATGTAACCGACCCAAAATTTCACCAGAGGACCCATGAAGCTGGTAAATAATGACAAATTAGCTTGATATAAAATTGACTCACACAAATCAGTAGCCTTCCTCTATTCAAAGGATAAATAAGTGGAGAAAGAAATTAGAAAAATAATACACTTCACAATAGTCGCTCTAATCAAGCAAGCATAAGATTTATTTGACAAAAACTTAAAGTCTCTGAAGAAATAATACAGATAAGACCTCAGAAGATGGAAAGATTCCCTATGCTCATGGATCAACAGGATTATATAAGGAAAAATGGCCATTTCACCCAAATCAATCCTCAGAATCAATGCAATACCCATCAAAACTCCAAGTTAATTCTTCAGAGTGTTAGAACAATTCCCAAGTTGATCTGGAATGGAAAAAAATAGGGTAGCAAAAACTAATCTCAACAATAAGAGAAGTTCAGGGGGGAAATCACCATCCCTGACTTCAAGCTCTACTACAAAACAATAATGATAAAAAAACTACATGGTATTTGTACAGAGACAGGCAGGTAGAACAATGGATTGAAGATCCAGAAACAAACCTACACACCAAAAGAAAAAGGGAACTTCTTCTATATTGAGAATTTACCACAGAATACTACATTGGGAAGTATCTCTCTTGAGACAAACCTATTTCAGGTGTAAACACATACATGATCATTTTTTTGACATAAAATGCCAAAAATAGAATACTGACATCTAAATCTGCTCACAAACACATCAATGTTATAGCAAAAGAAAGACACATATTCCTACCATCATCTGTGCCTCTAAAGAGCTAATATATTTACTATTAGGATTGAATCCCATATAATTTTATCCTTCTACAAATTGTTCCCTTCCATATATTTCTCAGTGTCATCAGTGTCCACATATTTATATA
Source organism: Apodemus sylvaticus (assembly GCF_947179515.1). Classification (NCBI taxonomy): domain Eukaryota; kingdom Metazoa; phylum Chordata; class Mammalia; order Rodentia; family Muridae; genus Apodemus; species Apodemus sylvaticus. The sequence continues at coordinate 160,289,577 of NC_067474.1, forward strand.
TCCACATTCACAAGCTTTTGTCTATAACCCTGATCATCTCTGAAATGAGACCTTCCTTCCACAGTAATATAAAATTACACAACTCCTTCCAATGAATAAATTAGCCATCAATATGCCTTTTGAGAATCATTTATAATAGATTCTCATTATAGGTCCTCACAGAAGAAAATCCAATGAAAACTTAATGGTGTTAGATATGTGAAAGACTTAACCATTATAGTTTTATCATCCCAGAACAAAATGAAGATCATAGAAAATAAGCACTTTAGATAGCATTACCACAGAGAGGTAATACAATTTTGAATGGTTTGAATAATAAAAGGATATTTTTTCAAAGTTATGTGGAGAGCAGACTGACCTGTGGAGTTTTTACCATAGAAGCACTCATTACTCATTTTGATGTTTTTCTTCCACTATCAAATATTGTAACACTTCTTGAAATTTCACCACAGGGTTTGAAAAATATAAAGATGAAATTAAGACAACTCCATATGTACAAAACTAGATGACATAAATGCATTAAAAGAAAACGTATACAAGGAATCTTGTCAACGTTTCTTCAGACATGAGAGCATGGAGTGACAAATTTCGTGTGGAAAGGAATATATTTATAATCCGAGGGCTCTCTCTAACATCAGCCAGCACCGAGCACAAATGGAAAGCACATACATACGTGCTGTAAACACGATTACTCAGAGCTATTTCTGAGAACTTAAATTCCTGCATCTAGAGTCAAGGACAAATGGCAAGTGGCTACCTTGACTGATGCCTCCAATTGAATCAGACTCTTTTATAAGACTCCACTTCATTCTACCAGGTAGATACAGTATATACATATTTTCCTTGTGTGTCTATTGTCTTGGAGTACAAAGATTCTATCTGCCAAATATGCCTTTTGCAAAAGAAAATGTTGTCAGATTTAGTTACAATTTTATCATCATCTAAGAAGGCTTTCAATTTTTCATGAGATAAAACTTATATTTCCAACTTACCTCTCCTTTCAATATAGTCCTGTTTTCTAACTCCCATGCACACCTTTGTATGTATTGATCTGGATCCCTTGACATCCATATGAATGCACTGGAATATTATAATTGAAAGCCAGAGATGTCTTTAATTATAATTTACTTATGTAACAACTTTAAGCCAGTTTTTTCTCCACTTTTTTAATGATGTGGTAAATGTTTCTTATAATTCAAGGAATTTGTATGATGATGCATCTACATGTTACAGACCCACATGCAGAATCATAACAGGAGTGGTATATCAGGTCCCAGGACCATTAGAAATATGTTTTATGATGGTCAATCTTTGACAACCCTTGTGAAAATTATCATGACCACAGTATCAGCAACAATTCAGCACTTTTTATGTATTACATTGACCTTACATTTTTCTCATGCCAAATATTTCTCTTGGCATGCAACCATTATATGTATGGTTTCTTTCTACACCCCTGACTCAGTAGTTTAGATTGTCACTGGGAAAAAATCAGATGATCAAGTGTCATAAAAAGTCATGTAAAATTAATGAGAATTGATAAGAAAAATGATTTCCTAGGAACAAGTGAATACATAAACTTTCTATGTCATAACACCAAGACAGGCAAAAATCAAGTGTGGAAATCCAGTCCTTCAGTTTCCTTCTAATACTGTCTGATGAGTCAACAGATGGAGTACTGAATTCACAAATTTCTTTATAAAATCCCACAATGATCTTGCACAGAGAGATGTGCATAATACAGAAAGAGAGTGTGTTATAGTCACATACAAAGGTGACTTTACCTGGATCCAAAAGCAAATGAACATAGAAATATGCACAAAGAAATAACAGTCCAGTTGCTTTGAATGCTAAGCCAGAATGCCATGGTCTTGTAGTATTCCAGAGTCCCTGTATCTGAACACTACACATTGCTCTTTAGTTTAACTGCTTTAAAATATTTATGATGAATCAAATGACAATAAACTTTGACTGGAAGGCTCAAAAGTGTGGATTTGTGTGTATTCTGAATCAGGTATGTATTTGAATAAATATCAGTTCCAAGTTTTAAAGTAGAAGCCCTAGTGTTCATGATGACTTCATTGAGAAAGTATGCAAAACCATGGTTTATTCTTTGCATTCTTGAATGAGCTCTTGTTCAGTATCCATAAAATGGAAGATGTACTTTTCCCATTATACACCTACACAAAATAATTCCAGGCTAGACACCATTTCATGAATTTATTATTGAACCTAAAGCCCAGCATCTATCACTGGAGCAGGAATTTATGTTCTGTTCCTCATAGAAATGACAATACTCAGCCTCTATGTCACAGACACGAATCATAAAGTGTCATGCTTTGAAAAAATGTCCTGATTATTCCCTGAAAATTTATGCATTCCTATGCCCATGGTTTTTTACCCCCTTGATGCTTTCATCAAATGAGTTCTACATTTTATAAATTTATGAGAGGATATTTTTTCTATGCCTCTCGAAATTCTGTTGTGTATGAATTCCTGTCAGTATATTTTCTATCACTTGAACTATGGATTATCCTCTTTTTATGCACATTATGTTTATTTGAATATTTATCAAGAAAAATCCTGATAGAGTAATCACATTTTCTGTTTTCTTTGCTGTTGCCAATATTACTATTTGCAACAATAATCAACTATAATTTAGATGTGTGACATCTAAATCCCCTATTGCTTGCACTTTCAAGTGAGTGGCCTTTGCATATGAAATGCTTGCCCAGTTACCATCTCTTCATTCTCTGTCTCTTCTCTTGTTATTAATTCTTTCAGCCTATCCTTGTGTTTCATGTATGTTCTGAGGCAGGATTTGGGTGAGAACCCATGGTTTTAATAAATTGATAATTCCATGTGACTGGCACATGACAGTATGTGTTTCCATACACCCACTCCCTCCTGTTTTTAGAGCCTTGCCTTTTTCTCCACTGATGGCTTGTTACTTAGGACTCTCTGAATTGGCAGTAACTTACAGCAATTGCAATACTAACTAATAGTTAATATGTAAAATGTTAAGTTTTAAAATTTTGTGTGTATATGTGTAATCTCTGTGGGTCCATACATGTATGTGCCTATGGAGGCTAGGCACACAGTCCACTTCAGATACACTAGGGCAGGAGTTACAGGGAGCCTGGAGGTACACAGAGTAATGCTGGGGTTTGAACTCTGGTCTTCTGAAGAGCAAGGGGCACTTTAAGCACTCTTATCTTTCCAGACTCAAGAGTGAGTCCTAGGTCTGATCCCTGGAATTTAGAAAAAATATTTTTTGAGATCATTCTCTCCAAAATTACAGATCCTTATTTTAACACTTTGGGAATTCTAGACATTGTCTTTCCACTCCCCACTTTTCTGCATCATGATGTTCCTGTCTTTTAGGATCATGGAATGAACTACACACAGGAAGTTCAGGTGAATGTTTGCAGCTCTGAGAATTACATCAACTGAAGACACATTACACTTCTGGTTGGAAATGATGTTTGTAAAAGGATCAGTGTCCCTTAAGTTTCAAATTCCCATACTTTAAGACATTGACGAAACATTCATGCTTTCAAACAAGCTTAGTGTTTATTGAATGTGTTTATTATCTAAATATTTCAAAGTGGTAAGGGGAGATGCAAAGATGGGTGGTGGTGGGACAATGTGGAAGAACATCTCTGGAAACAGCTACCAGTACCACGGTGTGCAACTTGGGACAGGATGTATGGGAGAAACATAACAGAGAATAAGTCTTCTTCACAAGATCAATTTGTGCTGTTCCATACCAGACGAACACCCCTCTTCTGGCATTCCTCTTCGATCCAGGGAAAATGCACAACATTCAGATTTTCCTTTTTCTTTTCCACAGCTTGCAGTAATGTCTGTGATTTCTCAGGAAATAAAGATTTGTCCAGTCTGGGATTAAAAATAGAAAATTCTGTTTACTAAATTTAAAAATCTAATTTTTTATACAGATGAATGTTTCTGCAAATATATGAATGTCAGAGGACTATTCCTGGAAGTCTATCCCCCCTCTTCTACCATGGGGATTTTGTGTTGTCAGGTGTGGCAGCAAGTGCCTACACTCACTGAGCCATGTCAGCACCCCACGTTTTGTTAACCATCATTTGCATCTCTTTATACGAATGACTATCTCTCTGTCATCCATCCCTAGGAATGAATGAACTGAGATAGGAGAGAAAGTGTGATTCTTTAACAGAGAGAAGAGACCTTTCATTCATATCTATATATATAATGTCCATACGTATGTATCAAGGTGTTAAAAATTAAACAATGTTGAAGTAAAAATGGCTGGTTTCCCCCATTCACTGTTTAAGTGCCTAACCATATTCATGCATTATAACTTTACATAATGTCATCTTTTCTTAAACTTATGAACAGTGGTGTAAATCATGTCATAGTCACTAATATTATTATTCATATTAAGTCTGATCCCTTTTCATCCCTACTCACTTTCTGTGAGATACTTACTGCATATCCTATACCTTAGTTCACCTGTTCTCTCTGCTACTCCATCATCACTAAACTTACCTAACAAAAACAATATTGATTCCACAGACACTATGCACTGCCAAATGCTTATTATCATTACACCCATATTTTAAAATCAATGTGTTTATTCTTTGAGAATTTCTTATGTGTACATGTGTTTTGATCATATCCTAACCCCATTCCCCTCTCTGCCCCTTCCACATCCCTCTCTAAATTTCAGATCCTTTTCCTGCCCAGAAGTTCAGTGAATTTAACTAGAGATGCCCATAAAAGTATGCTTTTAGGTCCATCCTCTGGAGAATATACAACCTAGCAGGAGCCATATCCCTGAAGAAACTGACACTCCTTCCCCTTGAAGACCAAATATAAGCAATTCTTCATCTAGGGATAAGGCCTCAGGAAAATCTCCTCTATCTTTGGAATGTTGACTGGCTTGATTTTACGCAGGTCTTCTGGAGTCAGCTATTGTCTATTCATGAGTATGTCTACCTTACTGAGTCTAGCAGGTGCTGCTTTATAAGTGATCCCCACCTCTCACCATCTTTCTATGCCTTCTTCAATATTGCCTGGGAGTAAATGATCACAGACATGTGCTTTGATTTTGACATTTTTTTGGCAAACAATGTCTTAAAAGAAATCAATTCTCAACATAATTAATTACATTTTCTTTCTTGAAAAATTTCCTTTAGATATTTTGTCATTCGTCCCCCTGAATTTTACAAATAAAAATTGGAACACATCTCTCTCTGAAAGTACAGTGGACTTCCTCGAGTTTCTCCTGCCCTCTTTTTCTTCCTTGTTTGGTGACTATAAGCATGTGTTTCCTCACCTTTAGTTACACAAAGAGTTCACCCTGATTTGCTATGCTCTTTTAGATCTCTTGCTCAATTTTCCCTCCTGACTCTCCACCTTCTCCTTTGGTCAGTTCTGCCCTAATTGTCGCATTCTTACCATGCTATCATCCTAGCTCTTCCCTCACCCTTGCTTGAACATTAGTCTTCAGAGCACTAATCCAGGAATGAAATTGCCAGAATGCAGGAGTGACAAAATAGTAACCCATGTAAAGAAAAAAGTTTTAAAAAATAATTTGGCATTGAAAATATGTTATATCTTTTGAGAATATTTACTGAATAACACAAAGGGTACTATATATGTAAGCATATTTATAAAAATTCATTTTTTTCTTTTATGTCCTGTATATTATACCCATGTGTGTGTGTGGATGCGTGTGTGTGTTGGGGGGGGTGTTTATGCATGTTTGTGTGCGTGCACATGTATGTTGTAGAGTAGAATGTGTTTATGAGCAAAAACCTGTAGTTTATTTATTTCGGGTTCCTGTACTTCTAGGTCCACTCATTTTCTACAATTTTTGTGAGTTCATACTTTAGAGCTCAATGGCAACTTTTAAAAATAAACCAAAGCTTTTGTTTTTTGTTTTGTTTGTTTGTTTGTTTTAGAAACATGACTGATGATATTTGGAGTAATCACCACCAAAGAATAGTACTCATGAATGGATAGAAACAAAGACAGCGTTAAATGTTCTACAGTGCAGCAGTGGGCCCTCACCTGAGAACTTCTCAACCCAGCCTCAGTGGGGCAGAGCTTGTGAACACTGACACAGAAGAGCTTGTTTGAAGCCATTTCTAACCATGGGAGACAGTGTGTACGCACCCAAGCATCTTCAGGTTACAGTCTTTGTGATTCAAAGCATCACAGAGCACCTCCAGCCCAGAATGTTCCAAGAGTTTCCAGTCTAGATTTAAGCTCTTCAATGTGTTGCAGGTGATGAGAGCCAAGGCCAGGTCTTCACAACAGTCACTGGTAAACTCACACATGTCTAACCTATGAGCAGAAGCATGCCAGAAATAGAATGTGCGGTTCAGTGCCAGTTCCAGGCTTCTGAGTAAAGACCTACCCAGTCCCAAATGTTCACAATACCAACACTGAGCAAATCCTTTTTGCCAATCAAAAGGGTTTGAGGGCCACAAGTTAAAAAACATTGTTCTAAATGCTTAGCATTATTTCTATATATTAGTTTAGTTCTCATGCCTCAAATAAATTTCCTTTTGCCATGGACTGAATAATATAGACACAGAGCTGGTCAAAGTTCAGAGAGTGTACAGTGTATGAAGGCACAAATGAGGCATTGATATCATTCTGTCCCCCTCCAACACCCAGGGAATATAACAGAAGAAGTGGCAGAAAAACTACCAGATATTGTGGTGGGGTAAGACATGACAGGAGTATAGCATTCACTCTCACAGCAGCTGTACAAGACCTATGCATTTCTTCAATACTTATGAGCCTATGATAGATGGACTTCTTAAATTTATTAACACTCTAGCATTTTCTTATCAAGTTGTGAGCCTCCCAAACATGAGAGTTAGCAGAAACTCACCCAAGACATTGCAAATTACAGTTTGGATGACACAGAGCTTCACATAACTGTTTGACACCAGTATCTTGTATGTTATTGTTTCCAAGTTTCAGGGTCTTTAGATTTTTATTGCAAGTAAAGGTAGTAGAGATTGCTTCACAGCACTCTGAAGTTAAATAGCAACCAGACAACCTGGAAAAATATACATGTAAATACTTTCTCCCCTATTCTTTTGTTGTGATGCATTCTTAATTTTATTTTTAGAACTTCATATGAGTACTGTATCTCCAACCATCTATATCACTCCATCTCTCTCCAATTCCTCCCAGTTCCCCCTTCCAAATTAACAATATCTTCTTTAATTATTCTTGCTACATGTGTTTATATGATATATGTTTGTGCGTGAACATATGCACACGTATATGCAACCTAATAAATATATTTAGGTTTGCTTGTATGTATATATATTCAGGGGATTGGACAGCCTAGGTCAGAGCTTCCCCTGGTGGAGACTGATTCCCCCTCTCCCAGCAGCCATTCATTGATCACATTTCTTTTTTATTTATTTATTTTTTTTAGAGAATCTCATGTAACCTAGTCTGGCTTCCCATAGCTGAGATGACTTTAAACTTCTGACCACCCTACATCTATCTCTCAGTGCTGAGATTATAGGAACATAGCTACCATAGATTTTATTTAAGCCTTTGCTGGAGAATCAAATTCAGGACTCTGTATGCAAAGTAAGCAGTCTAGGAACTGAGCTACATTCCCAGTCCATGAGATTCCATCTTAGCAGCTTGGCTTATTTGTAGAGACCACAATTCTGAAATGCTGATGATACTTCTCCATCTGGGACCCTCTGACGAATATAGGCTCACCCCATTTCTTCTTCTTTGATCTCCTTCTGTGGTGTACCTACTCTCATTCCCCCAGTTATAATACATATGCCTTAAAAAGTCAGTTCAGCTATCTTATCATTGATTTCAGATTAATGTGCTGAAAACTTTTCCCAATAACCCCGAGCCTCATGTTCATAGTTCCCCATGGCACCATAAATAATAGAGATGTTAAGAGACAAAAGGAAGATAGTTGTTTTAATATAGGTGAAGAATGGAGAATTCATAGATGTTAATAATGAAAGTTAGGCAGATTTTGTTAGATAATCAACATATAGAAATTAGTATATATATAAATTAAGATGGAAAGTGATTTGCAAATGAATATAGGAAGAGGTTGATGATATGTAAGTAAAGACAATACATTTTTAAATGATAGACAAGGGAGACATGTTAACTACATAGATGACAGATAATGGGTGGATATGAGAGGCAGATAGATATGAAAATAGACACAAAACACATGCAGAGAGTCATGAATTTTACCCACCAGGGGAATGCATATAGCATCTTGATGTATTTTGGTTTGCCACCCTAGGCAAGAGGGTCTACTGGCATCTAAGTGATATAGGCATGCTACTGCAAACCTCTACAAATCACAGGACAGTCGCAACAAAATAGCAATAGTGTAAAGATTTAGAAACTGATGTTTGCACATAAGCACAGTATCTTTGTGCCTGATATACATACGTGCCCATCACCGCAATTCTGTTAGATGAGGACTATACTTAACCTTCTTAACAAGAGAGGTGTAAGAAAAATCCCCTGCCCTTGTGTGCACTGCCACTATTATCCCCTTTATTCTACCAAGTTCCAACTCAGGAGCAGCATACAATACAGCCCTTGTTCTAACAGCTCCCTTGATAGAGACTACAGTCAGCAAGCCATTGAGCATCCCAGGAGGATCAGATGGAATAATCACTGCCTTGTTTTCTCACGGAAACATCATTCTCTATGGTGTCTTAATCTGTTTGGCCTGTTTTAATGAAACATTAGACTGGGTGGCTCATAAACAGATTTCAGTTACAGAGTTACAAACCCAAGAACCCCAAGATCAGGGTATAAGCTAGTTTTTACAATATATGGAGATAGCCTGATATCATGGTTCATAGATATACCTTCTTTTACAATTGTGTCAGTGTGCAAGTGCCCAATTGAGTGTACATGAACATGGGGGGGGTGAGGATGGTACCCATGAAGACCAGGAAAGGACATATGTTCCCTTGATGGTATAGTTACAGGTGATTGTGAACTATCAAACATGGGTACTGGACTGCAGACTCTATTACAAGGGCCCTCAATCACTGATTCATCTTTTAATCCTTGATAGAGTGTAAACATTTTGCCATGTGATGAGCCAGTTGTCTCCGGGGACTCATCCTCAAAACCCAATGATACAGAGCTCCTTGTCTTAAGATAGTTATCATGGGTCGTAGGCTTAAGACAATTTCTGAAGTGGCAATGACATTCTGACAATTCTTCCCTTCTTTTTTCTGAATGCCAACATCTGAAATAGCCCCAGCAATGAATGAAAACACAGTCCTACCATAACTCCTCAAGGGTGCAGTTTGGATCTTTCAAAGCTTCACACAGAAGGTTCACTCCAGTGTCTTCCAGGAAATTTGACTCCAGATCAAGCAGAGAGAGGTGTTTGTTGCTCAAAAGGGCTTCATAGAGACTGCCACAGGCAATGAATGTGAGACAGCAGTAAGACAACCTGAAAGAGGATTAAATGTCAGCAACTCATATACTGTTGCCACATTCACATGACTGCTCAGTCTTTCATGTTCTTCCTATACTGAAGGTCTATTTTGTATGAAAAAAATTTTAAATGATCTGAGGAGATGGCTAAATAACCTTGCTACCAAATGTCAGGACCTTCTGGAGGAACCCTGCTATAAGGAAGCAGTCCCCCAGGAGTGGGTGGTTTTCAGAGTTTGGCACCAAATGGGGGACTCAGTTTTACACTGGGGCTTCCCTCTCCCTACATGTCTTATTCAAGAGTATGTCCCTAAACACAGATGACTGGTCTTGTATGCCCTTGTCTAAAAAGTGACAGTGTACAGAGCTCTCTGCCATGGTATAGCTCAGCACATGCATCCCATTCTGCCTTCCAAACGGAATGATAAATAGGTCATGTACTATAATCAATCAGTCCCTACTGCTCCCTTGATGGCATGACCAATTCGTCATTTTCACCTGTACCCCTAAAAATCCCTTCTGTGCCCTATCCATGAAACAATAATCTAGACTTGTCTTGCTATAGCAGTCTCTGTCGGTCATTCTGTCCATATTGATGGCCATCTGAACTGTGCTCTCCACCTCTGACCCCTTTCTCTCTCAGGCTCATGGCCAACAGCCTCTAGCAAAAGAGGGGGTCACAAGAACCTGAGTGAATTCCCACACAAATGGAAGCAAATAACCAACTCCCACAAGTTGTCTTCTGGCCTCTCTGTTTGCAAGTTCTGTCTCTCACTATCTCTTCCTACCTCGCTACCTTTCTCCCTGTCTCCCATACTCTCTTCCCCTCTCTCTGTCTCTCCTTCCCTCTCTCTCCTCCCTCTCTCCCCTCTTTCTCCCCCTCTCTCCCTCTCTTCCTCTGTGTTCTAGTGCTTCCATTAAGATTTTTCATTATTTCTTTTTGTCTCTCTCATCTCTCTTGTCAGTCAGGTCTCTCTTTCTGTCTCTCAGCTCTGTGTGTGTGTGTCTGTGTGTGTGTGTATGTGTGTGTGTGTGTGTTTATGTGTTTATGTGTTTGTCTCTCTCTGTGTGTGTGTGTGTGTGTGTGTGTCTTTCTCTGTGCAGGTACACATGTCTGTGGAGATCAGAGGATAGCTCAGATGCCATACTCTGGAACAGAAAGAATCTCCTTTGAGTTAGCATTTCAAACTTGTCTGCAACTCATTTATTAGATTTGGCTAGTTTCCAGCAAGCCCCAGGGATCCATCCTGCTGTCTCAGTACTTTAGTGTATCACTAGACCTAGCTCTTCTGCATCTGTTCTGGTGATCAAATTCAGGTCATGATGTTTGACTGGCCAAGTGTTTTTACAAGCTTAGCTATTATTCCAGCCAAATACTATTATTTTAAATAGTTTTCCTAATATTGGTACTTTTATGGGTTAAAGACTAGTACTTGAAAGATTAATATTTAAGGCAATTCATGATCAAGGTAGTTCTTTATAATTAGAAGTCACCAAGTACAATTTAATTTAATCTACTATATAATATCAAATGCTAATTGGTCAAATAATTTTGCCTTTTAATGTAATATTTTCCTATCTTTTGAAATATCCTTCAACTTTTTAATAGAGCATTTTTCTTCCTTTCTTTTACAAGCTTCATTTAAGGACTGGAAAGTTGGCTCAACATTTATAATCATTTTCTGATCTTGCAAAGGCTCAGGGTTCAGTTCCAAGTTCCCACACAGCACTTATATGGTGCTCATAGTCTCCGATAATTACAATTCTAAGAGACTAATGACTGCCTTTGACCTCTGCAGGCTCATGCACATGATACACATAGACTTATGCAAATGCACATACATACACATAAAATTAGTAAGTTTTTAAAGATTTAATTTAATTTGCATATTAAGCATCCCTAAATAAAAGTATACATTTGTGATTCTCCAAAATACAAAAGGATTTCAAAAATCACACAAAGCCACAATAAGAAAATACCACATCTGTGCTCATGTATACAGATCAGATCAAACACAAAGGCACTGAAAATAATGTGTAAAACTAGCCCCAAGCCAGGTGTGCCAACTTTACACAGCATGCAAATAAATTTCATGGTTGATCTTGGTGACCATTACCCAGACTTATAATATGCAAATATTCTAAAAGAAATTTAAACACTTCTGGTCTCTTCATAAGCAGTCTACATAAGGGATGCTTAATCTGAACTAGTTTAATTTGATTAAACAGGTATCTCTATAATGGTCAATATTCAATGTTGCTACATTTTATATGCATGCTCATATCTGTAAGCTCCACAGGTACGCATTACTGATTGAATACATGATCACGGAGGACATAATAATCTGTGTGTCTCTATACTCTTCCTCTTCCACAAACCAAGTTGCCTTTGAGCACATTCTCAATCTTAAGGCCTTTGATGGAATAGTAAGTTATCTAGTGTGGCTTCACTAGTACAGCGGGAGTCTGGCAGACTTCTCCCATGAGAAATCAACCTCAATCTCTTGGCATGAGACAGATTATAGTGCCTTAAGTAAGATGTAGGTAGCTCTTGCCTTAGAAACTAATCTTTTTTCTTTTTTTATGTAATTCTCTTCTGGCCTAGTAAACAATCTCTTTCCCAATGCTGCATCTTTATTCATGATAATTACATTCCTAAAGCTAAAATTATGTAAAAGAAGTTTCAGAAGAAGCTTTGGCTTGTCTGAACTCAGTTTCATGGTATCTCTGCTTGCATTTGTTTTACTTACTGTTATGGCATCTGAGACATAGAAAGTGACTAAGTCTAATGACATTCTGCAAGCTCTCCCATATTCCTTAATGGGCCTGTGACTACCTCTATGATGCTCAGACCAATGTGTAGCATTCTGCAAGACCTCCAGGGCATGCTATCCCAGAATAACTCACATCAGTGACTCCAGGACACAGTTTGGGTCCTTCAGCATTTCACACAGTGACATAACTCCTTTGTTCTTCAAGGGATTTTCAACCAATGAGAGATGTTTCACCTTAGAGTTGATAAGGACAGTAGCAATTATGCCACATGCCTCACTTGAGATGTCACATTTTCCCAACCTACATGTGAGAAAACATGTCACAGGTTAGGAATAAAGTCTTTAGGTGATCTACATTAAGACTGTCTATTGATTAGACGAATGCCCCGGAATCTAATACTAGTCCAGACATATTATAGTCTTATTTAATTTATAAGCAAAATTGCTTAGCTATCATAGTGAATTTATAGAGTTCTACTGATTGGGAATGAGTTCAAGGCAGTGGTTTTCAGCTATGGGTGATTTTTACTTTCTAAGATCCAATTGAAAATGTTTATTGATATTGGTTGTCACAACACCTAACAGAGAAAGATAGAGCATTACTCAAATTAGTAGATAAAAGTCATGTCTTTAGTGCACATATAGCCCTCACACTAAAATATGACCTGCAACCCTATAAGTCTGATTACTGTTAACATTTGCACACACACACACACACACACACACACACACACACATTTTGTTCTCAGGTCTCTCCCAGTTACCTTGTCTTCTAGATTTTAGGTTATCAGCTATAAAGCCCATTGTATATAACCTGTTGTTAAGACCAACCAGCTACAGGTTGACATTCTTTTATCCTTCTCCTTATGTTTAAATTTCAGAGGCTGTCTTGAAGCTTGAATGTTGTTTTGTCACATGCTAGTTTAGTATATCCAAAAGATATGATAAGGATCATAGAAAGACTCAGAGGACATGTGCATGGAAAAGATCTAGAAGGATGCCAAGTACAAGAACCTTTGCCTCACAGATGTAGTGTACTCCACAAGGATATATTTCCCAAATTTGAATACTGCTCTTATAATTTCATTCTATCACCATGATAAAACACTCTCACCAAAGCCAACAGGAAATGGTTGGGCTGATAGTTCCAGGTCACAGCATTATCGAGAGAATCAGCAGAGGAAGCTGGACTCCAGAATCATGACGGACCTGTTTGCTGGATTGTGATTAACTAGCTAGACTTCTTACTAGACCAGAAGTACCTGCTCAGTGAACCATGCCTAGACCAAGTACACTGGACACTCTTATGTCAACTAATTCCTTAGTAATATTCCGAACATATCATCCTGATAGACAATTACTGAATCAAAGGAATTTTCTTCAGGCCAGGTTGACAGTTATGCTAAGCAGGATGAAAACTCTGAAGTTTGGGTCTTTTTTAATGGATGCTTTACCATGTAAGCATGATTGGCTCACTCCAAATTGAACACATGGAGGACAGGCAAGGAGAATGATAATTACAGAACATGGTGCCAGCTCTGTTCTTATGGGACCTGGCCATTCAGTAGACCACCAAAAATCACCTCATTAGAATTAGAGTTGATCACATCACCTAGAAAATGTAGGAACCTTCATGTCTGGAATCAAGGCAACAGGCCAAACAGAGGAAATATTTCTGCTACCATCACTAAGCACTCATGAAAATACAAAAGTTTGTAATATTTTTCACATAACTGTAATGGTGAATACAAAACTGCATATTGCCTAACATAAGCCATCATATCACAAATGTTAATGGTGTTAAACACATGTCTGAGTTATGTCAATCACAAGTAACAGATCATCAGTACCCTACAAACTTCTCTGCATTCTCGTGCCACTTCTACATAGCCCAGTTACATAGCTGCCTCTTACCTTTCTTCTCTAGCCTCCCATCAAGAACCATGTGAAAGTTTTATTTATGGATTGTTTCTTTTTTTTAATTTATTGATATATTTTTTATTTACATTTCAAATGATTTCCCCTTTTCTGGACACCCACTCCCCGAAAGTCCCATCAGTCCCCTTCCCTCCCCCTGTTTTCTCACCCAACCCTTCCCACTTCCCTGTTCTGATTTTGCTCTATACTGCTTCACTGAGTCTTTCCAGAACAAGGGACCACTCCTCTGTTCTTCGTGTACCTCATTTGATGTGTGGATTATGTTTTGGGTATTCCAGTTTTCTAGGTTAATATCCACTTATTAGTGAGTGCATACCATGATTCATCTTTTGAGTCTGGGTTACCTCACTTAGTATGATGTTCTCCAGCTCCATCCATTTGCCTAAGAATTTCATGAATTCATTGTTTCTAATGGCTGAATAGTACTCCATTGTGTATATATACCACATTTTTTTGCATCCACTCTTCTGTTGAGGGATACCTGGGTTCTTTTATGGATTGTTTCTATGCTGATAAGTTTTTACCAAGCACCTCAACAAGTTGACCTCTGTTTTCTATGATGGTCCTGTCTCACACACTAACTAAATAAGAGTACATATAATAAGATCCATATATACTATTATGTTGGTATTCCAGACATTAGAAAAAATAAGCTATCAAAAAGGGAAAAAATAGAAAGAAATGGGAACCAACAGAATATAAATTAATTTGAAAGGTGTGTATTTTAAACATGGCTGAAAATGTCCTAATGGGGAGCTGGAGATAGGGATCAGCAGCTACCACTTGCTGCTTCAACAGAGGACTAGAGTTAAATTCCAGGCACCCACACAAAAAATTATATGATTGCATATAATTCCGGCTCCAGGAGATATAATGCCCTTTTCTGGCTTTTGAAGGCACCTGTGTACAGGTGTACATGCATACATGCAAACAAAAAGAAAATGGAATAGTCAAAATGAAACTCACCTTATATAGTATGTGCTAAAAATAACTGTCAAAGTTCAGTCTTCAGAGTGATTTTTCAAAGTCATTCTAAGGAAACTACTGAGTGTGGAAAGGTCATTTACTTACAATAGCTCCTCCACTTTGCATGTTGAACATCTCAGAGCTGAGCACAGCATCTCAACCACATGATTAGAGAGATTAGTGCCATACAAGTTCAGGTATTTCAGGTGAGATAGCTGAAGAAGAGTGTGAAATAATGAACCATCTCCAAAGTTAGTCATGAAGGAGCACCTGCAGAATAAAACCAAGTGCCATATTATATCAAGATGTGTGGGAACATGGCAGACCAACTCACATAGTCCTTTCTCAGACTTTGTCATACATACTGTGGTTGTGTGGGCATCCTGGTTATCTCTACAGACCAGACAAGCACTAAGGATCAAGCTACTCAGATCTTTCCCTTTTATTCCATTTCCCCCACCCACAACCATCTCTGTAACCCTAGAAATTGTAAGGAGATTCATGGTTAACTTCATATTAACCTCTACATTGACTTGCCATGGCTAAATAAGGTAGCAACTTTAATGAATTTGGTAAAGGGAACCTGAATGGAGGAATTGCCTCCATCAGATTGGCATGACTATTGGGCATTTTATTGATTGTTAATCAGTGGAGAAATGCATCTTTGAGAGGCATTAACCCTGGACAAGTAAGTCTAATCTGAATAAGAAAGGTTCTGGAGGGAGATCATGGGGAAGCAAGCCAAAAAGCATCATTCCTTTATTATTTCTGTTTTAAGGTCCTGCTTTCAAGTTCCTGCCCTACCTACCCTTGGTGATACATTATGACCAAGAAGTGGTTAAAAAAAAAAGTAAGAATTTTCCTCCCTAAGGCAGCCTTTGGTCATAGTGTTTGTCATAGACTCAGAAAGCAAACCAGAATTATATTTTATGTATAATACAAATACTTGAGTTTTTATTAATATTCCCAGCTATATATCCAAAGGGAATGGCCCATTTCTCCTTAAGTACTAATGTTTTTCCCTTTTTTCTTGTTTGTTTTCACTTTACAGCACTCTGTAGAACAGGTGGGTTTAAACTGAGAGATCCACCTCCCTAGGTGTCCCTAGTGCTGGAATTAAAGGTTAAGCCACTACCACTGGACTTATAAAGTACTAACTTTTTTCAGGCACCACTATCTATAATGGCCATAAAATAGGTTGTAAAGTTTAAGAAAATTACATATAAGGTTATGTTTCTTTTTGTAGGTATTCCATTTCAAGGTGAGAAAATTGTAGCAAAACTTATGCCAGTCCATGATTTCTCATGACTTAGCGGTTAAGAGCAGATAAGGTTGTTGCAGAGGACTACAGTTCCTAGTACCCATTGTTGGGAAGTTCACAACTGTCCAAATTCAGAATCACACATATATACTCACAATTTAAAATAATTAAAATAGACCTTTTATATTCATTGTGGTCTCTATACTATAGTCAATGCATGTTAAATGTTATTTTAGTATATACACACAAAGATGTATAGGCATTAAAATATATATATAACACAGATGTGTGTGTGTGACATAAACCTTCAAATATGTGACTCTTGATATTATTAACTACTTCCGATTTTAGTTCTACATTTACTTATGCATGAATCTTCTACACAAGGAAGAAAGGGAATGTCTTTTATTCATTTAAGGATGTGTGACTATCAAACTTACAACAAGCTTTGGAGCTTAAAATGAGTCAGAGGCACTGTAGGCGATGGAGACATTGAATTACAGAGATCCTGTATGGCCTTTCTACTGAAATGACAACTGTCCAGATCCAATACATGCAATTTATGTAAATAACTGCAGATCATAGGCCAACATATGGCTACAATTCTGCAATGAGAAAACAACACATCATTATTCTCTAATGGCTAAATTCAATTCACGATATTCCTAAAACAGGCAGATCAGTCCCAATCCACTCTGAAAGCTGGCAGTTACTCCTGGTGCTGTCTAAAGTTCATACAGATAAAATGGGTCAACATAGATTAGTGATTAATAAAGTAATCCCTGGAGCAGGGCATGCCTAAGAGTTTAAGAGCATTTCATGCTCTTGCATAGGACCCAGGTTTGAGTCCCAGAATCCATGTGAAAGCACACAGCCATCTGTAACTTCAGTTCCAGGGGATCTAATGGCACTGTACTCATATGGTCCATAGACATATTCAGGCAAAACACTCATAAAATTTAAGCAAAATAAAGAAATCTTTTTTAAAAAAGTAGAGGAGAGAGGAGGGAAAGAGAGGCAGAGGAGATGAAAGGAGAGGAGAGCAGGGATAAAAAATAAGAGAGCACTCTGAAACATAAAATGGCAGCTTCTGAGCCTGGAGATATTGCAGTCTTTATCCACATCAGCTATGGATACCTTAATTGACCAGCAAAATACTGTGCTTCATACCAATCAAAAAAATAAAGTGGGGAGAGCGTCATAGATCAACCTCTCTCAGGTGAACTGTTGGTTTCAGGAGAAGAAGAGTCACCTTCAGTGTTATACTAACAAGTGAGTCCATGAAGGTCTAACATGCTATTTCCAAACCCATTGACTAACTGATTTTAACCCTAAAGTCCATAGCTGGCAGAACAAAAAGATATTAATGTGAGAAAGGATCTTGTAAAGAAGTTGGATGATCAGGTAGAAGGGAAACAGAACTGAATAGAAAGTGAGAGTTAACAGAATGTGTACAGAGACATATTGGGGCAGTCATGCACATGGTTTGAGTTTGACTTTGGTCAAGGACAATCACTGGCTTTGGGCAGGAATCTACAGTTAGGACATAATAGGAAAGCAGGTTAAAGCAGCAATTTTTATCCTTGGGTGGAGTGCTAAGAGTGTACTTGACTATGGTCAAGGTTAACTTCTCCCAGATAGCCAGGATCCTGGTCCACCTAGGGTGGAGTGCTCGAAGTAAAGGTTAAGTTCATTGTTCCTCCAGGTCTAGGAATTCCTGAATTGAGCAAGTGACCCACCCAGCTGCCAGAGCAGTCAAGATGAGGACCTCCAAGAGAAGCTAGACAACTTCCACCAGAACTCAGCCTGGAATTTGGGGAGATGTGTTTGCCCAAACTGTTAAAAGGTCTGGCGCCATTAAAGTTTCCAGCCTCGATCAGTGAAACATTGTCCTGGCCCTTCTTTCTTTTCACCCCTTCCCTATCCATCCCTCAGCTTCTGTTCCAGAAACCCACTTCGTAATATGGAAGCTATGGAATCCAACAAGAATGCACTATAAATCAGAATGAAATTACAAATCATGCACTGAATAAAAATTATAATAAAGAGATGTGGCTTGAAATGAGAAACTAGAATTGAATGTCTGCTAGATATTCACTATTACTATCTATGATTCACTGTTGAAGGCATCCAATTTCACTAGGTTTTCAAGTGTCTCCTCTTTTAGTGAGAAAACATGATTTCTATGTGAAGTTGTGTAGATGTTTGGAAATCCTGAGGGAACTGAATACTATTTTGAGTAAAAGATTTATGCAATTTGATCAAGTATGAGCTAGCAGATTAAATTCAATGTAAGACAAGTCAACTATTACAACAACATAATATGAGTGCCACTTAAAACAGACACAGATTCCCAAATCCTTTCCAACATAACGGCCAGGACACTCTAAACACAGTGGATAAAGGAAAAGCATCAGGCACTGCAATGAAGATGTTCACATTTCCACCTCACACTGGTCATGTGACAAATTTCTTCTTTGTATAAATGGAGGAATTCAAGACATGACTGCTCAGGGCTACACAGCTCCAAACAGCAGTAACAATACTCAATAGAAAGCCTTTCTGATTACACCATGTAAACAATCAAGCACAGACATATAAGAGCTTTACCATGCTGGAGAGAGGATTGAGAGTTTAAGAATACCTTCTGTGCAGGCAAGAGAATCTGAGTTCATGTCCATAGTATTGACATAAAAAGGTGGACATGGTTGCTTGAGACTGTAGGCCCATCACTAGAACTTGGAAAAAAGTAGCTCCTGCTATCTTTCTGGTCAGTTTGCCTTGTTAAGATGGTGAGAGTCTGCATGGTATGTACTCACTAATAAGTGGATATTAACCTAGAAAACTGGAATACCCAAAACATAATCCACACATCAAATGAGGTACAAGAAGAAAGGAGGAGTGGCCCCTTGTTCTGGAAAGACTCAGTGAAGCAGTATTCGGCAAAACCAGAACGGGGAAGGGGCAAGGGGTGGGTGGTAGGACAGGGGGAGAGAAGGGGGCTTACGGGACTTTCAGGGAGTGGGGGGAAATCATTTGAAATGTAAATAAAAAATATATGGAATAAAAAAAAAAGATGGTGAGAGTCTGTCTTCTAAGGGAGTAAGGCAGAGAACAAAAAGATGACCCACATCTTTCTTTGCCTTCACCATGTATTTGCTTGGATACAGCATGGACACATCTATAAAATACTGCTCTGGATAGTAGGGCAGAAGTTAAGAACAATAGACAAGTCTTAGAGGCATACTCACTCTTTGCGGAAATTAAACATTTCTAAGTCACCATCTTCTGGATCATGTATTTCTGAAAAAACTTTCTTTTGTATATGCAGGCGAAGGTGTTTCAATTTTGAGGCTTGCTGTAGACTGTATTGAGCTACTGTCAAATCATCAGCATTACTAATATCAACAGTAATTTCTTCAAATAGATCCATCACTTGTCTGACAAATCTTTCCTCATTGTTGTCAAGTAGACAGAAAAACAATTTCCCAGTACTCACCAGTTTTTCATTGCACTCTTGTTGACTGAGACTTTTAATGTATCCAATGATTTCCTGTCTTACCTCCTCAGTTGATATAAAGCCAAAGCATGGTTCAAGCAAGGAGGCAACTTTCTCAGTGGTCATTCCAAACAATAATACCCGTGTCTGGAACCATTGGTTCTGTTTATGAGCATACATTTCTCCTAGAAGTTGAGGTAGACTTCCAATAATTGGGTGATGTTTCTCTTTGCCTTGTTTGAGAAAATAGAACAGGATAGCAAAATACCACTGTAGCGAATGATGATAAAACACAGTGTTGTTACCTTGATTCTGGAAAAAATTCATTCTCAGCCACACTTCCTTATCTGTTTCAGATATCCCATTTCTCCTGAGGTCCTCAGAGTCAAACACATACACCTGTTTCCACATTCCCTCTACAGCCAAGGTGCATAGGGTCTTTATTCGGATCCTGTTCTTTCTAGTGGTAGTCTTGGAACATGTTGCTTTAAATGCACTCACCATAAATAATGTGTAGATGAGCCCATCTGTTTCACCATAACGTTTTTCTACCTCTCTACTGTCATACTGACACTCTAAAGAATGACAGATCATCCAGCACCAAAAAGGAATGCTGCATAAAGTGAACAATGGTTTAATGCCTTTTAATTTCTCAAAGATTTCTCTGCCTCTATGGTTTTTGAAGTGAGACACACAGTAGAATGTTATAGTCTGTTCAGAGAATCCTGTAATAAATATCTCTCTTGGATACTGCAGCAAAAGAGTAATTTTTCTAAAACTTGTGTTTCCCAATTCAAGAAGAAGAGAACATTCTGGGAGCATTATTTTCTGTAGCAAACTACTCAAGACAATTTCTGTTGGCAGCTTCTTCCTATAGTCATTGGACAAGTTTGTCCTGAGTTCCAAGTCAAATTTCAGATAATTAAATCCATCCAGGATAAACAAGATTCTTTTTGGATCTGATAAAATGTCATCCAGTGTCCCTGAAGACTCAGGCAAATTACTTGACATAAGCTCAGCTAAGCTTAACTCTGTGGTGTTGTTGAAGGCGAAGACAGAGAAGAAAAAAACGTACCAAAATCGGTTCTGCAATAAATTTCCTGCTGCCCAATCCAACATTACTTTTCTTAAGAAAATAGTTTTACCTTGTCCTCTAGGACCTGATACAACTGCAGTGACTGGCTCTGACTCCCAATAAAATATGTCCTGCAATGCTCTGTACTGGAGTTCTATAATTGTGTGGTAGCTACTATCAGGTATATGAGTGTTGGTCTCCAATGTCCATATGTGCTGGAATGTATTCTTCATATTCTCTTTGAATTTTGTGTGTTTATCTGTAATTGATAAAATCAGGATACAGGGAATTAGAAATAGAATACTCATAAGAATGAATCACAGTACTTCTTAAATGCATGTCTAACCAATAATCTATACCTCTGCATGAGCACTGAGGCCATGGGTTCTGAGGTGAGCAAAAAAGAAAGGAGAGCCACCCACCACTTCCTCTCCAATAACTTCCCATTTCCATTCACAAGAACCTGGTGTAGGTTTTTCTTTTCCATTGCCCAACCACCCAACCAGTACTGTCTATACTAACACCTATGGATAGAAAACACTATTGCATACAAATATTTCCATGCTTGTGAACAGAAGCAGGGTCTCAAGTCACAATGTTATGGCTATTTTATGACATATGACACAATGTGGCATATGACTATTTTAGGGCCAATAGAGAAAGAAACTCTTCAGAAGGCAGTTGTATTTAAAACAAAGAAAAAGTGGAAACCCCATCTAGAGTCAATTGTCTCCCATATACAGGGCTCTTTCTCTACCTGACAAGTCTATAACACCAATAAATTTTGATTTCACATTCCCTGCAACTCTTCCTGCTTGTATGTGCTTTAATTCACAATGAAACAGAACTCAGCTAATCAGTATCATCTTGGTGCCCAATATGGGCCCCAAACTGTAGACTCTCCGTTGGTTGCCCTATATCCAGGGCGATATTTTATATATTGCCTTGAAAGCATTGAGACCAAACTTGTAAATCATACCTGAAAAGCAGCTACTGTAAAGCATGAATTCCAAGAATTTAATGCATTTCAAATTTACAAAGATCTTGTACCTCCCCAGGAGAAAATCCATAAGTACTTTATTTGTATATAATTTTATGAAGTAGAACTCAGATTGTTACTATCTATTCTAAAACATTCCTATCTTCAGTAAGTCATTTAAGAATCAATCTATTATTTTATTTTATTTTATTTTATTTTTGAGACAGTGTTTCTCTGTGTAGCCCTGGCTGTCCTGGAACTCACTTTGTAGACCAGGCTGGCCTCAAACTCAGAAATCTGCCTGCCTCTGCTTCCCAGAGTGCTGGGATTACAGGTGTGTGCCACCACTGCCCAGCAATTTTTTCAATTTTATAAGCATGTTTATAATTTATGCTTAGTCAAAGCAAGATTTGGTTCGGTTAACAAGACAATGAAACAAATTTTGTGGTTATATGATTTCAAGTCTATGTGTAACAATCCTGATCAGGGTGTCAGTTTGGTCTACGTTAAATCATTCGCATCTCATAGTTTTACATATGTTGTTTAATGTAACTAGATAAGTGTCCTCAAACAAAGGAGATTAAGAGAAAATGTTTCTCTGGTTATTCATGGAGGAAGGTACCAGAAAACCAGGACATGATCAATACCACACTTGGACATTTTCCTATCAGTATCAGTATTTTAAAAGGTTAGAGCCTACTGTCTGCCCTGAGATTCACTGGGACTTGTGGCAGTAATTCACATATTAGAGAAGCTCAGTAAGTTAAGAGAAATTGATGGTTCTTCCAGAGTATCTGGGTTCATTTCCCAGTCCTGACAAAGCCACTGACAACTATCTGTCCGTTTCAGCTACAGTGATTTCAGCCTTCTCTGGCCCCCACAAGCATTGCCTCCATGTGGTGCATGTTGATATGTGTAAGCAAATTGTTCATATAATAAAAAGATATATTTTCCAAACAGAAAATGGTTATTTGCATGGAATTTTAAATCTATTATTCTTTATTTTATTTAAAAAAAAGATTTCCTACACACATTATAAAAATGTTGAATGTTGGGCTGCCAATATGTCTTAATGGATGGGGCACACTGGACTGGCATGCAGATCCAACAATTTGTCCTCTCACCTCCATATGCACTCAGTTGTATACCAACACTAATATTTACATACATCAATATGAGTTGGAGTAGCAGCTCACAGTATACAAGTGCATACTGATTTTGCAGAGGACCTGAATTCAGTTCTGAGCATGCACACAAAATAGCCCTCAGATTCCTGCAACTGCATCTCCAGGGGAATTGATGCCCCTGGTTGCCAAAAACCTACACTCATGGCACACATCCACGTGTTTATGCACACACAGAAATACAATTAATAATAAAACTAAGTTAATAATAGCTTGTAAATGATATGTTAAGAATTTGTGTGACTATAAATTTGGATAGATGAATACATATCAGGATTGGGTTAAGGTTCACTACTGAATATAAAACTATAAGGTCTAGATTATTTCTATTATGTGAAACCTGTGATTAATTTAAGAAAATTTTTGTGCCCTCTGTGTTTGCTGTCTCACTCTGTACTTCTGTATCTCTAAACAACAATATATGATAACATCTGTATTTTAAAATTTGTCACTAAGAGAGGTAATTCAGTCATCTGGTAAGGGCTAAAACCCAAACCAATAATGCTTCTCACAGTCAAGACAACTTTCCTAAGGCACAATTGCACATCCTAAAACAGTAATATTGCTATGGCTGGGAAGGCTTGTTATTGGATAAAAAGGTTGCACAGGTCCACTAAGGACAGACACATAACTCAGCCATCCTATTAGTCTCTACTACATGGTTCATGTTGTTATGGCTCTGGGGTTTATATGGCCTAGCTTTTAATTGAGTGGAACTTGCCATGTGTTGAATATGACTTCTTAAAATGAAGATGGTGTAAATATTCAATCAATTGAATGCTTATTAAAAGAATATCATTATATCAGTATGTGTAGCCAAGCAAAACAAAAGAAGTCCCATCAAATTCATAGGAATGGCTCCAGCTCCCCGGCCCAGTAAGTGTCTCCTATCCTGTAAGCATGCCTAGTGTATAGTATTCCTAAAGAGAACAAAAACTGATATTAGCTCGAATTTGTCCTGCTTTAATCTAGGTTTTTTTTTCTTTTCAGATTTTAGAGGCAGAGTCTTGTAAAGCCCAGAATGTCCATTGACATCAAACTATCTATATATTCAATAAGCATTGGCAGGAGCTAGAATGGCATAGTTATGGTAGTTTGGACAACAAATGCATGGACAAAGAGGGAACAGAGACTGAAAGTATGTCCAGCCAATAACCATCCCTACTTGAGAATAATTCTATGGGAAAGCATCAATCCCTGACAGTATTCATGATATTCTGTTATGGTTGTCTAGTACAGGATACAAGAGTTTAGTCAGGCTGCCTTATGAGAAGCTCCATAGCCCAGCTGATACAATCGGATGCAAACATCCATCCAGCATCCAAATTATACACACAGGTTGGACCTAGGCCTCCAAGCACATATGTAGCAGGGGTGCAGCTTGACTATTAAAGGGACTCCAGGAAGTAAAATGGAGCTGAATTCAATGATATTAAATTGTATGAAGGGAGTGACAACCTGGGAACAAGATTCCACCCAGGTAAATTTGAGTCCAGGTGGGGTAGTACAAGCCTTAAATGCCAGGTGGCAAAGATAAGCAGATCTCTGAGTTCAAGGCCTGCTTAGAACAAAGCAAAGTCTAGGTGAAGAAAAACTTAAATCCAGGTTTGGTAGACCACACCTTTAATCCCAGTGCTTAGGAGACAGGCATGCAGATCTCTGAATTCAAAATCATTCTATGGAGCAAGATCCAGGTCAGCCAAGCTTAGGCAGTGAGAGAGTTGGAAAAAAGGAAGCTGGTAATGATATCATAGAACACGGGAACCATGTTCCAGCTACTGCAAGCAGCAGAACTCAGCAACATTGGCCATATGTCTCTGGCTTAATATTAAAGAGGAGAAGGAGACTACTGGGACAATTTTTGCT
The DNA here is from genome assembly GCF_947179515.1 of Apodemus sylvaticus. Classification (NCBI taxonomy): domain Eukaryota; kingdom Metazoa; phylum Chordata; class Mammalia; order Rodentia; family Muridae; genus Apodemus; species Apodemus sylvaticus. The sequence continues at coordinate 160,314,590 of NC_067474.1, forward strand.
GGTTAGCTAGAGCTAAGAAATTAGTGGTGATTAAGAAGAGACTAGCATAATTGAGATGAAATCTTCTGGGCAGTGCTTTCTGAGAGCACAAAGAGGCTATATATATCAGAGATAGCCTAGGTTGAACCTTGTGCTGTGTCTGGACTTGGTAATGTGTAAGAATCACACAGGTGGTACTGGTTTTGAAAGCATGAATGAATCATGAAGAACAGCTGAGGCTTGGCACCATGAGAGGCCATGGAAAGCCATTGGTAAAAAGTGCAACCTCAGGTTTTGTTGACACCCCAGGACTGAAGGGGTCAAGCAAAAGAGTTGAAGCTTGGCACCATGTAGAGAGCCTATGAGAGGCTTTGGTGAAGCCTAATTGGGGTGGAAGGCCCCAGCATATTGGAGATGCCAGTACCATAGGATGATCACCATGAAAACCAGTGGCAATCAAGGGGATCTACCTGAACTTAAAGAGTAGTACAGAGGGCAGAGCTGGAGAAATGACACCAGCCCTTTGGAGATCATGTGCGGGTCTCAGACATTGGAACAAGAAGCTGTGAAACTGAAGTTGTCTTGGGGAACACAATATATTAAAGATGCCAGAGCCACAGGATGCCAGTAGATAGTTGCTAACAGGGAGTGGAACAAGCCCAGGAGAAAGAACTTTGTTGTAGTCAACAAAAATGAAAAAGGCAGTAACGATCTGAAGACTGCTTTGCATCAGACATGGATACAAAAATGCAGAGTTCAGAGATGTACAGTTTGGAGTTTGTCCAGCTGGATTCCTGTCTTGCTTTGGGGATTACACTCGAGTGAGTAGATGAATCTCAGAAGAGACCTTAAACTTTGGACACTGTTGAAACTGCTATAGACTACGGAGACTTTTGAAGTTGGACTAAATATATTTTGCATTATGTTTAGTAATGGCCCCAATAGACTCATGTTTAAACAAGCCTATGGGGGGGCATGGAGGGGAATGTGATGGTTTGTATATGCTTGTCCCAGGGAGAGGCACTATTAGAAGGTATGGCCTTGTTGGAGGAAGTGTGACACTGGGGATGGGTTTGGAAATCTTCCTTCTAGATACCTGAGCAAGCCCAGTCTGTTCCTGGCTTCTTTTGGATAATGATGTAGACCCTCTCAGCTCCTCCTGCACCATGCCTGCCTGGATGCTGTCATGCTTCTGCTTTGATGACAATGGACTGAACCTCTGAACCTATAAGCCAGCCCCAATAAATGTCTTTTATATAACTTGCATTGGTCATGGTGTCTGTTCACAGCAGTAAAACCCTAAGACAGTATTAGTATCTGATTTACTAGTTTTAATGGATCCTACATTTTCTTTTCTTCGTAATGGTTATGTTCATTAGGTTACCCCATTTAAGGGATGGTCTGTATATATCACTCATTGTTTTCTAGAACTTTTCTCAACTAATGGACAACTCAACACTGACATCACTTTCACATTATGGGTTTTATCTTGGTGTTTTTATGAGAACAGTAAGAGTGAGGATTGAGGTTTTTTTCTCATCTGCTCTTGGGACACTTCTGCTTGCTTACCTCATCCAGTCCAATGTCAGTGTTTGTGCCTAGTCTTCTTGTCACTTGTAATGCATGTTTGGTTAATATTCTTTGGAGGACTGCCCTTTTCTGAAGGTAAATGGAGGAACATGTGAGGGAGAAGAGAGGGAAGACAGGGAGGCCAGGGGGAGGGAAACTATTGTTGAGATGTAATCATTTTAAGAAACAATCTCCTGCTTGGCTAACTTTCCTCATGTGTCCCTTTCTCCCGATATTCACTTACCTATCCTTTCTTTCTGAATCATGGTAGAGAGGTCTTCCCGATTCACCTGTACAAACAGGCTCAACACAATATTCCATACCTTTTCTGGATAATGTTTGTTCAGTTGCATTACCAGATCTTCTTTGGATGTGTTCTTAATCTTAGTCCAGGAGATAGGTTTAACTTTAAATTTTTTTGGCTCTTTCCTGAGAAGCTCTTTAAATCTCTGGAATTCTTCATCACTGAGTTTTTGCAAATACTGCAGCAAGCCAAAACCAGATGTCTCCATCACCTTGGAACTGTGATCCTGGACTCTAGAGGATGAAAAATCTTCAAAATCAATAAATAAGTGACATTTGAAGAAGAATGACATGAGAGTCCAGTCTCAACAACTTAAAGTGTCAAATTTATTAATATGTGTTCCTTCATATATATATATGGATTCATCCTTCACCATTTCAATACAATTTACATTAATTCATTGTTAGAATTATTGGACAGATACTACTGGAACACTGCTTTAATCCCAGTTCTCCGAAATAGACAGGGGCAGGAAGATCTCTGTGTTTGAAGCCAGTCTGGTATAAAGAGTGAGTTTCAGGACTGCCAGTGCTACACAGAGAAACCGTGTATGTCTCAAGAAGCTGACAAAAGCAAAAACAAAAACCCCTTTATACTAAGGCCACCATCAGAGAGAATCATAAATAACTGAAAAAAATGTAGCAATGTAAGTTCATCAATATAGTAAAGGAAGTATGTTTGATGTCTCTATAAAAAAATTAATACACTGATACTGGAGATTTTAAAATCTCTTTGGACTAGGTCGAATAAGTTAAATAGATATTTTAATTAAGAATGTTTGGGGTCTTTGTATGTATGTTTATGCACTATTTGCAGGCAGTACACATGGCTAAATGAAGACATCAGATCCTCTCAGAATGCAGTTAAGAGTTGGTCATGTACCACCATGTGGGTACCAGAAATAGACCTCAAAGGGGTGGCAATCCAGAAGTTGAGAATTACTGCACTAGAGGATTCTATTCAGAGTAACATAATCTTCAAAAGCTTCACATAGAACTCAGGAAACTAATTAGGATGGCTCCTATTCAACACATAGTGAAGTTTCATGACTACAAATGTAAAAACGAAGTTGATTAATTGAATGTACAACAGATCCAATCTAACTACAACCAGACCAAGATTGATAATGCAATAATTTCCCAATTTCCTTATGGCAACTCTGTCCTAATATACTGCCACATATATTCAAACAATTCAGACTATTGCCACATCTGTCTGCATAACAGTTTTTAATCATCTAAAGTTGAAATCCTATCAGTCAAGTAAGCTCACATTCCCTGTCAATTGTTAGTCTATTTTCAATCTGAGGGATTTCTTCCCACCCAATTGTCCTTGACAATAGGTTCTCACTTATATACCCTGGCCTTGTCTGGAACTTGATATATAGAAGAAGCTTACTTCAAACTGAGATTCACCTGCCTAACTTCTAATTGTTGCTGGGATTAAGGGTGTATGCCATCACACCTAATCATTTCGTTACATAAAATTGGTACATGTTCTTGCATGAAATTAGTTTTATGGCTATATTTTCATATAAACATATAATATACTTTAACCTGCTCCTTCCAACATTTCTTTACCCTCTGTCTCTCTCCTTTTCCCTTCTGGTAGTCCCTTCCATTCCCCTAGACAATTTGCTTCCACTTTTCTGTCATATATTATATAATACAGAATTTTATAAATAGTATCATGTATATATATGTATATGTATGTGTGTGTGTATGTGTGTGTGTGTGTGTAATTTTAAATATCTATATAAAAATACTATGGTCCCAAAGTTAGAGAAAATGTGCTACATTGTCTTTTTTTGGTCCAAACAAATATGCTTATTATCAATCACCAGCTGAATCCACAATCCTACAAAGGACATGATTCCATTAATTTTTGTTGCTAAGTAAAATCTCCACTATGAAAAGGATTTTCTATTTTCATTGAGGCATAAAAATCATACTCATCAATAGGCAATGTTGCAAACTTTAATTACTTTTCTACATTGATTAATGGTCAATCCACACAATAACACCCATCTCCAAAGATATTTCATTGTAGTGAAAACATCAAAAAATCCTTCAAATTTTTTGAAACATATGCACAGTATTGTCTATAATCAACAAAGTATGAATTAGAACACTAGAAACTTTTACTATTTTAAAATTCGTATTCTAACTTTTCTTTAAATAAAATTATGCATAGCAATAAAACTTACATATTAAGTAATACTGTAATATAATGTCTTGATATGGTATTAAACAAAATGAAAAAGGCATAATTTTCAGGTGGTAAACCCCTCTCCACTAAGCAAAGAAATAAAAATTCACATTCTAAGTGGATCAGTGCAACCAGTTTATTCAGTGGCTAGCCATTTCTAACTCCTATTACACCTATGTTCATTTGCTTTAAAATGAACATAACCTTCTCAATGACTACTTCAGAAGACTCACATTTCCATTGTGAGAAAAAACTTAAACCAGAAAAAATCCATGGGCTGGAGAAATGGCTTAGGGTTTCAGAACATTGCCAGCACTTGCAGAACACCTGGATTTGAATCCCAACACAGTGGTCCATAGCCACCTGTAATTCTTGTTACAGGGGACATGATATCTTCATCTTACATCAACAGAGACCAAGCCACTTATATAGCAAACAGACATACATGCAAGGAAAAAACAGTCTTACAATAAAAGTAAATAAAGCTATAAAACTGGGGAAACACTTTGTCTGTGGCCATTCTACCCTGAACATACTTGATCTTGTCTGGTCATGGAAGCTAAGCAAGTTCAGGCCTGGACAGTACTTGTACGAGTGACTACTTGGGAATGTATTACCCATTAGGAAAAGGAGCTAGCTGTAAAGTTATGAACATTACAAAGAAATACTATCTTAACTATGAGAAACAAATAAAAAAGGCCCAACAAGAGAAGAATTTTCATTCTGAACAGGTAAAAAAAAATGTAGACTGCTCTACTCTGTTCATAGCAGCCCTATTTATAATTGCCAGATGCTGGAAAGAACCCAGGTATCCCTCAACAGAAGAGTGGATGCAAAAAATGTGGTATATCTACACAATGGAGTACTATTCAGCCATTAGAAACAATGAATTCATGAAATTCTTAGGCAAATGGATGGAGCTAGAGAACATCATACTAAGTGAGGTAACCCAGACTCAAAAGGTGAATCATGGTATGCATTCACTAATAAGTGGATATTAACCTAGAAAACTGGAATACCCAAAACATAATCCACACATCAATTGAGGTACAAGAAGAAAGAAGGAGTGGCCCCTTGTTCTGGAAAGACTGAGTGAAGCAGTATTCGGCAAAACCAGAACAGGGAAGTGGGAAGGGGTAGGTGGGAGGACAGGGGGAGAGAAGAGGGCTTACGGGACTTTCGAGGAGTGGGGGGCTAGAAAAGGGGAAATTATTTGAAATGTTAATAAAAATATATCGAATAAAAAAAGTATTGAAACAATGCAAACAAACAAAAAATGTAGACAATAAACTCAATGCAGAGGTGTTTTACAACAATAATTACTACCTTCCAATGGACACACTCTCCTATATATTAAGAATGAAACTCTTAAATCATCAGAAAACCATGTTCAAACATTTTCTGAAATCAGAAACCATGTTTTTCCCTAAAAATCTGCCATGAAAAGTTACTAAATGAAGACAAAAATCCTAAAAGATACATGTATGTTTAGACACGGTTTCCATATGCAAATCTGACTGTTCTGGTTTTCACTAGATGTAGAGAAAGCTGTTCTGAAATTTACAAACTTCCACTACCCATATTTCCCCATTAGGTAAAAATCTAAGCATACATTTTAGTTTCACTTAAAAGAAAAACAACTGAATTTCTGAATTTACTTATATACAAGTGAATATACACGCATACACATACACATACACACACCACAAACACACACACACACACATGCATTGGAAACTGAAGTCTGTTATACATAGCAAATAACCTAAAGAGGTGCTTTTCCATTTCTGTAGATATAGTATTTAAACACCGTATAGAAAATGGTTGAACCTTTGACTTAATAGATGTACAATGAAGGCAGTAGAAAGGTAAAAGTGTTAACAGACACTTTGCTTAAAACCTAGCAAGTACCTCCAGCCAAACAGAAAGTGAGCCTTACATTTGTCCCACAATTTCATCATTCAGAATCTATTCCCAAGTGACAACTTCACACATGTTCAAAGAAGTGCCTGAATAAATGAACATTAAAGTGTTTTGAAAAGATCTAAACTAAAATACCCACAAATATGGTAATAGTCAAATAATGGCTTGATGAATTGAGCAATTATTAAATGTCCCATTATATAGAACAGAAATTCCAAGTTAACCATGATATATATGATTTTACCTGCTAGGCAGCAGGACCTTACACACCTGACAGAGACCAAGAGGGGGGCCCTAAATGTACTAGACCATCAACTTTATGCATCTCTCAACCTTTGGTTGTACAATGAAGAAAGCACAAGTTCACATGTTGGATAAAATATCACTGTATAGCAACATTCATAGTAGCATTGTTCCCTATAGCAAAGATCTGGGAGTTACTAGATACCCATCACCAGATCCAGAAATGGCATATGCTTTTCCAACACTTGGGCATTATTTGGTCACCTCAGGGAGGCAAATGCTGGCATGTACTATAGCATGAATAGACCTATTTAGGGATGATAAATGAAATCATACCCTTAGCAGATATCATATGTCACCCATTTGAGGTACTTAGGTTGAATTCATAGGATGGGAATGTAGAATCTAGAGATTGTAAGAAGAGGACAAGTTGGGCAAAATATTTAATAAAAATAGTTTCTGTCTAGATTACTGACCATTTCTGGAGATGGATGTGAATCCAACAAAGTCAGTATATTAAATAAGAGAACAAGAGCTCCAAATTATTAACAGTAGTTAAAGGGACATGTGTCTTGCTAATATATTTTACCACAAGGTTTTAAAATCCCAGTATGTCCAAGATCTCTCACTAATGATCTCACTGTAGGTATAGTATTTAAACACCGTATAGAAAATGTTTGAACCTTTGACTTAATAGATGTACAATGAAGGCAGTAGAAAGGTAAAAGTGTTAACAGACACTTTACTTGAAACCTAGCAAGTTTCTTGTTGACTTGAGACTTTCCCAGAGTCTCAAACCTTTGACTGATCAGTTTTACACCCCAATCTTTATTCATGATTCCTTACTGCATGAAAGTTTGTGGAAATGTTGAGCTGATTTTAGGCTCTAGCCCATCATTTCATGACATGAACCTCAGTGGTTCTGGCAACACCTGTCTCTTTTCTCATAAAGGGCAACATATGGCTTACTCAACCTATAGCACGTTTCTTGTGCTTCTCAAAGGAAAGGTGGATGATGACAGGATTTTCCTATCAACATGCAGATAGGATTTCCTAGCTTTTCTGTGTACCAAACAAAATGTTATTTCAAATCCAACCAGGCAAATCACCATAAAAACTGGTTTCAGATTTAATTCCCTTTCTCCCTGTGTAACTGCATTGATTTCTTTTCTCTGCTCAGGTTTTGTTCCTCTCACAGTCATATCTGGCACTCACACCAAATCTGGGAAACAGACCTTTGGGTTTTAGTGGTCATTTCCTTCATCGTTAAATATTCAGTATTCATAGCTTCTAAATCTCAATGCTTTCAAGTAATAAGCTTAAGACATGGACTATTAAACCCAGATAGACTTCAGACTCACCATGAATCTGAAAAAGCCCTAAACTTTTGATTGTAGTTGGTTTTTGCTAAATTATGGATTCTTATATTTAACACCATTTTCCCTGTTTTCACACCCCCAGATAGTAGATAGGAGATAAATAAGGATAAGCAGGGGAAAGATGTCCCTGAATATAAATTCTTCCCTTTTGTTTCTGGTTTGACCATGGCTACTAACAAATTGTAACCAGTCTCCCTAAATGACCAACAACCCCTTTGGGGCCCTACCATTTATACACTCTCAGAAAAGTTGCTGAATTCCAAGTGTCACACAACTGCAGAAATTATCTGCAGCTGGCAAAACCATGTCTCTGCTAGAACATGAGGAAAACAATGGTCAGCTGTTGCAGACAGCTGGAAATAGTTCAACATTTCTACAAGTGGGAATAAAATGAAAGCACATTCATATAATATTCTTGTGTTATAAAAACCCTGAATTCTAGAATTCTCACTACGTGTGATCATCTAGTACCCACCTCCCAAATGTGGGGATCACATTTGTGATTTAACATAGCTGAGTTTAAGAAAAAGTATCAGTTAAGGGTACCCAAGACCAAGTTTTCAGAGCAAGTTCTCAGCACAAAGGAGATTTATTGGCCCCAGAGAGTAACAAAGGTTAGGAAAAGGGTAAAACGCAGGAAATAGAGAATGAGGGAGAAGGGGAGGGGGAAAAGAAGACTGTGAAAAGAGGAGAGGGATAAGGAGTATTTTGTACATGGGTGGGGTTGGCAAAAACTGTTTCAAGATAGAGAGGAAACAGAGCAGGCACATAGGCCAATGGTGGTTTATAAGGTAACAAGGGGAAAGACCAAGTTAGGAAGAGGTATTTTATTTTAACTGGGAATGTTAATTAGATAAGCCAAAGGAGGCTTTAGATTGCTGGACTTACAATATTTTGATAGCTGGTCCTTGGTAGTCAGCTTCAAGAGGAGGGATTGGCATAATAAGGGTATAGAAGTTGAGGACTACCTTTAGAAATGTAAGCTAGTGGTATATAGCAAGGCCAAGGGAATGAAGGAGAAGGGCAAGCCTTACCAGAGCCATGTCAATCACATTTGAGGTGACCAGAGTTCTGTTACTGATATGATACAATTATGAGGAAGGAACTCCCCAACTCCATGCAGGCCAGGCCAGCATCAACTAAACTGTTTTCTGCCCTAATTAAATTATGGTTCTGTAGACCATTAGTAAAGCCCTAAATTGAAGAAACAGAGGTAAAAGACTCTTCACAAGAGGAAATGAGTTCCTTACCCAGTCTGGACGCGGTCCCATAGGCTGGTACTTACCAAAGGAACACTGTAAAAATGTAAGACTGAATAAGAAGCTGTGGTAGCTTCTTGATTGGCTGTAGATTCTCTCCCTTTCATGGGCTGCTATGTCTCTATCATTAGCTGCAGACTTTGACAAAATGGTTCACCTGTACTATTAGGCCTGGTATATAAATGATTACGATCAGGCTGCCACCTGGCAACTCTGGTGAAGCTATTAATGTGATTATAATTATTATCATAAAATACTGATTTAATAATCCGAGAACCTCTCTGAACAACATTCTATTCCCTTTGAAGGAGACAGAATGGTCATGGGATCCATTCAGCCTATAATCTAAATAGTCTGATTCCCTTTATTTTGTGATTTTTCCAAGGGAAACCACTTTGTTGGTCTGGCTTTTAGCAGCAGGATCTCAGGATTGTCTGGGAGGGAGGGAATGGTGGCTCTTGAATGACTGGTTACATTTTCAAAGCACAGAAGCTGTCGCCTTTGAGTGTCCAACAGCTCTCTGAGTTGCTCTTGCATCTCTAATACCAGGTGGAAGCTGTTGTGTGCCAGGTTCTTCTCATCAAGTCATCACACTATCCTATCGGCCTATGTCAGCAGTAATATTACTATACCTACTATCCAAAGAAATTGAGGATGTGGGACAGGAGGCTAGAGTTGAGAAGACATCTGCCTGGTCAACACAAATTTAACTATTATATTGTGTTGACTCACTGCAGTGTTTCTCACCCTTACTAATGCTGCTAGCATTTAATAGTTCCTTATGTTATGGTGATACTTCTATCCATAAAATTATTTTCATTGCTACATCATAACTGTAATTTTGGTACTATTATGAATTGTCATGTAAATATCTGTGTTTTTGAGGGGTCTTAGGTAACTCTTGTGAAAATATCTTTCAACTCCCAAATACGTTTAAACTATGAACAACATGTTTATAGGAAACATGAACCCTGTTTGGGCATAGAAGGTCCTGTGATGGGGCAGTGGACAGGTGTGAGTCAATTTTATTTAGTGAAATGAAGATTAGAATCTTCTGAATACTCTCTACAAGATCTCCTTCTCCAACAAATGCATTCAAATTCTGTCCATATTTCCTCACATTGCATTTCTAAATGATACCTAGCTGTGTCAGATAACACATTACAAGAAATACATCTTGATGGCTTTTTAAAATATGATACTAGGGGTTGGGGATTTAGCTCAGTGGTAGAGCACTTGCCAAGCTCAAGCCCCTGGGTTTGCTCCTCAGCTCTGGAAAAAAATGATACTCTATTTATTGTTTGGGAGCCATGCACAGGTCGAGGTCAGAGAACAACTTGTAGGCGTCAGTTCTCTTGTTCCACGTATATCTCCTAGTGATTGAACTCAGGGTGTCATGCTTGGTAGCAATCGCCTCCACCCACTGAGTCATCACACAGGCCTCTTGTTTTCTCTCTTTCATTTTTATACTTAGTATCTTAAAGGCTGGTGAGATTGTTCAATGGGTAGTGCATTTTCTGGGAAAACAAAAACAGTCTGATACCCAGAACTGTCATAAAACATGGGTGGAGAGAACCAAGTTCCGACTTGTCCTCTGACCTCCACATATGTCACATAGTATAGGAACATACACCCACACAATACCAAATAAATAAATAATAAACCAACCAATAAATAAATAGTTAATTAATTAATTGAAGTTTCTGATAGAAACTATGGTATTTCAAAGAGATTAAAGGTGGGTTGTAGGGGAGTACCAGGACAGAGAAGCAGGAGGGGGTGGATTGGAGAACGGGCAGAGGGAAGAGGGCTTATGGGACTTATGGGGTGGGGGGAACCGGGAAATGGAATATCATTTGGAATGTAAAGAAAGAGTATAGGAAATAAAAGAAAAGATGGGTTGTTCTTGTGTTCTCTTCTTGGTGATTGCTGTGGCCTCAATCATTCACTGAAATTTTTCCCTTAGGAAATGGATATTATAATAAATTTGATGGTGCTGTAGATAAGATGGTGATGGAGAAGGTGATGAAGAAGATGACAGGAAACAAAAAGATGAAAGTGGTTATAATAATGAGCAAAGGTAGTATATGTTTTGCTCTCCAAAATATAAAAGTTTAACTTGACTGTACATATACAGTATACATCAGTATTCAAATAAATATACATAAAGTATATATATAAAACATAAATATACATGATATATTTTTTCATATATTAAAGTACAAAGTAAATGTTGGTATATTTAAATTGAGCATTTTTAAATTAAATTTATTGATATACAAAATAATTATATATAATTTATAAATATATTACAATATGTGACCTTAAATATATATGTGGTATATATAAATACAAATTATCTGCCTGTTACATGGGGTCTCAAATTTTTGAAGATTTTGGGTTTTATAGGTACTGTCAATGGTATTTAAAGGGCAGAGGGTTCTTTTTTACTTAGTATAATGTATTAGATTAATTTTACCTCTATGTGAATCTTTCCAATCCTCAATTATTTTAATAAATGATTTACTTTTTAATCAGCATACATCCTGATCTCAACACTGCTCTCCTCCCAGTAGCTCCTTCACATGGGTCCACCCTCCATCTTCCCATCCCTTTCTCCTCTGAGAAGGAGGAGGAGGCTCTCCTGGATTCCACCCCACCCTGCTGCATTAACTTGCTGCAAAAATAAACACATCCCCTCAAGCTGAGGTCAGAAAAACAAACCAGTTAGAGGAACAGGATCCACACCCTGGCAACAGAATCAGGGAGTCCACCCTCCAGTGACAGAGGGAGCTGCATGAAAATCAAGCTGTTCATCGACTATAAATGGGGGAGAGGTTGTAGGTTCAGTCTATGAATCCTCTTTTTTAGCGGTTCCATTTCTGGGATCCCGCAAGTGTCCCATTTAGTTGACACTGACAGTCTGCTGGTAGAGTCCCTATCTGCTCCAGGTACCACCGTCCTTCTCCCAATTCTCCATTAAGATTCCCCAAGCTCCAGCCAATATTCCCCTGGAGGTTTTTGCATCTGCTTCCATCAGTTGCAAGGTGGAGCCTTTCAGAGGACAGTTATGCTAGGCTCCTGTCTTCAAGCATAACAGAGTATCATTAATAGTGTCAGGGATTGGTTCTTGCCCATGGATGGATGTCTAGTAGTGCCAGTCATTGATTGGCCATTCTCTCAGTCTCTGTTCCATCTTTGTTCCTGCAATTATTATGGAGAGGACAAATTTTTGGTCAGAGGTTTTGTGTGTGATTTGGTGTCCTTATCTCTCCAGTGTGAGTCCTGCCTTACAACAGGAGGTGTCCACTTCAGGCACCATATCCCACACTGCTAGACGTCTAAGTTATAGTCACCCTCATAAACTCCCTGGGGCATTCCTTATCCCAGGTTTGTGGAACATCCTAGAGATGACCCCCTAACTGCCGCTGAGTTTCTTTAACTGTCCAGGCCCTAACTCCCTGGCTCTCCTCTCCCTATGCCTGATTTTCACTGTCCCTGCTCCTATCCTCATCCACACTCCCATTAAGTTCCTTCCTTCCATCAACCTCGAATGAATATATTATTTCCCCTTCAGTGTGAGATGCAAGCATCCACACTTGGTCCTTTCTTGTCACTTAGCTTCCTTGGGTCTGTGGATTGTAACAGATTTTATCCTGTACTTTATGGCCAATGTCCACTGATAAGTGAGTACACAGGATGTGTGTCTTGCCAGGTCTGGGTTAGCTCACTCAAGATGTACTTTTCTTGCTTTTTTAAAATTTAATTGTATTTTCTTTTACTTACTCACTTTACATTTTGCTCACTGCCCCCATCCTAATCAACCCTCCTATTATCCTTCCCCTTCCTGTTTCTCTCCTCCCCTTCTCCTCTGAGCAGGTAGGGACTCCCATGGTTATTCTCCCTACCCTGTCACTTCCAGGCTCTGCAAGGCTATGGGCTTTCTCTCTCACTGAGGTTAGACAAGGCAGCCCAGCTAGTAGAACATACCCCACCTACAGGTACTGCTTTTGGGATAGCTCCCATTCCAGTTGTTCAGGACCCACATGAAGGCCAAGCTCTGTATCTGTATATATGACTAGAGAGGCCTAGGCCCAGCCTGTGTATGTTCATTGGTTGGTGGTTCAGACTCTGAGAACCCCAAAGGTTTAGATGAATTGACTCTGTTGGTCTTCCTGTGGAGTTCCTATCCCCTTCTGGGACTGCAATCCTCCCTCCTATTCTTTCATAAGAGTTCCCAAGCTCCATCCACACTTTGTCTATGAGTGTCTGGTTTTGTCTGAGTCTATTGCTGGGTGGAGACTCTCAGAGGACAACATTCTGCTGTCTGCAAGAATATAGAGTTTAATTAATAGTGTTGGGGCTGATTCTTGCTCATGGTATTGGTCTCAAATCTGGCTCCATCCTCCATGCCTGAAATTTTTGTAGACAGGATAAAATTTAGGTTGAAAGTTTTATGGGTGAGTTGGTGTCTCTGTCACTGCACTGGGGCTACTTTCTCACTACAGCAGGTGTCCTCTTCAGATTATCTACCACAAATGTAGTGAGTCACAGCTCAGGATGTGCCCATTGATTCTTGGGTGCCTCTTGTATAGCAGGTTTCTTTCTTGTTCAGGAGATGTCCTCCACCTACTCCCCCAAGTCAGTTGCAGATCTCTATTCATTCACATGGCCATATTGCCAAGTCTCCTTTCCTTTCCCACACCTGATCCTGAACCACATGTTCCCCTCTCTATCTCCCCTTCCTCTCAACTACCCCTCCCTCTGTCTCTTATGACTATTTCAGGATGCTCTTTTCTAGCACCATCAATTTGCTTGTGAATTTCATGATATCCTTGCTTTGAATAGCTGAGTAGTATTCTATTGTACAAATGAACCACATTTTTTTATTCATTCTTCACTTGAGAGACATCTGGATTAGTTCTACCTCCTACTAGTATGAACATAGTTGAACAAGTATCATTTTGGTAGTGTAGGGCATCTTTTGGGTATATGCACAGAAGGGTATAACAGGGTCTTGAGGTAGATTCCAAATTTCAGATAGACTACTAAATTGATCACCAGAGTCGTTGTACAAATTTGTACTACCACTAGCATGGAGAAGTATTCCCCTTGCACCAGATTCTCACCAGCATGTGCTATTGGTTGAGTTTCTTATCTTAAGCATTCTGATGGGCATAAGGTGGAATCTTGGAATCATTTTGATTTGCATATTCCTTATGACTAAGGAAATTGAATATTTCTTTAAGTATTTCTGGGTCATTACAGAACAATAGCTCTCACAGAGCTGGAGTCACAGACAGATGTGAGCTCCCTAACATAAATACTGAAAACCAAAGTGGGTTCCACAGCAAGAGCAGCATGGAACTATTCTTTAATCTTTTAGTAAGAGCAATTGCAGTTTGAATTAGATGGGTTTGCATTGTGAAAAGTCTATTTCCATGATGACTACTGATTCTGACAAGATTTGTCAACTTTCTTTTACTTAGGCTCCTCTCCATTTCTGTTCCAGCAGTTCTTTCAGACAGGAATAATTATGGATCAGAGTTTTGACTGTGGGGTAGTAACCCCATCCCTCACTTGATGCCTGGTCTCTCTGCTGGAGGGGAGCTCTACAAGTTCCCTCTCCCCAATGCAGGGCATTTCTTCTAAGGTCTTGAGAGTCTCTAAACTCAAATGTCTCTGGTACATTCTGGAAGGTCACCCCAAACTCCTACCTCCAAGAATTGTATGTTTCCATTCTTTCTGCTGGCCCTCATGGATTTCAGTCCTTTTCCTGAACCCCAAACCGGATCATATTCTCCTCTCTGCCCTGCTCCCATCCCCTTTTCCTCCCAGGTCTAGAGTTTAAAATAAATAAATCGATTAAAAGAATAAAATCTTATTCAGTATTTTTTAAAGCAATATATATCACCTTAAACTTATGATTCCACAAAAATTTCACATCTATTACTTCCTTAACATTTTTTTTAATACAGCACCATTCATGGGTTATAGAAAATACGAATGAACATCTGAAACCTTTATAGTTTATTTACTCTGAGTTTTATAATTTGGTATATTTTAAACTAAAATTTCTTATATTACAGTTAAATTGCCTTTTGCACAATAAAGAAAATTAAGTTAGCTTACAAAGTTGCAGTTTTTGTAAAGGATTTTTATATCATCTTGGTTGACTCTCCTCCCTATCACCTGCCTATTTCCCTGTCCTTTATCCCTGCTTCCCATTCCAACTCCCAGTCCTTTTCCTCATACCTTAATATCACATTATCACTCTTTTCTACTATCTTTTACATCATTTTCTCTTAAAGCCTCCATTCCCCCAACATTCCAAGGTTCCTTTCTATTATACTTGGTAAAATATACCAGCTTGAGGTATACATATGCCCACATAAAAACATTTACATAAAAACCAAGAGCAAGGTTATGCACATGAAAGAAAGCAAAGCTTGTTTACATTTATGGACCTTACCTAATTAATATACTCTTAACCTAGTTTCATTCATTTTCCATTTTTCTTTACAAATAACGATTCCTTTGTGTAAATGCTCCACATTTTCTTTATCTGCTCATCAACTGAATGGACTGAAGTGCAAGCTGTACAAATTACCTTTCCTGGCCTATCACAGTGCCAAGTCTCAATTGCTCTACATTATCCCTTTTTGACTTCAAACCCAGTACCACCAGAAGGACTGTTACACATTTCCAGGTCCAGCCACAGCACAAGGTACAACCTTGGCAACTCCTAGAACACAGCTTCATTGCATTCTCAGAAAACATTTCGCAAAAGATTTCATCTCATTGAAGCTGGTGTCTTCTTAATCATTACTACTTTCTTATCTCCGGCTAACCATCATCAGTTGTACCAGTAGCCCATTTTAGTCTTGACTCTAAAATCAGAGACACATAAGCAAAGTTGCCAAGTTCTACTGTTTGATGGGCCATTAACAGGAAACCTTTTTCTATAAATCCTTCACTACTGGATACATCTCTTTAACATGTTCTTAAATTCAGAGATCTGCATGCTATGTCTCCTAAGATTTGGGATTAAAGTCATGTACCACCACAGCTGGATCTACACATATCTTTTCTTGCAACTTTCTCTGTTCCAAACTGGCCTCACACTAAAGAGTTCTGCTTGCCACTGTCTCCTTAGATTAAAAATGTGTACCACAACTCCTCCACTGCTGGTGGGGTTGCAAATTGGTACAACCACTCTGGAAATCAGTCTGGCGGTTCCTCCGAAAACTGGGCACCTCACTTCCAGAAGATCCTGCTATACCACTCCTGGGCATATACCCAGAAGACTCCCCACCATGTAATAAGGATACATGTTCTACTATGTTCATAGCAGCCCTATTTATAATTGCCAGATGCTGGAAAGAACCCAGGTATCCCTCAACAGAAGAGTGGATGCAAAAAATGTGGTATATCTACACAATGGAGTACTATTCAGCCATTAGAAACAATGAATTCATGAAATTCTTTGGCAAATGGATGGAGCTAGAGAATATCATACTAAGTGAGGTAACCCAGACTCAAAAGGTGAATCATGGTATGCACTCACTATTAAGTGGATATTAACCTAGAAAACTGGAATACCCAAAACATAATCCACACATCAAATGAGGTACAAGAAGAAAGGAGGAGTGGCCCCTGGTTCTGGAAAGACTCAGTGAAACAGTACTCAGCAAAACCAGAACCGGGAAGTGGGAAGGGTGGGTGGGAGGACATGGGAAGAGAAGTGGGCTTACGGGACTTTCGGGGAGTGGGGGGGGCTAGAAAAGGGGAAGTCATTTGAAATGTAAATAAATTATATCGAATAAAAAAAAATGTGTACCACAATGCCTGTGCCTAAGCACTTCACAGCCAGTATGCCTTAAGAAACCAATGAAAAGCTGGTGTCTTCCAGTCTCAAATTTGGATCACAGGTATGCCCTCTATTTCTACATTGTAGTTCATTCCCGATTAAAAGTCAAAATGAAAACAATAACCACGTAATAAAACCTAACTTGATCCTTGTTGCAACTTAATAAAACCTAACTTGATCCAACTGCAAACACATAAAAAGTAAGCTTAGCTAGGTACGATCTTGTCCAGAGGACACTCCCGTAATCTGTCTCATATCCTTGAATACATGGTTTAGCTCTACTGCACTTCCTGGTAACTATTTAATTCTTGAATTATACTTTTTGTATTTTTTTTTCATTTTAAGGTTGTTACTCTTTATGAAAATGTTCTTCCTTAGAATAAAATAGAGGACAAAGTTTATTCTGGGAATTTCTGATACTTCATTTGTCAATGGAATGAATCTGAGTCTTTTCCCCTTAGCCTCAGACATACTTTTCTGACAAGGACACAAAACATCAACATTCTTTTTTTTTTTTTAAAGGAAACATTATAAGAAGGATCTCCAGAGTTCAAATCCCCATTATCACCAATGTCTTCCATACTCCTACTAGGATGGTCCATTAATTTCCACTTAAAGCATTCCATGACTTTCCAGATGCAAAGTCCTAAAATCCACATTCCTCCAAGCAAAAACATGATAAGAACTATTACAGCAATGCCACATTCCCCAATACCAACATCTACCTTCATTTAGGTTTTGATGGCTATGAAAAGACACCATGAATAAGGCAACTCTTACAAAAGACAATTATTGTTGGTTCTGGTTTAAAAGTTCTGACCATTATCATTATGGCAGTAATATGGCAGCATATACGCAACCATGGCACTGGAGGAACTTAGATTTCTATATCTAGTTCCAAAGGCAGCTAGGAGAAGAATGTCCTCAGGCACCTAAGAGAAGGTTCTCAAATCCCACCCCTGCAATTACACACTTCCTCCAACAAGGCCATCTCTCCTAATAATGCTACTCCATATGCCAAGATTATTCAAATCACCATAGATTTCTAGGCTGATTCTGCTTCCTAGCTATTGAGAACAAACCAGGAATGAACCTGGATGAAATGTAGCTCTGTAATAGGTTACAGTCTTTGTGCATTTAGTCGAGTGATCTAACTGTGTCATGTGATAGATCTATTTTCAGCTGTTTGCAAAATCTTCACAGATTTAGATAGATTCCTAAAATGATCCCCAAGTTGCTACGAAGGGCACATCTCTTGACCTCAAAAATGTGGTCAGTAGATTGAACAGTGCTAAGAGAAAGGTTTCATATGGCTCTGACCTAGGGATACGTGATCATTGTATTCAATACTGATGGCTTGGGATATAGTAATGAGTGAAGATACCTTGGTCTTTATCCTCAAACTGCCTTCCTGAAGTTCCCAAAGGCCTGGGGAGGTGAGTGATGTGATACATATCTCTGACTATATGCTGAATTAACTGAGAGTCCTTAATAGCTGTCGAGAATGTAAATGGGGTATAAGGGATCCAGAGTCACGTGTATTAGCTCTGCCCTTATTCTGGATCAGGCAAAGTCACTTCAGGGCAGGAAAGAGACTACAGATGACAAAGGCAATGGAAATGAATAATTCTTACATTGCATCAATAACTGCTTCTTTCCTCCTCTTTTCTTTCCTTTCCTTTCTTCCTTCCTTTTCTTTCTTTCTTTCTTTCTTTCTTTCTTTCTTTCTTTCTTTCTTTCTTTCTTTCTTTCTTCCTTCCTTCCTTCCTTCCTTCCTTTCTTTTTCTTTCTTTCTTCTTCTTTCTTCCTTCCTTTTTTCATTCATTCTTTCTTTTGTTTTTTCATTGATGTAGAGTCTTTTCAGTCGCCCAGGCTAGAATCAAAATTGTGACATAGAATAGGAAGACTTAAAATGCAATTTCTCTGTCTCTTGCTTGTTACATGCTAGAACTACAGGCACACACTCATGTCTGACACTCATGTGTCATGCTTCCCTATATTTCATGGTTATCTAATCCACATCCTTGACAGTACTTGCAAGATTACTTCTTTCTCTCTTTCTTTTTTGATTTTTTAATTAGATATTTGCTTTATTTACATTTCAAATGGTATCCTCTTTCCTCTTTATCCCATCAAAACCCTCCTATCCCATTCCCCCCCTCTTCCCAAGTCTCCCCCCCCCACTTTCCTGAATTGCATTTATCTATGCTGGGGCATCAAGCCTTCACAGTGCCAACGGCCTCTCCTCTCACTGATGTCTGAAATGGTCATCGTCTGCTACATATGTAGTTTGAGCCATGGATCCCTCTATGTGTACTTCTTTCTCTGAAAAGACTACTTCTTTCTATGAAACATTCTCTACAAAGTATCAACATATTAGGCCCCTGGTATGCAAAAGGATCCATGAGTATCTCAGAAAAAAAACACAATCTGCATAGATAAAGGAGGACACTAAAATAGCCCCCCCAGATTCTAATGGAAGTAACAACACAGTCTTCTGTTGGTATATATTGACAGTAAACTGCCCTGGGCCTGGTGTAAAAGAATGTAATAAATTCAGAGTTAATAACATACTCTATATCATATACTAACAGTACTAATGAGAGGACATGTTGTCAGCATGAGTTTGAAAGATTGAAACAGAGCTGTGTAATATACTCCCTGCACTAAACAAACACCTTGATCCATCCTCACATAATGCTTTCCTACAACAATTTGCAACATCACTTCCAAAACTATATTATCCAAAATGAATCATGCAAATATTTTATAAAATCTGCTCACCTGGTAAAATA